>NC_056744.1:1783970496-1784190496 GCF_019279795.1 Protopterus annectens | reverse complement strand
TTTTTATCAGCTCCCTTATCTCTTGTATTGACTAATTTCTGTCTCTCTCATTTTTGGAAATAATAAGTGGTATTATTTTGTCATCACCATTTCTATAAACCCTATCCATTTAATTAAATATTTGTTCATTTCTCCACTTTTTTCTTCCAAGTGACTTAGATGTGTTGACTGCAGACTTTATTCATGACAGATAATTTGGGCAGAACGTTTGAAAATTTAATTTAAGGGCAGATTGTTGTATGATTTTTTTAAATACTGACTGAGTGCATGATTAAGAACCAGTTTGTCTTCAGTTTGGTGATTTACAACTGTTTTCAGCCTTTGATTTGCAGTTCACAGTTTGTTTTCAGACCAGTAGTTCATTAAGTATTGATTTAGGTTTGCAGACTTGTTTGAAATATGTAGTCTATACAGACTTGTTTTCTACTTTTATAATTAGTGTATAATATTTGGAAATGTAAGCCATATTAATCCAGGATTTATGTTTCCTTTATTATTAATCTCTGGGATTGGGTTAAGGCAGAACAGGATTTTTGTGGGGTATAGGTCTGTGGGTGGGATCTGAATAGAAGTAGATGTGAACTGGTTATCTGCTCATTAGAAGCAAGATAAGCCATTTTAAGATTAAATTAGGTGATCCTGGCATGTGCTTAGCATGCCAGGGAAAATATATGAAGTTAAAAGGCCTAGGTAGGTATAAAGATGCATTTATAAAAATAACAAATCAGGGAAAGACTGAGATATCCAAGAAAAGGCCAGCATGGATGGAGTGTGATATGGGTGAGAAGTGTGAGGGGGAGTTTAGTACATTGCTTTTGATGTAGGGCAGATGTTTAGCTTGGGGGAGTTTTAAGGTGACCAAGGAAGCTAGGGTTTGTATAGAATGGAAGGACTGAAGGATATTTGTTGAAGAATATGGGTGTTGGGAAGTTGTAGAATGGTTACTCTGACAAAGATGAACGGGAGACTGGAGGAGGAATATGGGTAACATGAGGTCAGTAGGTAGAATGGGGCAGGAAAAAGAAGATGGGAAGACAGGGACAGATGTCTTCAGAGGAGTACAGGCAAGTGTGGAAGCACGAAGGAATGTGTGTGGAGAAAATAGGATCTGCAGTCATAAAGGGTGAACAAGTAGAAAGGAGCAAACCAAGGTAGAAAGGCTGGTGCAGACAGCAGTAAAATTTGGATGAAAAGGTGGTAAAACCAGAAGTGACTGTGTAGTAACTAACACCAGAAAGAGAGAAGGAATGAAATGGCAGGGAGGGGCAGCCAGCCAAATGTGAGAGGCAGCCATGGATAGGGACACAATAGTGGAGAGGTCTTATAGGAAGAGTGTTGCACAGCTGGAGAAAGATGGAGATACAGCACACACCAAAGAACTGAGGGTGGTAGAAGTGGAGGGGAACAAAGCGATGGCTTGTGGATTAGACTTGTCCACAAACGGGATCAACATTCTTGACAAGGGAAACGGGAGAGACCTCATTTCATTGAAACTAGTCTTGGGCTAACACTTGAAGCTGTTTTGAAGAGGAAAGGAATCTGGTCACTAAGGGGGCATGGATGCATGTATTGGTGCATGCAGACACCAGTGATTTGACACAGGAGATAGCTGATGTGGTAGTAAACGGGAAGGTGGAATAGAGATGCTGTAAGAGGGGGAAGGATTACCTGTTCCATCATCCAAAACACTGAGAAATGAGAGGATGAGGAGAATGAATGTAATTACCAGTTGTGGAAGTAGATAGTGGTGAAGGGCTTGTGACTGGTAGTAAGGTGGAGACGAGTTGACAGAGTAGCTGAATGATGACATTAGGCACTATTGTAGCACGGGGACCTGTTACAGAATGAAGACAGATCTAGGTATTCATGCAGTACTATTGTAGCACGGGGAACTGTTAACAGAATGAAGACGGATCTAGGTATTCATGCAGTACTATTGTAGCACGGGGAACTGTTACAGATCTAGGTGTGCATGCAGTGCTATTGTAGCACGGGGAACTGTTACAGATCTAGGTGTGCATGCAGTGCTATTGTAGCACGGGGAACTGTTACAGAATGAAGACGGATCTAGGTATTCATGCAGTACTATTGTAGCACGGGGAACTGTTACAGATCTAGGTATTCATGCAGTACTATTGTAGCATGGGGAACTGTTACAGAATGAAGACTGATCTAGGTATTCATGCAGTACTATTGTAGCACAGGGAACTGTTACAGATCTAGGTGTGCATGCAGTGCTATTGTAGCACGGGGAACTGTTACAGATCTAGGTGTGCATGCAGTGCTATTGTAGCATGGGGAACTGTTACAGAATGAAGACTGATCTAGGTATTCATGCAGTACTATTGTAGCATGGGAACTGTTACTGATCTAGGTATTCATGCAGTACTATTGTAGCACGGGGAACTGTTACAGAATGAAGACAGATCTAGGTATTCATGCAGTACTATTGTAGCACGGGGAACTGTTACAGAATGAAGACGGATCTAGGTATTCATGCAGTACTATTGTAGCACGGGGAACTGTTACAGATCCAGGTATTCATGCAGTACATAGAAAGTAAAAATGGATGTAAAACATACTGCAGGGGAACGAAGCTGGTGCATGTCAGGTGACCTCAAATTTTGTGCTCTTCTCAGTTACAGCATACCAGTTGAGAAAGGTCAGTGGCGCAGTAGGTAGCACACTCGCCTTTGATGCAGAAGGCTGAGAGTTCTGTTCCCACACCAGGCAGATTGATTGCTAACACTGAAGTGTACCGTAAGGGGGGGTGTTACACTCCTAGAGGTCCCATCTCTGAGTTGGCTGTAGGTTACGTGGATGAAAAAGATCCCATGGCACCTATCGAAAAAGTATGGCACTTTTATTTAAAAAAACAATTCTCATTTGCATTACATACATATGCATCATGTACAATTTACCGTATTTGCAGTATAAATGCTGTATTTTTACAAAAAAAGAAACTTGACATTAAATTTTTATCCATTAAAGATTCATATTATGCGAACCCCACTCTAATTCCACAGCAACATAATTTGTTTCACACTCTGATTCCAGATCAACCATGAAATACAAAACATTTTCTTGGCTATCCTTTCATAGGTGTGTACTAGGCTAATGGCCCTGGAGCCTTTACAAGCTTAACCGGTAGGACTACTTTGGCATCGTGCCACCCAACCTTAGTTCCTAGTGCCTCTGTCGAGTAGAGCCATGAAGTGGACCAGTGAGATGCTCTGCATGACATGTATGGGAAGTCTATTCCATATTATGGGCAGTCTCTGGGTTATGAACCTGTCCCTCCAGCATGTTCTGTTTGATTGTGGGAATGAGGTTGAGGTCTCTGGAGCATGTGGTGCGGAGGGATTGGGATTTCTTTACATGTAGTATTTCTAACAGAGCTGGGTCAGACATGGCTTTGTAAGTCAAGCAGAGATCGCCTCCAAGTAGGCGATATGAGACTGAGAATAGTTTGTTTGTCCATACAGGACAAGTGTTTAAGGCCTAGGATTTTCTTTGTGAGGTACTTTTGCGGCCTCTCCAGTTGTTGCAGGTGTCTAGTGAGGTACATGCCAAATGGGGCGTTGTACACGATTGGCCAAATGAGGGAAGAGTAGAAGGAGACTGACCTCTTTCTTCCTGGATACAAAACCCTTAGTAATGAGCTGTGCCACATAGGACTTTCTGACCACAGTGGCAACGTGGTGGTCAAAAGAGAGGTTGCTGTCAACCTGTGTTCCCAGATCTCTTATAATGCCTTCTGTGTTCAGTGGACTACCATCAATGTGGTAATTCAAGGGAACTGGGTTTTTCCCAAAAGGGGATGAAGATGCATTTTTTGGCATTGAGCTTAAGGCCATGGTTCTGACAACAGTCGGTGTCATTGAGGCCTTTCTGTAGGATGTCCGCATCATTTGGGGAGTTAATAATAGCTCCCAACTTGCAGTCATCTGCGAACTTTTATCAGCCAGTCCCTTCGTGTTGGCCTGGACTTAGGAGAGGACCCAGGACCGAACCCAGTGTGACTCCACATGTGACTGGTCAACAGTCTGACTTAGAAGCCACAGTGTGAAAGTAGCTGACTCCATCTGTGAGCCAGTTTGCAATCCACCTAGTGATATAGGAGTTAATGCCTAGCTTAGTAAGTTTTTCTATGATTCCTGAGTGGGGAATGGTATCACAGGCCTTGGCCAGATCAGGGTAGGCTGTATGAACCACCTTACCTTCATCCACAGCTCTGGTGACTGACTCAAAGAAGTCAACCAAGTTGAGCAGGCATGATCTACCCGTGTCAAAACTCAACTGTGTAGGATCCAGAGTTTGGAGATTCCCTGTATCCTTGTTTATTAGGTCCACAATGATTGCGTTCCATAGCTTTACATATCAGACTTGTCAGGCTAATGGGGCGATAGTTCCTGGGGTCTGTAGTCGCTCCCTCTTTGTGGAGAGGGATGACTGTAGCAGTACACCATTTGGTAGGGACAAAGCCTGAGGTGAGGCTGTGAGTGAACAGGGCACACAGGTGAGGTACCATTATGCTATTTCAATATACTTTACTTCTGTTCTTATAATAAACCATATTTGATCATGTCCATATTTACCTTTCTTATTATTTTTATTTATTTAACATTTGTTTACTGGGCAAGTCCATCTGGGACAGAGCCCATTTTCAGCAGATGCCCAGGGAGAAATGCTGCAGGTGCATGTCAGGAAACCAGAGCAGCTGAAAGAAACCCATATGAACGTAGAGAGTACATATGCAGATTCCACATAGAAGGCACCCCATTCTTGATTGAACTGTCCTCTTTATCTTTACACATTTCTTTCCATGGATATATGCAACAATAATTTTCCATAATGTTATACCATTGTTTCCTCTTATTTTCCATCTTATTACTTTTTATTTTCCACAATAATTTATACCAATTGTTTATTTCATTATTAAGCCAGACTTTATTTTAAAGTTCAAAAAAATGCATCCATTCTACTTTATAATTACATCTTAATATCCATGTTAATAATGAGTCAGCATTATCTTTTAAACATTTTAATATTTTATAAAAATGTAAAGATGCTGCGTACAGTATTGGATTTATCAATCTTAAGCCTCTTTCTTCCCTTTTACGTATAACCCCTCTTTTTGCTTGTTTAATCTAGATACCCAAATAAAGGGGAAAAAATGGAATACTGACAACACTTGCTAAATATGCAATGCAATGCTTGCAGGTAGTATCAAATTAATCTCGTGTGTGTGTGTGTGTGTGTGTGTGTGTGTGTGTATGTGTATGTATATGTATATATATATATATATATATATATATATATATATATATATATATATATATATATATATATATATATATATATGTATAATTTTTTTTTCCTTAAAAGATGATCTAAATGTTTTTTAAAACGCAAGTCTTTTTCATTTTCTTTCCAAACCAATTCTGTAGTTTCTTGTTTTCCAAAACTTATTCTTAGTACATCTGTATTTCAATTTAACACCTCCTAGTATCCCTTCAAAGTCCAATATTCAACTCTTCTCTTTATTTATATCCCATCACTTGTAAGTAATCATGTAAATAATTTAGCACTTCAGTCATTCCTTTACTATTTTTTAAACATGAATAATATCTGCATGTCAACATAATCGGCAGACTTATCCCTTCATTAGATATACAACTCGTATCCCACATTTCTCAATTAACAGAAATCCCATTCATTAATAAAACATATTCTACTACTTAATGGACATGCCTTCCTGATGCCCTTTTCTAGCTGAATTTCTTTACTAAACTATGAATTTACTAATGCCATAACTATATTTAAGTTATATGTTGTAATAAAGACATTTCGTATTTTGTTTCTTATATTAATCAAATATTTCCCATGAAATATTGTGCTGAATTGAATCAGACTTTACTTAAATCATAAACCATAATTTTCACTTGAACATGTCTATATAAAATATCTACAAATGTTCTAATTGCCGATATTTCTTGTACCCTTTTTTCCTTTTATACCATATATATTTTCATTCAGTCTTATTTTTCTTCCATTCTTTTTTTTGTAAAATATTAATCCATGTTAAACAGCCTCTAATTCTGTATCTCAAATTTGTCACCCTTTCCATATACATTTGATTATTCCACCACACAATTCTGTGTTGAAATCCCTTTACAAGCTCTACAAAACTTTTTTTTTTTTTGCGCATTATAGTCCTATTTTTATACATCCCATATTCTGTTCCATTTGGACCTGCGACAGATTCCAAATTGGCCAATTTAAATACATTTTCTAATTCTTCCACCATAATTTCCCTTTCTAATTCCTCATTATCCTAAGCTATTTTCCATTTAATATTAGTTTGTATTTTGTCCTTTAAAAGATACTCTTAATGTTTTTCTACTAGTTCCATAATTTTATCTTGTGTATTATACCTAAAGTATCATTCATTTATTTCATAATTGTATTATTTTCTTTAACTTTGCTCAAATTTGAGCAGTTTCTTTTTTCCTTGCAGAAAGCATCTTTGCTTATACAGTAAATGTTTTATTTGTTGTTCAAGTTATGCAGCTGTTCTTTAATAAAGAAACTTTCCTCATTTTTTTCCTAAAGTATCAAACGCTTCCGTACTTAACTTTTTGTATTCTGTTTTTCTCCCTTCCTTTTACTTTGTTCCCATCTTATGACCTCTGTTTCTTTTTTAAAACACAACCTCCATTCTGACCAGTTAAATCTGTCATTCCCACGTGATCTTGTCATTTGTCATTCCATTTTACTTCATTGGTTCTTTTTATTCCTTTTTCTATTATAGTATTTCCTTTTAACACTATCCAAATTGCTCTATGGTCTGAGAGCTTGTCATCGCAACATCTTTTTATACATTTAGCAACCCTACTGAAGTCAAGAAGTAATCTATTTCAGTTTTATGTTCCTCCCTTGTACTATTCTTCCAGATACGCAATTGCCCATATTTTATGATAACACTTTTTCAACGTCCTATACTTTTTTCTGCAATCTTATATAACCAGTAATGTCTCCTACTGAAATTATTTCCATATGTATAGCCACATATTGGATTATATTTTTGAACACATCTCTTTCTGATTTTGTCACATAAGCATAAATTGCTATAATTCTCAATCTGATCTTTACACCTTATTTCAAGAATTATTCTACCCATTATAACAAACGTGATATCCATTATTTGTCATCTTATTTTATAAAATAACTTTTTCTGAATAAGTTTCCTTCCTTTAATTTTAAATGACCTTTTCCTCACCACACTTCGTTGCAATCTCTCTCCGTCCATTAGAAAGCTAACCTCTTCCAATACTGTAATATCACTTTTCTGCTTTTTACACCATTTGAGAACACTTACTCTTCTTAAATTCTTTATTACATTTACAGATAATTTTGCACACAATAGTATTATACTCCTGATCTCCCTTTCTTTTTTCTTCAGTATGTCCTGTACTTTTCCTTTCTCAAGCTCTTTTACCAGTAGTTTCTTTTTGTTTAACTAAATTCCATTATATAACTTCAGTCTCACTAGGTCCTGTCTCCTCTTCATGTTGAATCCTTCACTTCTTAGTTTTTGTGATTCTTGTTTTCTTTCTAGAATATTTGTTTCTTCCCAATCTCTACGGAAGTCTACTATTTCTATTTTTACGTCTATAAACTCTTTCTCTCGACTCTGTTCTACCAGTATTTCTGTTTCACTTAAATTTTTCCACATTCCACACCTAAATGTCCTGTTTTATTTAAATAACACATTAATTCATAGTTACCTATATCACGTCCTATCTTTCCACATAACATTTGATCAAATGATCAGTTTTCCACATACAGACATGTTTTAGGTTTCCCCCAATAGTTCACCATGCCTTTATTTCCTTCTACATTTATAATACTTAGCATATGCACAATACTTTAATTTTCAGTTTTCAAAACAACATGACAATCCTGCACCCCAGTCTACAATCCTCTATCATCATAAACCTTTGAAATATCTAATACAGCTTTACATAAATTCCGTAAATGCCTTTTTAAAGTCTTTCTTTCTACTTCAGTTCTTTTTGTTAGTCTCTCTCTAAAATGTCTTCAACAGGAATAAATTCCAAGGTGCACAGTCTTTCTTTGTCTCTTATTCCCCTAAGAATTTTTCCATTATCTGTCTAGTCCTAAGGGTGTAATTACTCTGTCCCATTTATTATGTCTGTCTAACACACTGTCTTATTTCTTTTAAATTCGAACAGTAAAAAGTCTTAACTTTTTGTATTTTTTTTGTCTGCCGACCTTCACCATCTCTTCGTACAATTTATTGTTAGCATCAGGCTCTTCTGCTTGCTTAGCATCCTCCTCTTGTATCTTCTCCATTAAATCCCCCCCCAAAAATGTCTTTGCTACTTTCAGGTTTACTTAAAGTCCATAACAAATCATTCTGCAACCACCCAGACTGGAGGGTTGTAACGACACATTCCTCTGTGATAGCTTCATCCTTAAAGAGACTTTCTTGAAAAATGTCATCTGAATTCATCACAGACACTACAGTTTTAACTTCTCCATCCATAAAACTCTTGAGAAAGCTCAACTAGCTTCCAATTCCTTTGTCTGTCTGTAACTCGTCAGCCTGAATCTCCAACATAGAAACAGCAATTATGTCCTCTGATTTTAGAGGATTCTCTTCTCTTTGCAATACTGTCATCGCTGACTGCAAAACACACTATTTCATCTCCCTCCTTCATGAAGCCTCCTCTGCACTCGGAACGGAAGCAGGTAGTGTAACCACAAATGTCTTCCCCATATGCAAATGGAGTAGGGGAAGTTCCACAATGCCCTGGCCAAATTTTTCCTAGTAGTATATAAAGTACCTTGAGTCACCCCTAAAAAGAGGCTACTGACTTAGTGGGACTAACTTAACAAAGGATAAATAAATGAGTGTGTCATTCCACTTCACATCACGACCCAAACATCAAATGAATGCCCAGATTGTAAATGCATTTCCCACTGTTAGTTGCAGACGTATCTGGGGAGCTAGATAGCAGCACCATCTGTGTCCTAGGAAGAATTTGGAAAGGCTGACAAAGTAGGCAGAAAGGTGGCAGCCAAGGTTTATGGTAGATAAAAGAAAAATACTGGACTTGGGCCATGCAATCTTGGTGTGATTTATGAGCTTGGAGTGGAACATTTAGGGCAAAAAGGCAGGAAACAAATGACAATCACATCCACATTGCCCAAACTATTAAGGCTCACAAGAAAATAGGTGGTCTGTACAGAAACGATCAGTTCTGCCTAACTCCACAAAAGCTACTTTCACCTGTGCACACCTTCTGTCAGCTCTCCTATATGCCTCCCCAATACTAACCAACCTCCATAAAACTGACCTTATCAAACTTGAATCTTGCTACAGTAATAATGCCAAATGCTACTAATGCCTCACATAGTCACATCACTGCACTTAAACTGGCTTGAATTTCCTCAGTTGTTGCATCATAACTAAATTATTCTTGCCCACAAGATCCTACACCAGCCAGATAAAATTCCTGCTCTCAACAATATAATACAACCATATACCACTATCAAGCCCTTACTTTCTAGTAACAAAGTGGTGTTAAAAGCCACCAAAGTTAACTCAGCTGGTGACACGCTCCTCTTAGTAAAGTGTTGAACAAGCTTCCAGCCAATATTTCCCCTGACTGCTGTTTGGCTCAGTTTAAAAGGCTCCCAAAATCTCACTTTATGGAAAAACTGGCTCTGTTCTTGTTATCCTGGCTATATCTGACTACATCTGTCATATTTACTGCTGCTCTACTATACATCTCATTCTCTTTCCTCATTCTATTGTAACTTGTCTTCTTTACTAAATGTGAGTGTTGTTCTTCATTGTTGTTTCCATAAAGGAGTGCTGTTCTTTGTTATTGTTTCCATAAATGTGAGTATTAATTGAGTTCTATTATATTGTATTATTTTTTCTTTTTTACTTATCTCCCTGGGCCTCTGCTAAAAATGGACTGGTGTCCAGTCGGACTTTGCCTGTAAACAAATGTAAAATAAATAAATGTATGCAAAGCTAGGAAGAGCTGTCTGAGAGGTTAGGGGTAGCAACAGACACTGACGGATGGACGGACCACATGTTAGGGCTATAATATCAGCGAATAGACACCATAAGCCAGTATGCTGTTTCTGTACTGACCCTTGTTCAGGCCATGTTTAGTGCTTATGTACAGTTTGGGGGGACTATATTAGGTTGCTAGAAGGAGCGCAAAGGAGAGCTACCAAAAAGATCCATGAAATCATCAGATGTTGGAGGAACATGACCAACTAGAGCTTAAGAGTTTAAAGCTGTTCTGTGTAGGATACAGAAGAAATGGGTGGGGGCCATGATATGGAGACACAAGACCATATCATGGAAGTGTGAAGGGGTCATCCTAGACAGGAAGGACAGAGGAGACTGGAGCCAACTGTAGGGACTAAATGCTCATTGGACCATTGAAAGTGTTTTTTTTTTTTTTTTTTTTTTTTTGCAGTGAGGGTTGTAGACCCATAGAAATTACAATTTAAGTGAAAGTGAGTAGTGAAGATAGACTCCGATGAATCATTTAAAAGGCTATGGGACTGATGGACAGAAGAGGAAGGTAGGGATGGATTGGAAAACTTGAATTTAATTAAAAAGGAGACTGTAGGTTTATTATATCCTTCTGCTGTCTGACAGATGTACTGTGGTTTAGTTGCGTGTCCTTAATGCTCGTTTCCCCCCACCCAATGATTGATGCCACTTTGGAGGACCACAGGTGTTCTCCCCATTTTCTGATGCACACATTTTTGACACAGATGCACACTTCCATGCTGGAGGTTTTCAGAGGAGTTCTCTGATTTTGTTGGAATCTTCTCTCCTGATGTCTAATCTCTCCCCACTAGTCGTTTGGTGTAAGGGTCCATTTCTCAAACCCTTGTTACTACCAGCATTACTGTCAGCAGAGTCCATGTACCCGCAGGCCTGCCATGTTTTGCATCTTTTAACGCACTGCAGCATTCTTTGTGCTCCAGTCCATGCAGTGTTGTATGTCAGAAGCAGCTTTTTGCATCCTTGCAAGATTGTCACCTGTTGGTTTCCCCTGCACGTTGCACTGTTTTTAGTAGCTTTTTTTTTTTTCCTGGAATCTGGTTTAATTCCATGTTTGTTTAATGTCAGCAGGTTCCAAAAGGATATTTGTTTTAGACATAAAAGAAGAGGCGACATCCTTGGATTATGGTGAAGAACACAGCAGAAATGGAATGTCCTCCACA
This sequence comes from Protopterus annectens, assembly GCF_019279795.1. Lineage (NCBI taxonomy): Eukaryota > Metazoa > Chordata > Ceratodontiformes > Protopteridae > Protopterus > Protopterus annectens. The sequence goes on along the minus strand of NC_056744.1, from coordinate 1,784,179,207 downwards.
AATGATGCTGAAGAGGAAACTGGAAAGAAATTCCTCTCTGATGGTGATGTTCAAGAGGAAGAAAAGGAAGTAGGACAGGAGACGTTCCCCAAAGAGAATGCTGGCAAGGAAGAAGGTACATTACAAATGACAAGGTTATTGTGAAAGGCTGTTTGTATCTTTAATTAGGATATATTTTTTCAGAATTGATGTACAAGGTCTTTGTTATGCCTCCTTCTGTTAGCTGCATCTGCTGGCATTGCATCCTCTGTTAGCTGCATCTGCTGGCATTGCATCCTCTGTTAGCTGCATCTGCTGGCATTGCATCCTCTGTTAGCTGCATCTGCTGGCATTGCATCCTCTGTTAGCTGCATCTGCTGGCATTGCTTCCCCTGTTAGCAGCGTCTGCTAACATTCCTTCAAAAACATTGCTGTTCATGATGTGGATGCGAGAATGCATTATTTCACAGGTGGAGTGGTGGATAATTGGGGAAAATTAACTGTTTGTTAGGTAGGCTGTGCATTTTATCCTGTAGTTAGCAGAATAACAATACACAGGCAAAGTAGCCTTTGTATGTTGTCCAAATCCTGAGGGGAGGGGTGCATAATTGATCCATATCCTGTGTCTGTGCGCCAAAGTTTGTCTAGCTTTCAGTACCATGCAGCAAGCCCTGTTGCCTAATTCTACACATGCGGTGCTTGTCTCGGTATCTTCCTTCTTCCACAAGCCTTTTCAGCTGCAAAGGACCCTCCTCCTGCTTTCTATTTGTTGTATGTTTGGAATTTAGTGGCTTGTTATAATGAAAAGACATTATGAGAAAGTCGGTCTTGTTTTATGTATCATATTATGCTGCTAGATTAAATGCCAGCTGAATCGGACACCATTTTGACAGCCCTGATGCTACTGGGTACTTCTAAGCCTACAGAGACCCTAAAAGAAGGAAACCTGTGACCTGTTGAGTCTTGTCAGTGTGAGATGGCTAGCTTCTTTGCAGCTGTCCCTCTCTAACTCTCCACCGTCCCCTTGACCAGGCATTCCTGAAACCCCTTTTTGGCTTACACTCACTGCATCTAGTAAAGTGTACAAGGTTTCATAATTCTATTCCAGTCTCCACTTTATCGACCAGCAGTATCCTGTACTTCACTGGCCTCCTGAGCAGTGCATAGTTTTCCATATTTAGCCTAGGGTTGTATGCCTCTCTAATTTCCTCAAAGATGTTTTAAAAGATTCAGCTTTCCTAACTTTTGCTACCCATCATGATAAATAGTTTAATTTATCCCCCACTCTGTCAGTTAGTCTTATTGTTATCACGGTCATTTATATTCATTTGGTTTCCCTTGTATGCATTCTGTACCTGTACTGTCTTTTCCTTCTAGTGAAATTCTGTCACGCACTCTCTCAACTTTGTAAAGCTATACTGTGTCCTTTCAGTCTATCCTGTTTTTCAAATCAAATATTATTTGGCTCCCATGTTCTCTTTATATCCTGTACTCTCATTTGTTCATGATATCTTAACAGTTTGGCTTCTCTTACTTGTGAGGTCTCAAGAATTGTGCTTGCTTTTTTGCTGTGACCCAAACAGTGCTGGACAAAGGAGCATTACCAGCTTTGTGTCCCTGGATTCCACCTCTTAGAAATTCATCCAGATTTACTTTAGACATTTTCTTTTTGCATTGTGCTTGATGTTGTGGGTTTCTGTAATGGCATCCCCATGTTTCTTTTCTTCTGTGTTATACAGAACTCCTCCATTTACATATATTGATGATTGGTTGTTGTTAGTAAAATAAAGCACCAGACACTTGAATAGATTAAAGGTAGACAGCTTCACCTTGGGTCATGTTTCCAGTCTGTAATGCCCCTTTTAATGCTTTCAGCTGTCAGTATTTCTGTCCAGCTTTGGTGCCATGTGCAAAAAAGATTAATCCGGTTTTTAGTTCACTGAGATCAGAGATAAATATTGACTACAACTGGACTCGAGACTGACCCTGTAGAATGCCAGATGCAAGTTTCTTGCTCAAATTCCTTGTGCATCATGACCTTATGTACACCTTTTATCTCTCCACTTTCCCATTTACATTACTTGCTGCCCACTCCTGCAACAGTGTCTTTGCAAATAGCCTCTGGTGTGAGCTCATGTTACATCCACTGGATTATTTTTTTGCCTCCGTGTTTGCTGACTATCAAACCCCTTTCTGTCGGGCTTAGTCCATTTGTTTCCCCTTGTATGAAGCATGTACTGTATACTCGCCTTAAGAAGTCAGTATTCAGGCAGCCATTAAAGATTGCTTTTGCCTTCACCAGCATCCTGGCAAATGACATTATGACCCTTGGTGGTGATGTGAGTACCTGCATCACTGAGGGCCACATTTGTTCCTCGGAACCCTTCCCCCATGGACGTGCACTGCTCAGACTCCCCCTTGTATCGGCACCCCTTAGCCCCCCATGCATGCGCATAACTGTGTGTGGCCACAAGGGCTACAGTCGCTGGCTTAAGATACTGTTGCTCATGTCCTCTTTACAGTTGATTTGCTGCTTTAGGTGGGATTCCACTTGCCCTGGGGCATCAATGAGCTAGCCTCAAACCATCCTGTCCTTGTAACAATAGGCCATTCTGCTGTGCTAGATCTGTCACATCCCTGACTTGCTACTTAATTCAGGTCTCTTTGGCTGTAGTTTAGGGTATTAGCCCTCTAGGCCGTAGAGCTGTTACATCTATAGGGTTATGCTTTTCCATCTCCAAAGTGGCCAAATAATATAACTAATTTGGGTTAATCTAAGAGGCTCCAACTGCTTTTCATTCGTTCTTTACTCTTGCAAATTGGTAACACAACCACTTTCTTCAGATCTGTTAACTAGTTGTGCAAGTATTTTTATGAACATTCTGGTAGCTGGTATTTATATCCTTAGTGATACTCCATATTCTCTCTTATGCCCTATAATGTTTTTTTCTGTACTTCGACACCTGTTCTATTCACATCTGCAAGTATTTTCCTGTCTGTTGAGTATCCCCACATTAACGTTTTTCCCTGCTCCTTGCTTTTCCTACCCCCGCTTCCCTACAGTACCTATTTTTTCTTGATTTAATGTGTGCTGCTGTGCTTTACTCTGCATCTGTCCATGCTTTTCCATCAGTTTTTCTTTCCTTCACGTATCCCCTTACTCACCCGTTCTTAGGTTCATACTGTCCATGCTTTTCCATCAGTTTTTCTTTCCTTCACGTATCCCCTTACTCACCCGTTCTTAGGTTCATACTAGGCTATCTGCCCTAGGGCGTTTATAAGCCTAGCCAGAGTGTGTTTGGCTTTCGCCACCCATTTTAAATTAATTTTGCTATGCCCTTTTTCGAGGTTAGTACAGAAGTGATACCCGGGGTAAACCTACTATCTCCCATCCACTCATAAAGATTCCTCTTGAAGAGAGAGTCAATGAAGGACTCTGCCTAACCTGGACTGGGATTTTATTCCAGAGTGAAGGGAGCCTCTGGGTTATGAATCTTATCCCTCCAGCATGTCCTATTTATTTCAGTGCTGAGGTTCAAGTCTCTCGAGTGCGTAGCTAGATGGGATTTTGATTTTCTGAGGTGCAGCATGTCCATTAATTCCGGGTTGGACATGGCTTTATATGTCAGGCACAGATCGCCTCTGAGCAGGCGGTATGCCACTGAGTAGAGCTGGAGTTTCTTTAACCGGGCAGCATATGGCATCTGTTTGAGCCCTTTGATCCTCTTGGTGAGGTACTTTTGGGGTCTTTCCAGTTGCTGCAGGTGTCTGGTAAGGTATATCCCAAAAGCGGCATTGTACTCAATTATGGGCCTGATGAGGGATGAGTAAAGAGGCACGATGACCTCCCCTGATCTAGATGTGAATCCCTTCATGATTAGGTGGGCTATATAAAATGTTTTTCTAACCACTTTGGCCACGTAGTTTTCAAATGAGAGATTGCTATCAACTTGGGTCCCCAATTACTTTTTCCGTACTTAATGGATTACCACTTATGTGGTAATTTGTGGGCACTTTTGTTTTTGCCAAAGGGGATGACTATACACTTTTTGGCGTTTAGCTTGAGGCCATGGATCTGGCACCAGTTGTCTGTTTCTGTGAGGCCCTTTTGTAGGATGCTTGTGTTAGCTGGAGTCTCGATTATGGTGCCTAGTTTGCAGTCATCTGCGAACTTGGCCAGCCACAGTCCTTGCGTGTTGGCCTGTACCTCCGAGAAATGTATACCGAACAAGAGAGGTCCCAGGACTGAGCCTTGTTGGATGCCACTTGTAACTGGTTTGGAGTCTGACATGGCTCCAGCAATTCTAAACATGTGGGTTCTGCCCTTGAGCCAGTTTGCAACCCATCTAGTGACATAGGGGTTTATATTTAAGCTGGTGAGCTTATCTATAATGCCCGAGTGGGGTATTGTATCTAAGGCTTTTGCGAGGTCCAGGTAGGCTGTGTTGACCACCTTCCCCTCATCAGTGGCCTTGGTGACTGTTTCAATGAAATCGACCAGGTTTTAGAGGCAGGATCTGCCCTTAACAAAGCTGAACTGGGTAGGATCCAGTGTCTGTAGGTCCCCAATATCTTTATTTATGAGGTCCATGATGATCCTTTCCATAGCTTTGCAGACCAAGCTAGTCAGGCTTATGGGGCGATAGTTTCCAGGATCCGTTGAGGCACCACCTTTGTGGAGAGGGACCATTGTTGCTGTACGCCACTCTTTGGGTACATATCCTGTAGTAAGGCTGAGATTGAACAGTAGTTTTATGTTTGGGTTTAGCTCTTCTTAGAGTTCATGTAGGAAGCAGCCCGGGACACCGTCTGGTCCCATTGATGCTGTGTTTTTTTGCTTTGGAGAGGGCGGCTCTTACCTGAGCATCTGAGATGTCAGGGGGCAGCACTCTGCTGGGATAGATATTTGCCCTTTTGGTGTGGGGGGGGGGAGTTTGCGCTGAACCTGTCAGCTAGGATGTTGGCAGTGTCTGTGGGTTCGGTGTATTTTTTGTCATTTTGGACTAATTCTGAGCATATCTGGGAATTCTCACCCAGGTTCCTAACATAACTAAAGAAAGCTTTGCGATTTATCCTTGGTGTCCTGTGCAGTTTTTTCTCTCGAAGCTGGCCTTTGATGATTTTATGAATGCCCGTAGTTTTTTGCTAATACTGATCAGAGATGCCTTTCCTTTTTGGGATTTTGCTCCATCATGTAGTAGCTTCCTCCTTCTATTGTATAGTTTGTTTCTCTGTGTTCCTTGGCAGATAACTTCACATACTTAGGAATCAGATTTGTTTTTTGTTGACTTTGCATCTCTTTTTAACCTATTTCCTTTCCTCCCCAGATTACCCCCCTTTAACCAGTCTTCAAAGTTCCTTCAGCCTTTTGCTGTCCTGTTCTCCAAGATTAATCTCACTTATTTGTCTAAATCTCCCATTTGCCATATTACATTTTCTGAAACAGAAGCTTGCCCTCCTGTAAAAGTATTTTTCTTTCTTTTTTTTTTCAACTTTTATCTTGCATATTGTGAAGCTGCTCCTCACATGTGCAGTCCCCTGTGGGTAATAGGAAGTTCTCCGACTAAACTCCCTTAAAAGGGACTTGCAACAAGGAGGGAAGTCAAAGCCCCCAGATCTTCTAGTTCAGATCCTTGGTAGATGTCAGGTTAATTACTGCACTGTAATGTATTTTACAATTTGCTATGATTTTTTTCAGAATGAGGAAATGAGAAAATCGTCTCTCTAAGTTAACGTTGCATTAAAAAAAAAAATATCCCGCTACTCAAGAGTGCATCTCAGCCCAGCATTCTGTGACACTGCATTTCTCATTCCAGCGTTGGACCAGTACAACACATTGGTGGGTGGGGTTGTACAGTCTACCCATGTGACTGTTCTGAATTAGAACCTCCTCTCCAAACTGAAACTGCCAAGTACAGGTCATTCTCTCATCCTGTTCCCTTCTGACCTCTCAACTGTTCCTTTTTTCAGGATTGATTTACCCCTGCGCACAATATCATTATTTTTGGATGTATGCCTCTGTTTTTCTAGATTTATTTACCCCTTCACTTCTGAATCCCCACTCATGACGCGTTATTTTTGAAGCTGTCTAGTACACAGAAAACCTCACTACATGACCAACATACTACTTGGCACCAATAAGTTAAAGAAAAGGGACACGCATCTTAATCTCCCTTTTCCAGAAGCAAACCTAAATTCCCTTGTGTCTACAGATTTTACACTGCCTCCTTAATAATGTCCTATACCTTTACATCATTTTCATTGTTCTGTTTTTAAACATGTGTGAGTGGTATCCTACATTCCTACTAGAAAGGGGGAAGAGTTGTGAGCTATTTGGAATTCAACTTTTATGGTACTTAGATGTCCAGCTTTCTAGCTGAATGCTCTTACTTTTTAAGGGGTCCTTCTTCCTGTTTTCAGCATTTGCAGGTTGAGAAGTATGCTTTCCACCCTGGTGAGTAAAATGAATTAGGTAAGTAAAACTGTGTGGCGCACTCTATGCACCCTGAGTATCTGTTGTGTGTCTTTAGTGTAATTATGTTAAAATCCTCAGTTTGAAAAAACGTTCCCTCTTTGTGGGATTCATAGACACAGGGATTCGGACATACCCAAAGCTATGCATACTGTACAAGGCTGCTAGTTTCATAGTCCCTTTGACTCTCATTGCCGCAGAGATGTTAAGATGATTTAGGATCTAGAGTTTCTGCATCTACATCTAAGATAGTGACAACAGTGCCATACCAAATGGTTCAAAGGAAAGATACCTTGGCTTAACCAGCACACACAGCATAGTTAAAAAATAAATAAATAAATAAATAAATATGCATACAACTTTAACTGTGTTGCAGAATTACCCATTCCACCCCCCCCCCCCCCCACACAGTATTCCTTGGCTAGGAATGTACTCCTACCCACACTGGGGTACAGATTTCCACTGATCACTACATATTCCTTCTGTAATACCCAAAAACTGTAGAGAACAAAAAACAAAACATGCAGGTTTGTTTTGTTTGCAGATCCCTTTGTGGAGCACTGCCAGCTTCTAGCTGGGCTTAACTGATCGCCAGTGAATTACACAACTGCACTTCTTCAGTTTAGCTATTTTTTTATTCAAAGTCCGAAGGTAAAGTAAATGCCCTCCTTTAACATCTAAACTACAAATCAGAGAGCAAATTTAAGCAGTTGAGGATAATCTTGAGGAGAGACTGACGCTTGTCATACCCCATTTTGGTCCAGACTTGGCCCTACCATCTGAGATCACTTGCCTTCAGAGGTGAGAGAACATGACAGTGAGGCTCTTCGGGGAAGGGGCATATGCTAATTAGTCGATTAAAATATTCAATGTAAAGAACCTTCTCATTAATGAAACTACTAGTATTTATTTTCAGGATGAGATGCACTAACAAAGACATACTAGCATAAGAGTAATTATTTTTTCTTGGATTTTTTTATTCCAACTACTTGTTAATTCACTGTTCCTTTCCACTCCTCTACATGTTTCTGCATTGCACATATTAACTGTTTTTGGGGTTGTGGTTGAAAAGGATCCGATGACTAGTGCACTCTAGTGCACTCACCTGGTTATCAAATTTAAATAAGTAAATTAAATGGTGGTCTGTGAGTGGGGCCCTGCTGCTGATGTGCTCTACCATCCCAGCGTGCGCCTCTTGAAGGAAAATGAGCAGTGCAGTAACTTGTAGATGTCTGACTGGGCAATATCTGTGCAGATCAGTGACAAAATGATACATAAGTGCACATGACTAGTGCAGTAACTTGTAGATGTCTGTACTGGGCAATATCCATGACAAAATGATACATAAGTGCATATGATGATTTAGCTATGTGCATCTTTGTTTTTCTACACCAGTGAAGTGAATCAGCTTTGCACTGTTCCGATTGCAGATCCAGGTAAATGGCGCAATATGTTTGTGTGAAATGGTATTTAAGTGCATAGTGCATGTACCTTAGTCTGGGCGTGTGAGTACAGGTACAGTGTATGTGAGTGAATGGAGAGGTAATGAATGGTATATCTGCAGGCACTGTATGTGTGTAGCTGCATATGACTGCATGTCCATGTATGGTCCCTACTGTTGGGCAGAGAGGGATGACTGCAGCAGAGCTCTGAACTATAGAGGCTATGCATTACTTAACTTCCACTGTCTAGTCATCTTTGAGGTAATTAAAGTATGCAGGGTTTGTTTGCATGTGTGTGTGTGTTCATACGAGCATGTGTTTTTCTGGTGGGGGGTGTGCATTTGCATGCTCTGTTGGGTAATGGTGAATAGGATGGTAGATGGTCGGTTTTGCTTTAGTTAAATGCAGTCCAGTGACATGCAATTTCTTCATGTCAGTGACTCCTATTTCAGCAGATATTCAGCAGATAAGGGCAAATCATCCTTTTTGTGCAGAGTGATTCACACATCTGTGAAGCATAGTTGTAAATCCCATTCTTTATATCCTCAAAGTTTAAAGAAAAAAGTCTAATCATCTACCTAGCTGGCCTGAGCAGAACATTTCTGCCCTTACCATTAAGAGTTGCAAGACTTGATCTAGAAACATACTGGGGAAGTTTATAAAGGTTAATACGAGAGAACCTCTTAAGTTCAGAGACCGCAACATGATACGTTAAAATGAGGTCGTACAGCACTGCAGTGGGCTGTCTTCACAGCCATGCTGTATGCTAATGACAGTCCTGGGAAGAGGGATATGCTAATTAACCATGTGCTTTCTGTCCTGGAACTGCCTCCTGGAAGGCAGCTATACAGTGAGTCCTGTAATTGCCAGGAGGTGTAGCTCAGTAAGGCAACTCCTTCAACATCACTGTAGTTGGCCATGTTCATCCATCATGTCCGAGGTAAATGCTGAGAAGTTTAGTGGTAAGGCAGGGTTAGGAGGTGCGCATGCGTGAGTGAGTGTGTGCATGTGTGAGTGTGTGTGTTTGTATGAAGAGCTGGATAGGAGGTAGGGGAGTTAGAGGGTCGGGTAGGGGTGTGCATGTGTGTGAGAGAATGAATGAAAGAATGAGTTCATGAGCACAATCGTGGGTAGGGGGCTGGGTGTGTGGGTGGATTGGGGTGCCTGTCAAACCTCCACTAACAAGCAGAGAATGAAACCTAAGGTGGGGGGAACCAGAGACAACTTTCTATGTCCTTCTATATAACTGCTGGTGTATTCCTATCTGAAAGGATCTCCTGCCAAGGATAACACAATGTCCAGCCAGTATACTAAAGGCTTTAGTACTTACAGCTGCTGTACGTCACACACATGCTTCCCACGCAAGGCATAGGACATAATGATGGCATACAGATACATGCCAGTTAGAACTGAAAAAAACAAAAAGAAGTAGAATGTCCCTAAGGGCAAGGAAGAACATGTGTATCCACAAGGGGAAAAGGGAGGGGTGTCCCTTGGCCAGGAGGGCAAGAAAGAACAGGCTAGAGAAGAGGGGGCAGGAAGGAGGGAGGGCGCAAAAACTGCAACAGTGAAGAGCAGGACCTCAACTATTGGGTAAGATTTTACACAACTGTAGTGTGTTCTTATATGTCACTGTTGCAGTAATCAGATGGAGAAACTGATGGGGCAGTAATCTGTAAACGAGGGTGAGTTAATTGTTATGTTGGAGATTGTTTTGGCTGTTTGAGATGAGCTCAGTACGGAAGTGATTTTGGTTAAAAGTTTGGGTCTCTAAGTTGCTTAACTAATTGTGTCACTTGTTTCTCAGTGAGGTTGTCTAACACCTCTAAATTAATCAAGCACTGTATTGTTGTATTTTACTTATTTTTTTATGCATTTTGGATGTAAAATAGTTCCTCTGCCTAATGTTTCAAAGTTGCTCTAGTATATGTAAATGGTGTAGGAGGGAGCATTTTACATCAAAATATGTAATTTTAAAAAATATCAAGATATTTGCTTTTTTCGTTGGTCCCTTACTGCTAAACTGTGTGGTTTCTTTTCAGTTATTAGGAACTGAAGTCACCATACATTTGACTTTCAGACATTGCTTCCTTCAGAAAATTCATGTTAACACAAATCCTCTTATTAACTTACTTTGTCATTTTTTTTTAAGAGCAACATTTAAATTCAAAAGAAAGGAGGAGTGCAGGAAGAAGTGGGAGATAAAAAGACTGACCAGGCTAGGAAGGAATACTGGTTGGCTAACAAAGAAGCTAAGAAGGTAGTTGCAGTAGCAAAGAACAGGGCATCCGAGGCACTGCACCGTCTTCTGGAAAGTGACACGGTAAGGGGCACAAAGAAACGATATCGGGTTGCAAGACAAAGATGATGGTCAGACACCCTTCATAAGGGATGCCAGCAACAACCTGTTCACCAGCCCAGAGGACAGCAAAGGCAGATGGAAGGAGTATTTCCAGCAGCATCTGAATGAAGAAAACCCCACAGAAGCTGTACTGACCCAGCAGCCTATGAAACCGATGAGAGAAGAGGAGCCCACTCTAGAAGACTCAAGAACAGCACTAAGGAAGATTGTCAGGGAAAGCAGCAGGCTCAGATTAGGTCACGGCAGATATGATAAAGATGCTGGGTGAGATAGGGGAGAAATGGCTCCTGAGGGTGCCAGTAGCAATGTGGAGAGAAAGGTGGATCCCAGATGACTGGATAGTAAGCGTACTCGTCCCAGTGTACAAGAACAAAGGGGACATCACAACTGTGGGCAGTACAGAGGCCTCAAACTCACATTGCATGAAAGTTCTGGAGAGGGTGATTGATAAATGGATATGCAGAGTAGTAGAATATAAGATGGGAAAGGAGCAGTTTGGATTCAGATCAGGATGCAGCATAATTTACCTGATGTTTGCATTGAGACAGATAGTTGAGAAGAAGCTAGAGATGAGTGTCCAACTGGGCATTTCTATACTTGGAGAAAGCATATGACAAGGTCCCAAGAAAGCTGATCTTGGCAGTACTGCGGTGGTTTGAAGTCCCAGAAACATTGATAGAATTAGTGCAGGCTATGTACAAGGACCCAATGACTCGTATGTTTGGCCTCACAGAGGGGGTCCCAGTGGGAGTGGGTGTACATCAGGGTTCAGCTCTGAGTCCACTGTTGTTCATACTGGTGATGGACTACATTAGCAAATAGGTTGGAGGGGACGGAACAACAAAGCTGGTGTATGCAGACGATGTGGATGTACAGGCAGACTGTGAGCAAGAACTTCAGAAAAGGGTAGGAAAATGGAATGTAAATCTGAAGGCACATGGGATGAAACTAAGCACAGTTAAGATGGTGGTAGTGGCAGCAAATTGAGGAAATCGGAAGAAGCTGAGAATAGAGATAGAAGGGAAGATAGTGGAACAGGTAAAAAGGTTCAAGTGTCTGGGAGGGGTAGTTGAGGAGAAAGGTAGTCCTGAATGAAGAGACAAAGCTAGAATCGGAGGGGCTGCAGCCAACTGGCATAGACTATCCAATGTAGTCTATGACAGAGGAATGCCAAAGAAGCTGAAAAGTAAGGTGTACAAGACAGTGGTGTGACCAGTACTACTGTATGGTACAGAAACCTGGGCAGTAAAGGCAGAACAGTTAAAGAAGCGAGAGGTGATGGAAATGAAGTGCCTGAGAAAGGTGGTAGGATGCACACCGTGGGACAGGCAAAGAAATGAGGACATAAGAGCAGAAGCCAAAGTAGCTCCAATTGCAGAAAAGATCAGAGAGAACAGATTATGGTGGTTTGGACATGTGTAGAAAAGCAGAAGACAATCTGGTGAAGAAGATTTGGGGCAAGCAAGAAGTTAAGATGAAATGAGGACGTCCAGCAAAGAAGGTGGATGGATTGTGTGAAAGAAAATATGCGACAGTCAGGCATGAGTGTTGAAGGCAGGAGTGTGGCACTGAATCAAGAGAGCTGGCGACAGTTAACACGATAGCCCAACCCCATGTAGAAACCATGGAAAAAGGGGGCTGCTGCTGATGATTTAACATATATTCCTGTTTTTGAACCTTTGTTCCCCCTTTAGCCTTTATCCAGATTTCATGAGCTAAAAGATCGAGCGGTATGCAGACCTCTTTACTGCTGCTGCCAGTGGCCCATCGATCTCGCTTTGTCACACTCGCACACTTAAATTTCAGAAAATGCATGTTAACACAAGTTCTATTATTCACACAACTTTGTGATTTATTAACTGTAATATGTTATTGTTTTGAGCCTTTGTTCCCCGTTTATTGTAGGTTTTATCCAAATAACATTATCTAAGAGGTGAGGTTTCCTTCTCAATGCTGCTGCTGCTGCCACTGGTTGATCTTGATCTCTCTCTCCTCTCACACACCTTGCTTTCATGCACACCTACACACACGTTTTTTACTTGCTAAACGGCAAAAGCATTGCTTAGCGAGTGTAAATAACAGCTCATTCAATCTCTTTCACTCTCATGCACTTATACACTCACAGACATAAATACATTAATTTTCTTTTTTTTTCTAAACATATTTTACATTCTGTAAACAGCAGAACCGCTACTTAGGGAATGTAAAATAATGACGGCCTTTTGGTTTTCAGTCCAAGTTCCACAGCAGCTTGATATGCTGTCATGAATTGTTGGACTTTTCTACTGGTCATTACATGTATGTTAATGCCCTGCTGGAGAATCATGGTGTAATCTACAGATCGTCCATTCTCTAATTGGCTTTAAGATGTTGATATTATAGTCACTTAGAATAATTATGTTTTTCTCTTGTTTATGTGGGATAGGAGGTCGGTAACAGTTAACAGGATAAGTATAGTATATGCGGTTAAGACAATTTCTGCTAAAAGCCAGTTTGGTTGAGATTTTGATGTGGGCGAGGCTTGTCATAAGTTTCTCTTTTTAATGAGATTTGTATAAATGTAGGTACCGCCTCCTTTAGTACTGCCTGGTCTGCAGCCAAGAAAACAGCTACATCTAAGAAAGTGATGAAGAGAGGGTTGTTTGATCTCGGCCACATTTCAGTAACTGCTAGGAGGTCTGGGTTGTTTATTAGAGCTTTAAGTTGTTCCCTTTTTGTTTGCAATGCTTTAGACACTGAAAAGGTAACAGCAGACGGGCTGTGGACCAGGGTTGTGCTCTGTAATACTTTGTTGTGCTCTGTAATACTTTGACGAAATAGTAGAAGTAAGATAGGAAGGTTACTTCAAAACGCTGAAAACTTTGAACCGTTTTTACCCAAAACGTAAAGCCATTTTTTACAGAGCCCTTCCTACAGATGATACCAAAATGTGCTTTTGTGTCCAGTGGGACATTTTTTATTTGCTGAATAAAATCATATTTTTAATGAGCTGAAGACCTGTTGGTGCAGACATTAGTGATCAAAGATTTAAAGTACCACGGTGAAGAAAAAGGGAAAATGAAACCCAATGATTTTTATGAGCCTATTACAAATTCAGCCTTTGTGTACTCATGGTTTTCATCATTTTGATTATCAATGCAGCATTAAGTACATTGTTGTGGGACAAAACTCTCTGATGGTCCAGGCTGAATGTTTTCTTGCATGCCATTGTCAAATGTGGTATTTCCATTTTGTCTGCATTCCCAAATGTTTCTTTTCTCCTCTAAGTGATGAACACTGCACCGGATCTTTCCATCATAAAAGTGGAAGTAGAAGAAAGTCCCCTGTCCACTGATGGCCATGTCTTTTCAAATGACAAAGCAACTGCCTGTAAGTAGCTAATAAATGGAATATTTTCTTTTTTTTTTATCTGTAGTTTGCCTCATTTGTAGTGACTAGTAAAGGAACAAAGTACTCTAGGTGTTTAAGAATTTGGCAACAAGAATAATGCTGAAGGTGAAATAAGGGAAAGTCCCTCAGAACGTGGTGTTGGTTGTTGGTCGGAGTTGCAGTGAACGGGACTGGCATGTATAATTTACATGAAATTACAGTGTTTACAATTTGTTCAAGCGTTGGGGCTCTTCTCATGTCCTTGCCTTCTTTTCTGATTTATTTTTTAGCTGTTGTGTGGTGTTTTGTACGCAAAGCTGGTGTCTCTGTTCATCAAGCCTGTAGTTTGCATCTTCCTTTCTCCTGTTCTTCACTTTAATTTTGGTGGTCAAGGAACCTAGCCATCGTCTCACTTTAGCAATGGACATGTACCACCTTAAAACCTCTGGGTCTGCCCAAATTGGTTTCTGTGAGTAGGTGGTAGGTGTCCCACTCCATTCTGTTGTGAGGCAACATTTCTGTTATTCCTAAGAATTGTAATCACTGACTTTTGGCTAAGGCTTCTGTTTTTGTCTTTGTCATTGTCTGGAAGACGGTTTGAGTTGCGGTTTAATTTCTTTTGGGTATTATAACAGTTATGTCAGGCCTCCTGTTCTAAACAGAACAATGCCACCCTTCTTGGTCTTTTTTCACCATGCTGGTGAGAGTCTCCTCTGCCAAGTTGCCACTGCAGACCTTCAGTCTTTACACCCTTTTCTGGTATGCACTATCCTTATGTTTACACATTTTGACTTCCATTATGCACTACATTTATGCACATTTCATAAGCACTGCGTCAAACTTCTATGCCTGTAACAATGAACTTCTTGTTTGTAACCTTTTTCATCAACAGAAATATTAATATCTTCTCCGTTTGTCCAGTTTCTGGGTCAGTCTGATGACTGCTGAAGAATGCCTGGTGTGTGGACTGGCTCTAGAGTCTCCACTGTTTGTCCCTATCTTGGTAGAATTAACTGCTGTCTGAATGTTCCATTTCTGCTATCTTGCAGACCATTTGTTCACTGCATAGTGATGCATGTCCATCATGTAGATGCTACGCTTTGTGATGTCACCGTCAGTAGCAGCCTGCTAGAATATGATGTCATAAACCAGTTCTGCCATGTCTTGAATACAGAGCTGTAATTAGAATTTAGTCAGACTGGCATATCACAGTGCCCCCTTTATGAAGATGTAATAAGTCTTAATGACCACAGCACCAAGTTGGCCTGTCACTGTAACCCTTGAACAGGCCTGTGATAAGCCTAATTACCTTATAGTCCAGTTGATCTCATGATTTTCCTTCATTGAAGATACACTATCCAGTATCCTCCTAATGAGTTGACCTGTCATTTTTCTTGTCAGTGGAGATGTGATAAGCCAAAGAGCTCTGCTCGGTGTTGCAGTGGTTAGCACTGTCCCCTCACAGAAGAGGTTCTATGATTCTGTCCTCGGCTGGGGCACCTTCTGTGTGGAGTCTGCATGTCCTCCCTGTGGTCGCGTGGGTTTCCTCTGGGTGCTCCGGTTTCCTCCCACATTTCAAAGACCTGTGGTAGGTGGATTAGACGCACTTAAGTTGGCCATAAGTACAAGTGTGTGTAGGAGTTTGTGATACAGATGAATTACTATGGCAGGGCTAGCCACCTGGTAGTGTAAACCTTGGCTCAATATGATTGTCACTGTTGAAAGTGACACCCTGACTCCATGTGCAAGATGGGGGAAAAAGGGGCTGAGGATGGATGGATGGATGTGTCCTCACTGGAGAATGTATAAAACCTAATGACTGACCTCTCACGTTATTCTGTCAGTGATGGTGTGGTAACCTTAGTAGCCCTGTTACGAGTTTACTTCCTAAGGGATGAGGTAGTAGTAGGTTAGGACACCATTTTAGTGTTGGTCTGTCATGATATCTATTCACTAAAGATGTAATAGCACACATGACATCTTCATTGAATAAGCATGTCACAGTGTCACATCAGTGATGATATGAATCAAATGACCTCATCACTGACCTATCACAGTATCCCCTCACTGACTGTGAGAATAAATCTAATGACCTCGTGAAGATGGAGTATAGGAGTCATTTCTTTTTTAGATTCCGCCCTATTTTGGATTTGGATTTGGCAGTCCCTTCGTTTGAGCGTTGGCATCCCTTGTAATTTAACATCTCTGTGATATTTTGTTATTTGGCTTAGAGTTGCTGGAGGTCATTCAGTGATATTCCTTCCCTTTATTAATTTTGAAGTGTTTTCTCCACTCCCCTGTCAGAAGTACCACTGTACTTCTAAGCCGATTTCTCAGCAGCTCAGCTTGGAAAGCTATGCTCTATGATTGCAGGCTGGAACTTGGAAACCAGACAGATTTATCTGCCTTAATGTGGAGAAAAAAACTGTATAATGCAGATGAAGGAATGAGAACAGGTTTGACCCACATTGTGCTTCCCTCCTCTAGACCAGGTTGTGAGAGCGAGAGATACCTGAGGTCCTAGGTCATACAGCTTTATACAGGAGTGGGGTGTAGCAGGATTTTGCCATTGATTCTCAGTATTTTGTTGTCTCCTGTTTTGTTTTTATTTTTTGCAAGGTTTTTAACATTAAGCCATAACAATAAAAAGACAATAGTAAGGTATATCAAGATAACCAACATAGTGACAGGAAAGTGATGAAACTTTTGAGAAGATCATCCATCCATCCATCCACAATCCTTTTTCCTGTTTTTACACATGGATACAGGATGTCACTTCAACAGTGACAATCCGCTAGAGATAAGTAAATATCAAAGTCCTGGAGATTACACTGCAACTCCTCAATTAAAAGAAAAGTAATAAATCACGCCATATGGAAGTAAAACTGCACCATACAAAATGAAAGACAACACTGATGTTAGTAGGTTAAAGGGAAAGGTAGGTTAAAGGGAAAGGCATGCCAGTAAGCAAGAGACCATGGGAGGAAATTTGGTAGGGGCAGAGTATCAGGCTATCAGTCATGCTAAATGAGTACTTCTGCATCCTCCCTATGATGGGCACAACCATCCGCCTGTGCCCTTCCCCCATGATTGGCACACCCATCCTTCTGTGCCCTTCCACCCAGGATGGGCAAACACATCTTCCTGTGCCCCCCCCCATGATGGGCACACCCATGCTCCCCCCCCCATGATGGGCACACCCATGCCCCCCCCCAATGATGGGCACACCCATGCTCCTGTGCCAGCTGCACCAGGTCATAGCTTGGATTGCATGGGCCAATCTCAGGACTTTATCCCTCTATGCCACTGCAGCGAATTATGCTACCGTGATGGGCACAGCCATCTTGTTCTGCCCTCCCCTCCATGATGTGCACACCCATTCTCCTGTGCCCTACGCTCATGGTGCACACCCCCATCCTGTTGTGCCCTTGCCTGTGATGGGCTTACTCCTCCATTTGCCAGTCCTGAGGTCAAACTCTGGTTGCAGAGGCCAGAATCGAGGCTTTATGCCCATATTCTGCTGCAGCTAGTTATAGTATGGAATTTAATCAGTACATCGTTTGACCAGAACGGTGATTTTGGAGTCTGTAATTGGCCATAGTTTCCCATGGAATTCAAGGGGCTGTACCATATCATGATTTTTACAAGGCCATTGTATACGTTTCATGAAAGAAGTAGGACATTACCAGGTGACGGTTGTACAAGTAGAATAATTTTACAGATTGTTTTGTGATATCTCTTTGGTGAGGAATCGGGTATCCCCAGTCTGCACTGCCTTTTTCACATTTTAACTGGTAAGCATTATATTTGGTCACTTTTTGAACCCTTTTTTGATGGTTCTACCCCAGATAATTTAAAGTTGGTGAAAATAGCTCCATTTGATCAGTTTTGAAAGCGGTAAGTATAGCATTTTAAATTCCATTGTAGACTGCACTTCATAAACCAAATAAAAGCAGAAATCAATTCATTTTTACTAGTATTGACATTCTATTATTGCCCACAAAAAAATGAGATTATTGCTGTAACTGAATGCCACAATTCTTAGTTTATCCAAGCCAAACAGCTCTTCCGGCCTAAGCCAGTCAGTTTCTGAACAAACATAATTATAGCTTTTTCTGATTAGTTAATTGTCATGTTCTATAATAGCGTAAATAAATTTACTTTTAACTGAACCAGAAGCATCATCCACTTTTTGTGGGGGAAGGTAGTTGGCTTTAAGTGAAATTATGAAACAAAAAAAGATAGTATTAACATATAAGCAAAGATGATACTTTAATGACTGCCCCATTTTATAATCAGTGGCTTAGTTACACTTTTATGGGTTTGGCTGGGACAAAGTCATATTGGTGCAGAGAAATGACATTCAGAAACTACATGTTAGGAGGGGTTACAGCATAGCAGCAGCGGGGAGATATGTTGGGGGGGGTAAAAAAATTACAGCATCAAATTGAAATTAATAACATTTGTCATTTTATAATCCCCTTTTAATGTGGTAGAATAGGTCTGCAGCTGTAAATACCTGTGCAGGTCTATTATTTTTCAAACTCCGTGTCGTCTTCCCAAAAGATTAGAAGGTTCCCATCAGGAAGTAATTTAATGCTTTGCTTATTTTAAAATGTGTGGTCTAGTTTAAGTCTGAAGTGTAAAACTTGTATGGTACTTCAACACAAAAAATTCCACTTCACTGGTAGAACACAAAGGTAGGACGATACACCAGTATTAGCGAACACCACAGTTTAATCTCGCAAATTTTTAACTTTTAAAATAAATATGTAGCTTAATAATTTTGTGTTTTTATGATAATTAGTAAAGACAACAATGAAGGAGGCAAGGTGCTGACCAAAACTCAGAACCAGCGAAAACAAAGCACCAGTCCTTAGAGGTAAAAATAAATAAACCAACTGTTGGAATGAACAGCCGTTTGTTCATATACACACAAATGCCAAATGTATAAAAAATAAACGTTTTCGTCTCCCATAGACTTCATCAGATAGAATAAGGATAAAGAATAAAACAGCCCTCCTTTCTTTTATATAAACCCTTCCCCTTTCCTTTAAACAATTAACCCAGTGCAACCTCATTAACGACCACATTTGTCCTCTACCTGTTTCTTATGGTAAACATGAGGTCAGTAATAACTAGTTGGTTAAGCTTCCCAATATTCACCTGTAAATTATCCATCTCCCTTTCATTCTCCCCTGGTAATGGCCCTCATGTCATGTCCACACTGATCAAAAATTTTTAAAAGTTCATAATGGAAGGTAGTACCCTTGTTCGGGTACTTGTGTACCACAAGACCCTTGTGGACAATGCCCCGGTTGATGCATTCTTTAAGGTAACTTGTCAATACCCAACATTTTAAACTTTGCTATAAAATCAGACAATTTTTTTAGCATTCAAAGCATAAGTAACATTTAAATCAGTTTCCCCACTGGAATCGGCCCCAACCATACGTATAGTTGAAGGTTTGTAGTCTGAAACAGTAAAGTTGGGAATTCAACCATACAGACATGCTGTCCCCCCTGCCCCAGATGTCATTCGGTTCATGGTGGAACGCTGCTTGGTTGGAACCAAGAGCTTCCTGCGTACTGTCACCTGGTATGTCCATGCCCTTTCTCTGTTGAAAGAATCGGCGTTGTTCTCCTGGTTAACCAATAACCCTGTTAAGGGCAAATTTGATCCTAATCAAGCGACCCTCCTGTTCGTCCTTCTCTCCGCGGTTTCGGTATGCTCTGACATCATATCCTCCGTTCGTTTGCCAGTTAAGCCCTGTTCCACCAACGCTTCCTGGTTGCAGGGTAAAGACTGAAAATTGTAGTCTCATTCTTGCACCAATTGGGTAAGTTGTCCTTCCCCTTGAACCAACCACTGGTTGAACAAATTGACATCCTGAGTTCCCCCGATTGGGGAACTATTGCATACCTCCAGGTTCTCCATATAAACTAGTAACCAGCAAAGACAATGATGGAGGCAAGGTGCTGACCAAAACTCAGAACCAGCGGAAACAAAGCACCAGTCCTTAGAGGTAAAAATAAACCAAATGTTGGAATGAACAGCCATTTGGTCACATGCACCTAAATGCCAAATGTATAACAAAATAAGTGTTTTAGTCTTCCATGGACTTCGTCAGATAGAGTAAGGATAAAGAATAAAACAGCCCTCCTTTCTTTTATATAAACCCTTCCCCTTTCCTTTAATTAAGCAATTAACCCAGTGCAAACTCATTAGCAACCACAAAACGCTGAAATTCTACTTGGTTTACGTGTAAAATCCTACTTTATTTATACATATAATATATTAAAGAATATATATGTTGTTAGTGAAAGCCAAATTTAAAACCACAAAGTAAAAATTGAATATTAAAATAAGAATAAACATCACAATATACAAGGTTTTTGAGACAACCTGTTACCTAAGAATCAACCAAGCTAGTCCACCCTGTTGCTGGTCAAAACTGCCATCTAGTGGCCAAATCCTTATATTACACCTACAACTTGGCAGCTGTCATCTTCATAGGTTGGTACTAGGCTATAAGCCCTAGGGCCTATACAAGCCTAGCCATAACAATTCCCTGGCTATTTCTTCCCACACTGTTTACTTCCCTGGATCCCTGTCTAGCAGGGCGACTGATGTGATCCCTGGATCCCTGTCTAGCAGGGCGACTGATGTGATCCCCGGGGTGAATTTCCTTTCTCCCATCCAATCGTCAAGGTTCCTTTTGAAGAGTGCCAAAGAGGCACTCTGCTTAACATGTATGGGCAGTCTATTCCATTGTCTGGGGAGTCTCTAGGTCAGGAACCTATCCCTCCAGCATGTTTTGTTTATTGTGATGACAAGGTTTAGATCCCTGGAGCGTGTGGCTCTGAGGGATTGGGATTTCTTAAGTGTAGCATGTCCAACAGCTCTGGGTTTGACATGGCCTTGTATGTTAAGCAGAGATCGCCTCTGAGTAGTAGATATGTGACAGAGTATAGCTGGAGTTTTTTGAGGCAGTCAGTGTAGAGCATCTGCTTTAAGCCTGTGATTCTTATAGTGAGGCATTTCTGTGGCCTTTCCAGTTGTTGCAGATGTCTTGAGAGGTACATGCCAAATGGGGCGTTGTATTCTATAATGGGTCAAAATTGGAACAATGGATGTGTGTTCATTGTTGTTGTTGTGTCTTTCGGCTTGTTAGGGGTCGCCACAGCGGAACTCCGGTCCACTAATGTTTGGTAGTGGATTTTTACGTGCCGAGTTACCAGCCCTGACGCACAACCTTCAACGAAGGCATGCCCATTCACGCATGCCTCCACACAGAAGATGCTCTAGCTGAGAATCGAACGTGACAATGTCTTGCTGTGAGGCGACAACGCTACCGCATGTGTGTTCATTAAGACCAGGAAATTGACCGGCCTCCAGTACCAGCTGCCAATAAATTTCCCTAACTTCGATTCTGGTTTCCCAGGGGCCACCCCTTTTCTACCTTTTCCAGAACAAAGAAATGCCATCCTGCATCTGCACATCAGTGTGTTTGTATAGGGCGTTGTTACTGTTTTAAACTTTTTTAAAATAAATATGTAGCTTAATAATTGTATATTTTTGTTTTTATGATAGTGTTCTTTAACATCATTAATTATTGCTAATTTCTTAATTGGATTATTGGGTAATTGAAATGTGGGCTATATATTGTGTTGTAACTGACTTAGTTAATTTAGTCTGAAGAAGTCTTTTGAAGATGAAAGCGAGATTAAACTGTGTTCGGTAATACTGGTGTGTCCTCCTTCCTTTTTTTTCTACCAGTGAAGTGGAATTTTTGTTGGTGTTACTTATGCTACTCCATCTCCTTGGATTGTTGAATTTATTGTATGGTACTTCATTGCTAGGATGCTTTGATAACAATACTATAAACACTGTTAATTTTAGCATAAACTTTTTTATAAAAAGAATGCTGCTGTGAGCTCTCTCCTCCTGATGAGTAATCTGTTTAGAATACTGTAAAACTTTTATTAAATTGGTGGGAGTAATTCCATCATTTTTAAAGTATTGCCCATTACTAACTATAATAATATAAATTATACATTCAGTATTTTTTCAGGAGGGAAAATATTGCTGTAATTGTGCTTTACAAATTTATTGTATATTTTGAATTGCTTCGATACAAAGGTGTAGGGTATTCAGAAAAAAAAATCCTAAAGCCATTGTATAGCTGTAAATGGCACAGAGTATTTACCTTGGAATGGTCCTGTGTGTAGGTAAGCATCTGCGCTGGCATGGTTATGACCAGGGCAAGGTCGACATCGTGAAACAGGACAGCAGAGATAATGGCAGTAATCTCACTACTGGAAAGACCATGCAATGGACAGTCACATCACTCAACGGAAAGTGTTTGGACAGGTGAAGCGCCCTACACGATGTGTATTCACATCCCTAGTGAAGTTCTCCATATCTGCAAAACTGCCACTGATAACATCTCCTACAAGGCCACAACAGCAAAGGCTAATCCATCCCATCTTATAAATGGGGAAGAAAGGGAAACTAATGCAGGCAGAAGTAGAGATGAGCATACGGGGAACGCACAGAGCGACAACATGAAAGGTAGACAGAAGAGGGAACGAGGGCTTGCTTCTAATTTTTGAGTCAGTTTTCCATTTTCCTTTTTCTCTCAAGAAGGGTGGAGGCAGAAGGTAGGAAGGAACAGGTGTGGGGAGGCAGAAGGTAGGAAGGAACAGGTGTGGGGAGGAAGATTGATATGTTGAAGGAAGCCGGACTAGACAAAGATGCAACACAGATCAACACCAACAGGGGAGGTATGGAAATGAAGGGCAGCAGTGTTGAGATGCAGGCTGACAATAGATTGGATAACTGGTGACAACAAGAATAGGTGTACAAACAAGGAATGGGAGTGACAGTTAAGGGAGGGGAACACAAACAAGGAATGGGAGTGACAGTTAAGGGAGGGGAACACAAACTAGGAATGGGAGTGACAGTTAAGGGAGGGGAACACAAACTAGGAATGGGAGTGACAGTTAAGGGAGGGGAACACAAACAAGGAATGGGAGTGACAGTTAAGGGAGGGGAACACAAACAAGGAATGGGAGTGACAGTTAAGGGAAGGGAACACAAACAAGGAATGGGAGTGACGGTTAAGGCAGGGGAACACAAACAAGGAATGGGAGTAGCGGTTAAGGAGGAACACAAACAAGGAATGGGAGTGACAGTTAAGGGAGGGGAACACAAACAAGGAATGGGAGTGACAGTTAAGGGAGGGGAACACAAACAAGGAATGGGAGTGACAGTTAAGGGAGGGAAACACAGTCTTGGACAGGTGTAGGGCCCTGCCAGCCCAGCCCAGAGGAGAACACCATGCAGACGTTAGTCATTTCCATGGCTGACCTTATGGGTAGCTACTCTTGGTGGACTGATGACCATGGCTGACTATGCAACTCAGTCAGATGCATAGGGTGATGCTGTGCCATTGTGGGCTTCAAGCTGCCATTGCAGTTTGGCTGTCTTCCAGCTATCTTGCCTGCATCTGGGAGATGCATGAAAATCCCTAAGAACCTTCTGTTCCTTCCTGAGAAGTACCCATTGAAGTCACTAATAAGCACTCAAGTTTACATCCCAAGCAGTAACCTTTACTACTTTGTAGAAATGCAGGCCTGGGGACTGCTGTGGGCCCAGCAGCAGGTACAGTGATCAGTGCAGAGCATGTTGGCCTGCACCTCACCTCAACCAACACCAAGGCTGACCCTGTACAAATCCAAAAAAGAGGGAGAGAAACAAATGTAACTGAGAAGTACATATAAAACGTCATTAAAAATAGCAGTGAAACTACAGAGGTGAAGTACACGTAACTCTGCCACCTGTAGAGTTTGTTGCGTCTTCTTACACAATCCTGTTAAGCTCAATTTCCTTGGCCATTGTAAAGTATAGAACAAGTATTCAGTACAGCGTATCCCTTACAGAAGAACACAATTACACTCGCAGATAACAGGCCAAATGAACAATAACAAACGCGCACAGAATGCTTAAAATAATACGGTGGCTTTCTCCCCTTTACCTGTTTCCCCAGAGGTGGAACAGGTCCAAGTGGCAGTTCCACAGATCCCTGTACTTGTGCCAGAAGTATTTACCAGAGTGGGTGATACAACTGGCATCAATCAGTGCCCTGGTAGGCTTATGCCAGGCATCAGTTTTATCGTGAGGCCCGTCATACTTCCCTAGCAGATGCTGTTGGTGGTCCCTGTGCCAGCTGGAGGAGGATCCTTGCTTTCTGGCTGCATCAGGTGGGAACCCAGCTGAACTCTGTGCTGAGAAGGCCACGTCAACATGGCTGCATCAGATGGGAACCCAGCTGAACTCCGTGCTGAGAAGGTCACGCCGACTGTAGATTAGAATGAGAAGGGAAACTGGTGTGCACAGCTGTGCATAACGGACTGTTTGTTTATTATGCATAATGGACTGTTTATTATGTGCGTTGTTGGCCAGCATAGTAGGGTGATGCAGTGGCCATCAGCATGGTCTTGTGTGAAATAGTTGCCACTGCAGTGACCATGTATATACACACACACACACACACACACACACACACACACACACACACACACTGCACCTGCCTCACTAGCCTGGTAGAATACACTAACACACTGACATAATTTGCCCATCAATATTTACATTAAACATGCATCACTCGCTGCTGAGCCATAGTGTGTGACTGATAAACACATTACATTGTTGCTCTGATTCAGAGATGACTGCACTAAATCATGTCATTAGCATAATTACTGCACTACAAGGCCCGTTTTTAGTGAGAGAAAAAGGTAACTCACCGTATTGTAGGAGACTGCATTATGATGAACATCCTAGGAATGAGGTCATGGAGGATGTGTGATGCCACATAAACTGACAGCGTAAGGGACCTTAGAATAGCAATGATCACACAAGGCTGGATCAAGGCAGGAGGGTCAGTGCCATAGCTGGGGTGTCTGCGGACTAATACAGCACAGAGAATGAGAGGGGACTGACATGCTGGAGGGGTAAGGCTTACCGTGACAGTAAAAAGGAGCAAGACTGGACAGGATAGGTCACGGCATTGCTGGGAGATGGTCAGGCCAGGTAATTGTCCTACTGTGTAGGATTTTACAGTAACTTACTGAGTAGACATGGACTGCAGGACATAATATTGGTGATCTGTGGCCTCCATTGCATCAGTCATGGACTTTGCGTTTGACTCATTTGATGAACAGCAAGCCATACTAATATGTCTGTTGCAATGATGGCCGCATAGTAGCATGCAAGGTTTTGACTACTGAATATGACAAGGGACATTACTGAGACGAATGGCGACTGGATTGGTCAGTCGTGCATACTCGCACTGCTCAACATGTGTAACCCACATGTACCTTCTTGTCATGGGGCCAAGTAACCAACAATATCTGGAAAAGTTCACTGCACCAGAGGCAGAGGTACTGTTAATGACCGCACACACAACACACACACTCAATGCATTGCCTTGAGATGGATGACACCAAGGCCTTCTATTAGCAGGTATGGTAGGGACCGGTGCAGGCCATCAGTGCTGTAGGACGGTGGCACAGATGCACCTTAAGGTTACTGAGGTGACATTTTATGCCATGACCAAGCACAGAAAGTTGTTGGAAATAGGATGTTCATCGTGTTTCACTGCTGCAGTCATTACACTTGGGTTATCCTACCGTCAGGCGGTCCCGCAGTCGGCCAGAGTTCCAAAGTCTTGGTCCGGCGTCTGTTGCTGTCGCTTCTTCCCTGACGTCAGTTCGCCAGGGGTATAAAAGATGCAGCCGACGCCATTTTCTTCCATCTTTCTTGCCGCGCGGTGCCCGAAGCAAAAGCAGTTCGCAAGTGCCGGTTGGCCGACTCCTGAGATTTTCAATTCTAATTTCAGAACCGAAGTCTTCAATAAAGCCAAGTACCCCGTTGGGGAAACTTTTTCTTGCCTTGGACCGATGTCAGTAAAAGTTAATAATTGTATTTCTTGTGGAAAGCAAATATCTCCATAAGGATTTTCATTCTTACTGTATTCCATGCCTAGGCCCACATCATGACGTCACTAGTTGTCGGTTTTGTGCTAGATTTAACAAACGCACTATTAAACGTCTGTTTGATTTTGCTCGCCATTACTTTGGCTGAAGGTTTAATTATACCATGCCGTCGGAACAACAGACGACCGGAATACACAAAAAACGCAAAGACGAGGATAAGGACAGGCATCCGAGGCCCAAAACTGACGAAGCCTCTTCTAGGCCAGTCGCCGGTTCTCAGTGAGGTGCTTTCACAGCCCCTGACACCCGCTACCTCAGAGCCACAGCCGCCTCTGACTCCCACGTGGAGATGTGTAGGCCTCTGGATACTCAAGGTGTTGGGCCTACGGAAACTAACCCTTCAGATGGGTCCGGAGCCGCTGAGCAGGCATCGGTTTCTGAGTGTGTTTTCAGACCTTCACAGCTTACCATAAAAACTACAGCAAAGTCTAAACTCCATTAAAGACAAAGAAGCAAGTACAGCATTCAACTGGACAGGCCTCCATGCCTAAAAAACAGATGCTCAAAATGGCCGAAGACTTAATTACTGTGATCAGGGGTACCCATCCCCCTCCTGATAAAAGGCCTAGGCATAGGCAGGATATAGACTAGGATTCCTCTGACCAGGTTTCCATTTCTTCTGATTCCTCTTCAGACCAGGGATACTCTTTACCCCCCTGTGAGGACTCAGATGCTGAAGAATCAGTTACTTCAGCCTCTCCTCCTGAGGATTATTCTTTTGGGGAAACTTTACATACCATGAGGGAGCATTTCCATTGGGAGGGTCAGGATTACTCAGAATACAAGAAAAGGCTCCGAGACTTTTATTACCTCAGCACAGACCCCTTGCTATTCCGCCAGTATTAGATATTGTGGATGATGTGTTCTCTGAATCCAATTTAAATCCTCATTCTTTGCCCCCTGCTCCAGTCAAACCAGACAGCTACTACAGAGTCCCTGACTCTCACAAATTTCTGTATAAAAACCCTGTTGCTGACCCAGAAACTATTTCACAGGGTCCCAAAGGGGTAAAGGCTTCCACGGCTAAGAATCCAGTTCCCTCTGACAGGGATTCTAGAGCATTAGACAGATGGGGGAAGAAAGTTTACACTTCTGCAACTTTAGCAGTGAGAGCTTTAAATTGCCAGTTTCACATGCTTAAATACCAACAATATTTAGTGTCTCTGTTAAAGCAGAAAATGATTACAATTTCAGAACATCCTGAATATAAGGAAATGCAGGATTTATTGCATGCAGCTGAACAAGTGGGAAAAACATACTTTGCAATGTGGTTTTGATTCATTAGAGGCTTCTTGTAGAGCAGCAGTTACAGGATCTGTGACTCGAAGGCATGCTTGGTTAAAAGAACAAGGTTTACCTGAGCCATGTTAAGGCTAAATTATTGGATGCTCCTTTACAGCAGGATATTTTATTTGGTGTTGAGGCAGAAAGAGGTATTAAAGAAAATGGAGGATAAGGCAAAATCTATGCAAACAGTGAAAGATTTCTTACAGGTACAGCCACCTTGATTTAGCAGAAATTGGCCTTCAAAGAATTGGTCCTTTCCAGTGTCAGACAGACCACAAAGAGGCAGATACAGACTCCCAAGAGGCAGATCTCCGCCCCAAGGCTCTTGGTGCTTCAACCCCAAAAGGAGGTGAAGACAAGTCACAACCTTACAGGAAACAGTCCCAATGACTTCTCCCTTCGAATGCCAAGCACTTACCTTTTGGCAGCTCCCTTAGGGGGAAAACTAGCACTTTTTTCTCAAAATTGGCATATAATCACCCAAGACAAATGTGTCGCAAGGTGACAGGTTCCACTTTCACACTCTACCAAGGCTAAAAGGAATGCCAGACCTGCCACAAAATCAATGGGCAGAGGCACAAAAACCAATTACAGCCCTCATGGACATGAGAGCTATTCAAAAGGTGCCACAACAGGAACAAGGACAAGGATTTTACTCAAGACTTTTCTTGGTCCTCAGAAAGGACAAAACCTGGAGACCCATCTAGACCTTTCTACTCTAAATACTTAACTGGATGTTCCGAAATTCATAATGTTAACACTACAGCAGATTCTTCCCATGCTGGGCAAGGAGGCTTGGCTTGTTACTTTGGACCTCCAAAGAGGCATACGTGCATGTCCCTATCAGACAAAATTGCAGAAGATACCTCAGATTCATAGCTGGTTCAATGCATTACCAATTCTCTGCACTGCCCTTTGGCTTATCTACTGCACCCAGGGTCTTCACAAAGTGCCTGGCACCAGTAATTGCATTTTGCAGACAAAAAGGAATTCAAATATATCCATACCTGGACGACTGCCTTATTCAAGCAGAGAGCAAGGACATTCTTCTAAAGCATCTGGCATTTGTAAAAAGGTTGCTAATTTGCCTAGGGTACACAGTAAATGAAAAGAAGTCAAAACTAGTGCCCTCACAAGAGATATTCCTGGGTGCCAGCTTAAATACAACGGCCCAGATGGCTTATCTCATGCCAGACAAGCAAGGACAACTGACTCAGTACTGTCAGTTGATGGCAACAAAAACCCTACTCCCTGTAAGAAAAATTCTGCAGGCCTTGGGATTCATGGCATCCTGCATACTACTAATTCCATATGCCAGACTGCATATGAGGAAATTACAATGGTACCTAAAAAGTGTTTGGACTCAACACTGTCACAGTTTGGAAGCAGTAATACCACTAATTCCCTGCCTACAACAGGAGTTTCGATGGTGGCCACAGGCATATGTCACCTCCACAAGGGACAGCCTTTCACTCTACCAACAGCCAGGCAGACACTATCTACAGATGCTTTGGATTACGCCTGGGGAGCACACATGGCAGGAAAATGTATTCAGGGCAAGTGGACTGCAGACCAAATGCATCTTCACATCAATCAAAAAGAGATGTTGGCTGTACAAAATGCCGTAACAGCTGTCAAGGACCTTCTACATCCAGGACAACTATTACTAAAGACAGACAACACTACAGTAATGTAGTACATAAACAAGCAAGGGGGCAGTCATTCTTCTCCCCTATGCAGGCAAGCCATGACCTTGTGGAACACGGCTCTAACCTATCAAGTTCATCTACAAGCACAATTTCTTCCAGGAAAGAAACTCTGGCAGACGACGTAAGCAGAAACATCATGGATCCTCATGAGTCTAAATTAAATCCACAAGTATTCAGCATGAAAACGCAAAAATTGGGGTACCAAGACATGGATCTTTTTGCCACCCCAATGAATTGCCAACTACAAAAATTCTGCACAAGGACTTATCACACACAAGCATGGAAAGTGGATGCCTTCTCATTCAGCTGTAAGTTTATGCCTTCCCACCACTGCCTCTCCTTTCAAAAGGTACTCCTAAAAGCCAGACAAGAAAAAACACAGATGATCCCGATTGCCCCAGACCGGCCACGCCAGCACTGGTACCCAATCTTAAAGAACTTAGCTCAAGGCCCACCATGGATTTTACCTCAAACTCCACACCTTCTGACTCAACAAAACAATCAGATCCTGCACAGTCAGCTCAAAACCTTAAACCTGGCTGCATGGCAGATTCATTAGTCAAGCAGACATCTCTCTCTAAAGCTGTTATGGATGTCATTTTGGAGGCCAGGAGGCCTAGCACCAGGAAATCTTATTCAGAAAAGTGGAAGAGATTCTGTGCCTGGAACCAGGCTCAAAGCTTTGAGCCTCTTGTCCCAAATATTCCTCTATTACAATACTTAACTGAGATGCTGGACAAAGGACTATCCTTTTCATCCATTAAGATCCACGCCTCTGCCATCTCGGCTCATTACAGCACAGATCCTCCTCTTTTCTCTCATCCATTGCTAAAACAGTACCTCAGAGGGGCTAAAAACATAAGACCGCCCCGGAGAGCACTAACACCAACTTGGGACCTCAATTTTGTCTTGGAAAAACTAACTTTACCTCCTTTTGAGCCAGCCAATTCAGCAGAATTAAAATATGTATCATGGAAAACTGCTCTGCTTCTGGCAATAATGTCAGCAGAGTCTGAGTTACAGGCACTAATGACAGTGGAGCCTTTCATCATTTTCACCAAGACAGGGTTTCTTTAAGAACAAACCCTTCATTTATGCCTAAGGTGGTATCCAGTGTGGCAAAACTATTCACTTGCCAACATTTTATCCAAATCCCCAGAATAAAGGGAAGAGACTTCTGCATTCCTTGGACATGCACAGACAATTACGTTTCTACTTGGACAAAACAAAAGCTTTCAGAAAAACTGAGCAATTGTTTGTAGCATATGCTGCCGGATCACAGGGAAAGGTTATTTCAAAGCAGACCATTTCAAAGTGGATAGGACACTGTGTCCGGTTCTGCTACACACAGCATAGGAAACCTGTACATAGTAACATTAGGCCACATTCCACTAGGGCAACAGCCACTTCAACTGCCTACCTTAGAGGAGTACCTACCAAAGATATCTTGGAAGCTGCAACTTTGTGTTCAGTGCACACCTTTTACCAAGCATTATCACTTGCCTCTTTATTCTAGATCCAGAGCTAGCTTTTCCACTGCAGTGCTGCAGGGCCTCAAATCCTCTATAGAACCAGCCACCCTAACTCAGCTTTGGGATTCAACCCAAGTGTAATGACTGCAGCAGTGAAACACGATGAACATAGTACAGTTTTGTACCTACCATAAATGTAGATGTTAGTGTCTTCACTGCTGCAGTCCAGGTTACCCTCCCCCTATCCCCTCTGTCTTAGCTGGGACTTATCTATACCTTTCAACCCTATACTACCTATGTGTTGTATTTGCTGGTAACTGAAGGTTTTGTTTTTACCTTTATTGTATGTTTTATTAGCAATATGTATTGCCTACCTATCTGGGGGCACCTGACATCTGGGGCAAGAAAAACTGAAGAAAATGGCGTCTGCTGCATCTTATATACCCCTGGCG
Organism: Protopterus annectens; assembly: GCF_019279795.1. Taxonomy (NCBI): domain Eukaryota; kingdom Metazoa; phylum Chordata; order Ceratodontiformes; family Protopteridae; genus Protopterus; species Protopterus annectens. The sequence goes on along the minus strand of NC_056744.1, from coordinate 1,784,148,604 downwards.
CACTGACGTCAGGGAAGAAGTGACAGCAGCCGACACCGGACCAAGACAGTGAAGACGCTCTAACATCTACATTTATGGTTGGTACAAAACTGTACTTTGCCAGTGGGGTTTATTAACAGTCTCATCTCATGGAGATAGAGAAATTCCTGGTATCTGTCTCTAAGAAAGACAAGCCAACTTTCAGGTCTGCTGATGACTAGGATGTGGGGGTTGGGCTGGAGATGGCAATCCAAGTGTCTGTAAGGGATGCAGCAGATCGGTAGTAGTGCATGCTTTGATGCCCCTACACTGGCCCAGTAATCAAGGAGCCTCAATCCTCACCACTAGTAACTGTGGGGAACGTACTCAATGGGAGGATAAGTACACACATAGTAAAGTGCAGTTTCCCTTAAGAACACACAGAGATCGCAGTCAGTCTGGGACTGGTTTCTCCCTCTTTCTCCAAATCCCAGTAAGACTCCCCACTGGCACAGCCTCAAACCACTCTGTCAGCTACTTTAAGGTCCTCACCAAATGGTGTCCAATCTTAATGTGTAATATTACTATTAATCCAAATGGTAGTCTGACCAAGAGCAAGGCTATTTAGGAGTGGCCTGTACAGTGTACCAAATAGATAATTTAAGCTGTCTTCTCTAAACGGACCAGCTACGATTGAAAGGTTTAAAAATATTTAATAATAAATCATATAAAAACAAGACTATACTCAGTAGTCTTCGGAGTTCGAAATCACAGGAAATATTTAAAACATTGCAGGACAGTCTCAAATAAATAAAGAAAACATCTAAGCCAAGAGTTACTATGCCATAAACACTTACAGCAAGGCAAGTGCAGAAGTTGGTGATGAGTGGATGTTGTCAGGTCATAGACAAATACAAAATTAAATTTATATCAAATATTACTGCTGGGTTAGCTTGGATGACATCACCTTTTGTCACCTGATTTTGTACCCCCATTGTCAGAAACTATCAGCATTTCATATGTCTGTGAATTTACATATCCTTCAGACATTTGCACCTGCTAGAACAAGTAAAGCAATAAAACAGAAAATAACAAAGTCCCCTGGTGTAGATATCTTGTCTCCTGTTGACTGACGCTAAAAGATAACTTTGTAGCACAATCGTAAAATAATTTAATTTCAACGCATGGGCCACCTACCAAAAAACAAAAGCCCCACTTGATCATCTAAGATTCAGACCGCTAAGCAATGACACCAAAAAGCCATAACCTTAGACAAAAAGAACCACTACTACCATCTAATGCAGAAACACCAAAACCAACCTCAGAAATTCTGGGCAGGAATAAACAAACTACTCCACCAAGGCCAAACCGCCACTCCACCCTCCCCCAGCTTTCCAACAGAAATCCCTAGTAGACATTGCTAATGAAGTAGCTTCTTCACAGAGACTATCCAGTCTCTAACCAGCCAACCCTTTCCCAGTGGCTCTAATTCTAATGCAGCCACACCCAATACTCAAGCATACTTTACCGTCCAACCTGTTCCTACTAGACCTATTCATGCCCTACTTAAACTAAGACCCACCACCCTGGCTGCCAACCTCCTCCCATCAGATTATCTGCAAAAGGCTGCTGACACCATAGCATACCCCATCTCAATCTTGATCAACAGAGCTATATCTGAAGCTGCTGTACCCACTATATGGAAAATCTCCCATGTCATACCTCTCCATAAAAAAGGCAGTTCCACTGAACTGTCAAACTTTAGACCCATAGCTATTCTGTCATCTCTAGCTAAAATTATGGAGAATTGTGTACACATACAGCTCATGCACTACCTCATACAGAACAAGCTGTTGTCCAACTTTCAGCATGGCTTTAAGCCACACCACAGTACTACATCTGCCCTCCTCGCTTTCTCTAACGTCATTAACCACAGCTGCAGTAATAAACTATCATCACTCTTTATCCAAGGCTTTTGACATGGTTGACCACAAAATGCTTATAAATACCTTGAAGGCCTTCTCCTTAACCATGCACTCCAATGGTTTCAATCCTACCTGCAGGGCAGGCAACAGGCAGTCCTATGGCAGGACAATCTATCATCTTGCCTACCCATCACATAGGAGTCCCCCCAGGGCTCGATACTAGGACCCCTTCTTTTCTCCATCTTTATCAACTACCTTCATTCAGTCATCCCGGATGCTACCTGCATTCAATATGCAGATGACTCCACCTTTATTTGTTCTGACACCTCACCGGCTACTTTATTCACATTAACCCAAAATATCTTCAGTACAGTGGAAAAATGGCTTTCCAATCAACATCTAATCCTAAACCCCAACAAAGCTAAGCTGATCCTCTTTTCCCCGACATGCAGGACCCCCCCTGCCATCCTTCAACATAACCGCTAACAGTGGCACTATCCTCTCCCCAGAAGCCCAAACTAAACTACTGGGTGTCATAGTTGATAACCTGAAGTTTGTTGTGCATATCAATCAAACTATCAAAACCATTAATAAAAACTTGGCTCTCTTTACAGTATCAAACCTTTCCTTACCCCACTTGCTAGAACTGCAATTGCCCGTTCCCATCTGCTATCATCTCTTCTCTATGCCTCATCTCTATTCTCCAACTTAAACAAAACAGATCTTAATAAACTATCATCCTGCTGTGTAACCACATTGCCAGATTTGCTACTATCACAGCCTACCGGACATACCACTGTCACAACCTAAATAGCCTAGAATGGCTTGAACTGCCTAGCCTACTGCAGTTCAAACAGCTAATAGTGGCACATAAAGTCCTTTACCAACCAGAAAATACACCTGCACTAAAAATATTATCAGCCCCTACACCAGCACCCGGCCACTGCGATCATCCACTAGACTCCTAGTTCAAACATACAAATCCAACTACTCAGCTGGGGACTCTGTCTGCCAACTCTGTTGGAAAAACATGGAACAGACTCCCAGCTGAGTTGACCCTAGAACCCTCACTAACTCAATTCAAAAACAAACTCAACAAATACTTCAAAACTCATTTGTTATGTCCTTGCACTAACCCCTACTAGTGATCTCTCGATTTCTTGGGTGCCTTACCTTCAACTACTTCTAACTTTTTTCTGCCACTCCATTTCTGGAAGGGTCAATTGTATAACTGCTGCTCATTGCATCTTAAACCTGAATGTAATGTTATGTATATATAACTTTGAAAATAATGTTATGTTTTGTAAAGTGTTTTATAATAAGTTAGTACTATATGTGCTAAATGCTGTATTGCTTAAGACTGTAGTCTGCCTGAAACTAGCATTTACTAAATGTTCAATGTGTATTATTATCTTGGAGCTTTTCTCCCCGGGCCTCTGCTGAAAATGGACATGTATCCAGTTGGGCTATCCCAGTCAACAAATGTAAAATAAATAAATTAAATGTTGGTATTCACAAATGACACATAACCACTTACAGCCAGCCCAGCTATCTGGAATTTTTTTCACACTTGGATATAAATCATATTAATATTCTTAAATGACATGTAATTATTTACAAAGTTCATGATAGCTGGGCTGGTAGTATTTCTTTTTCACACATGCCATTACTATAAGTCAGTAACATGCAACTATGAATGGTTTTCTGATATAAATGCACAAGCATATATGTCGTCCAGCGATACCAGGGCTGCAGCATTGACAGCCCACAACACATGGTATGTTGTCTGCCTGTAGGCTATGATCACTATTGGCATGAGTCGAGTGTGCCACATGGTGGAGGGAGTCACACCTATGATCCAGCCTTGGCACAGGCATGTTATCTGTATGCATTCAGAGTTTCCACTGGAAGAGGAGACACCAAAACAGGTTGGAATATACCTGATGCTGCTGAGACACACCACAGGTTGACAAAGATGGCACCATGCACACGTACAGTTCAGTAACACAGTGACATTGTCACTGATACTAACATTGGAAGGCAAACTTGCATCACTCGTGGCTGAGATAATTGATGAAGGGGCAAGGAAAACCTTTGAACTTTTAGTGCTCGTTTCAGAATACCCCCATAGCACGATGCCAAGGTAATCCTATGGGCTAGGCTTGTAAAGGCCCCAGGGACATTAGCCTGTACACACCTATGAACCTATAAACAATTTTTCTTTCAACATTTTTTTTCCACTGAACATATCAGTCCAATTAGTTTTATATAGTGACTGTTTTGCTTCTGTAATTAATCTTCTGTGTATTGCTTTAGATTTCAGTTTGGTTCCACAACCTTTATAATCCCATGATCATTGCACATCAATGGTGGTATAACTTGCCATGAAGTAACAGTAATTTCTTTAGGAACACAAACCGTGTCTAGTGCATTGTTTCTGAAGAAATTGTTGTTCCTGAACACACGTTGTGAATAATTTCCTTACTAACATTGTTGAATCAGTATTGTCCTGTCTGTTTCTGGTAAATTTAAGTCCCTGGCCCATGTTATTTTTTCCTCTTGACAAGTCTTTCTTCCTTCAAAAAGTACTTCTTTTTACAGATTTGCATCTTCGTGATTCTGAGCTTGTAGTTTTCTGGTTCCAGGAGAAAATAGTGGAAACCGGTCATGAAAAAAACCTCTACAGTTTGTTTGCATTACCTTACAACTCGCCTTTGTAGAAGTCCCAGCCTTTGCTAAATTAATCAGGCTTTCCAGAGGATATTTTAGAACATTTAATAGTTTTTGTGTGTTTCAGAATCCATTTACAAACAGTAACTATGTCCTAAATGTTGAACTTTAATTTGAATGAAGTGTAACTTTTTATTTTAATTTAGCACGATACAGAAAATAATGTGAATGTTTTTGAATACGGTCTTCCATTACTTGTAAAATTTTGTGTTTTTGAACGGTTTTCAAAAGCTAAGTCCTGAAAAGAGGATTACAAAGCTTTCTCGCTTTATCTGTTGTTTTAATGACCTTTGACAGAATTATATACTTTTATGACACACTCACAGCACCTACCAAGCTGGGTCTTGCTGAAATCCATTTTATGGTCATATCTAGTTTCATTGTGCAGAAAAAAGCAGATAATCAATGCTGCTGTAGCCAGTGCCGTTTGTTAAAAGGGATCCCCTTTCACACTACTACCTCATGTATTTGTGTACCCCAGAACTTATCTATTTATAAAAGATATGTCAAAACTTGCTGGGATACTATTAAATGTGTTGGGGAGGGGGACGACTTTACACCCATGTACCCTCTACCCAATTTCACTGTACCTGTAAGAAGGGAAAATACGTTATTGCAACCTTGGGCTTAGTAAAAAATCCCTCCACCTCTGCAGACTTAAATTGTAGTCCTTTTTCTCAGAATTTTATAAATTAGTAAGTTAGTACCAGGATGTTGATCTAGTAAAGAATTTGTAGCCATAAAAGATCCAACCAAATGATTCCACACTGAATTTACCAAGGTATGAATTAATACCACACCCCCCAACTTAAATGAATTACTTTGGACCTAGCTTCATCCCATTTCTGTAAGGAATTGAGGAGGAAGACTGGGGGAGTACTTAAAATTGCCCATCCACTCATCCAGGTTGTACATAAAAAAAAAGGGTCAGGGAACAACTGTGATTTACATCTAGGGGGAGTTTGTTCCATAAAAGAATTATTTGATATAGATATGTCATGCCAGCAGGTCCCATTTATGTTGTGGTGGAATTTCAAATTTCCTGAGTGGGTGTTGTCTGCTGTTAATTTTGTGGATGTGAGTGATGTTACATATAACTGGGTCCTTTGAGAGAATGTAGGCTAGGTAGATGTCCTCTTTCAAAAGTCTGTAGGGCGTGGAAGAGAGTAAGAGTATGTTAACTTCATCAGGGTAACTCTAGACTGGCTTGCACTTGATGTAGTCTCTTGGGCTGTCATGTGTTTACATTAGTACATAATAAAGGGGACATATCATACTCTATTATATTGCCCTGATAAGGAAGGGGTAGAGAGGGTGGATCTTGAAGATAATACCCTTGGTGATCATTCTTGCAATGTATAAGGATTTCCTAGCAACAGTGGTAATGTGTGGTCAAAGAATAGTTCATTGACAGTGAAATTTCCAAATTCCTAATGACAGAGTCAGTTTTTAGGTGGAGAGGTGTTACCTTTGTGATAGGAGCATGGGAGCCCAGGCTTGTGAAAGGGCACTGTGCTGTATTTCTTGGCATTTGGTTTGAGGCTGTATGCTAAGCACCACTTTTTAGTATACATTAGGCCCTCCTGGAGAATCTGGTGGTAAGTTGGGGTGTTTGTGACAGTTTCCAGTTTGCAGTTGTTGGCAAACTTCATCAGCCACCTTGACCTTGATGACACACAAGTAGATATCAAGGAGGAGTGGTCAGAGTACAAATCCCTGGGGCACACCACTGGTAATGACTCTTTGGTTGAGAGGTTGCCTCCAACACGAGTACACTGTGTTCGGTACTGTTGGGGAGTAGTTGGCTGTCCAGTGGGTAATGTAAACTTACATTTAGTTTTATGAGCTTGTAGATGATGCCAGAATGTGGAATGGTATCAAAGGCTTTGGTCAAATCTAGGTATGTATTGTGAACTAATTTTCCTGAGTCTACTGCCTTGGTGACCAGTTCAAAACAATACACTAGATTTAGATTGGAGGATCTCCCTTTAACAAACCTAAACTATTTTGGGTCCTTGGTTCAGACTGCCTACGTTCAAAACAATACACTAGATTTAGATTGGAGGATGTCCCTTTAACAAACCTAAACTATTTTGGGTCCTTGGTTAAGACTGCCTACGTTCAAAACAATACACTAGATTTAGATTGGAGGATGTCCCTTTAACAAACCTAAACTATTTTGGGTCCTTGGTTCAGACTGCCTACGTTCAAAACAATACACTAGATTTAGATTGGAGGATGTCCCTTTAACAAACCTAAACTATTTTGGGTCCTTGGTTCAGACTGCCTACGTATTTATTAATGAGCTGCATAATGATGCACTTGATTGCCTTAGAGAGAAGGTAAAGGTTGGTGAGGCTGCTTAGTCTGAAGTTTGCTGGGTCAGTAGTGGATCCCTTTTTGTGTATTTGGATAACTGCAGCAGTTCTCTATACCTCTGTCATACATCCACTGGTGAGACTGATATTTATTAGACTTAATAACAAGCAGGAACTCATTAAAGCTGCAGGAGGACTGCACGGTGAAAGCACCACTGGTGTCGCATTTTAGTTGGTCAAGGATCTTAAGACTGCATACATTTTACTTGTCTCAAGTTTTTGTAACCTCAGAATTTTGTATTCAGAATTTTTCTGCTAACAGTGTAAGCAATTCATCGTTTCTTATTAGCAAGATATTTTCGAGACTTAATTGAAAGCTTTTTATGTTCTTCTTGTTTCACTGTTGCAGTCATCACACTTGGGTTATCTGCCTGCAGGTAGCCCTCAGTCGGCCCGAATACCAGAGACTTAGTATTTCTGCATTGGTTGCTTTCACTCCAGGTCTGACTTCAGGTTGTCAGGGGTATAAAAACAGACAGCCGACGCCATTACATCAGTCTTTCTTGCCGAGGAGTCCAAAGCAGAAGCAGTTCGCACGACTGCCGGTTGGACGCTACCAGAGTGTTGGTTTCCGAATTGAATCATCCTGAAGTCTTCTAAAGCCAAGTACCCTGTTGGGGATCTTGTTTTCTTGCTCTAACCGATGTCGGAAAAAGTTAATTTTCTTGCCTTTGGAAAGCAAATACCACACCGAGATTTCCATTCTTACTGCATCAAATGTTTAGGCCCAGACCACGACGTACCTCGCTGTCAGTTTTGTGCCTTGTTCAATGCCCGAACTATTCGTCGTTGGGCCCTTATTGTCGCTAAATTCTTTCGTTCTTGATCTCCGTATTCCGAAATGGCTTTGGTAAGCCATTCGACTACAGATCTTTTGAAAAATGTAAGGATAAAGAGACAAACCGCACAGGTCCAAAACTGCCGACTACACTTCCGTTAAGTCGCTAGTTCGCCGGTACTCGGGTGCTTTCACAACACCTGATGCCCACTTCATTGGACTCGCAGACCTCTACCGAGACCCGTTTGTAATACGGTATGTCGCGAGACTCTTCGACTATGAAACCTGCGGATGTGTCTACCTTGGATGGGTCCGGAGCCGCTGAGCAGGCACCGGCTTCTGAGAAAGTTCTTCGCACTACCGATATTCAGCACAAACCAACAGCTTAGTTCGTGTCTTTAGTTCTGTCTAAAACTACTGAGTTCTAAGGCCAAGAGTACGCTCTACGCCTAAAAAACCGACCATCCAAACTCATGCACCTGCTCCCTTGTCACAGCATCAAATGCTTAAAATGGCAGAAGACCTTGACCTTGTTATGTTGATTATCTTTCCCCTGCCAAGAGAGAGACCTGTCCCCTGCAGCTTTAACAGACCAAGAGTCCAACTTTGAGGTATCTGATTATGAAGACATGCCCTTATCTGCTTATGAGGATTCAGATGCAGAGGAATCCAATCCCTCTGCTTCTCCTCCAAAGGAGTTTTCTTTTGGTGAAACCTTACATACTTTGAGAGCATTTCCACTGGGAATGCCAAAACTGTCCTCCGTCCAAAACGAGACTCTGAGATTTTCTAGATTTGTCACAACATAGGCCTTTGGTAATACCCCCAGTCCTGGATGTTGTGGATGATGTCTTTATGGAATCCAGTTTAACTCCTGATACTTTACCCCCTGCTCCTCGGAAACCAGATTAGGTACTACAGAGTTCCTGACTCTCACAAATTCCTTTTCAAGGTAATCTCACAGGGGCCTGAAGGTATCAAAGCAACTATAGCGAAGAATCCCACCCCCTTTGGACAGGGATTCCAGAGCTTTAGACAGATGTAGATACCTCGCCATTAGGGCTTTGAATTGCCAGTTTCACATGCTGAAGTACCAACAATATTACGGAACTTAAGCAAAATAGTTACCTTTACAGACTGTGCAGAAAATAAAGAATTACAAGAGCTTATGCATTCTGCAAGCCAAGTCAGCAAGTATACACTGCAATGTGGCTTTGACGCACTAGAAGCATCTTGCAGGGCAGCAGACACTGGTTCTGTACTGAGAAGGCAAGCTTGGCTTAAGGAGCAGACCTTGCCAGACCAGGTCAAATCTAAGTTATTAGACGCTCCTTTGAACAAGGACAATCTATTTGGCACCAAAGCAGAAGAGGTTCTTAAAGATGGAAGAAAAAGCTAAATCTATGCAGACAGTCAAAGATTTCTTGTAAGCACAGACTCCTAGATTCAGTAGGCATCGCCCCTCGAAACATTGGTCCTTTCCAGCTCCCTCAAGGCCATCTCAAACTAGACCCAGGGGAAACAACCCCCCCCCGACTACAGTCTCAGGGTGGGTATGCAGAGATCTAAGCAATGGAGTGCCTCCACCTCAAAAACAGGGAGTGCTAAGCCACCCCCTTACGAAAGAATTCCCAATGACTTCTCAACTCCACTCCCACCTCTGCACAACTGCTTGTGCCCCTAGGAGGAAAATTTGCCCATCATGCAAAAAAAATGGACTTCCATCACCAAAGACCAATGGGTCCTCAACATTGTATCTGAGGGGTGCATATTTTCCTTCTACTCACTAACCCCAAAAGCGTTCCCAGACCTTCCTCCAAACCAGTGAGCAGAGGCACAAAACCAAGTTCAATCCCTGCTCTCTAAGGGCAATTCAACCTGTTCCTGCAGAACAGATAGGTCAAGGGTTCTATTCCAGACTTTTCCTGGTACCCAGAAGAGGGCACTTGGCATCCATTCCTAGATCTTTCTATTCTAAACAGCTTCCTGGTGGTACCAAAATTCAAAATGCTCACCCTGCAGCAGCTTCTTCCTAAGCTGACCAAAGATGCCTGGTTAGCCATCCTAGACTCAAAAGAAGCCTATCTGCACATCCCTATAAGGGCCTCATTTAGGAAATATCTACACTTTAGGGCAGGATCTATACATTGTCAGTTATCTGCACTTCCCTTTGTCTTATCCACTGCTCCCAGAGTATTCACAAAATGCTTGGCTCCAGCCATTGCCTACTGCAGACAGAAAAATTCAAATTTACCCGTACTTGGATGACTGCCTGATCAGGCAGACAGTCAGGAAATGCTGTTGCAGCACCTAACATTTGTGAAAAACCTTCTAAACTCCTCGGGGTACACCATCAATGAAAAGAAATCAAAACTAGTCCCCAGTCAAAAGATTGTATTCCTGGGAGCAAGCTTGGACACAGCATCCCAGATGGCATTCCTTACTCCAGAAAAACAAGCCTGACAGACAACTTCACTCAAATGGCCACCAGCACCCAGCTATCCTGCAAGGAAATCCTGCAGGCCTTAGGGTTCATGGCCTCCTGCATCCTACTAATTCCATATGCCAGACTGCATATGAGGAAACTTCAATAATACTTAAGTCTTTGGTGCCAACATTCTCAGGACCTGGAAATAGTCTTGTCTAAGGACAGAGTTTCTTTGGTGGGCAGCAGCATGCATCCACAACAAGGGATTACCCTTTACTCAACCGCACACTGCCCAGACACTAACCACATATGCGTCAGATTATGCCTGAAGGGCACACCTGGATGACAAGTGCATTCAGGGCCACTGGAGCCGAAGTCAGTCATCTGCACATCAACCAAAAAGAGGTGCTAGCTGTGCAGCATGCTAGCTTTCAGATCCCTACTCCCACCAGGACCCCTGGTAATAAAAACAGACAACACTACAGTTATGTGGTACATCAACAAGCAGGGGGGGAACCCACTCTGCAGGCTAGCCATGACCCTGTGGAACATGGCCTTGGACGAGCAGGTCCATCTGCAAGCTCAGTTCCTGCCAGGCAAACAAAACTCGCTGGGAGACTTAAGCAGAAATCTCCTAGACCCACAGGAGTGGCAATTAGAGCCCAGCACCTTCAGCCTTCTGCCTCCCCCTGCAATCACCAGCTCAGCAAATTCTGCACCAGGACACCTCAGCAGGGCCTGAAAAGTGGATGCCCTATCCTTCCAGTGGGTAAACCTCTCCATCTATGCCTTTCCCCATCTACCCCTTCTCTCAAGATTATTGCTCAAGACAGGACAGACAAAGGACAATTCTGATTGCCCCAAACTGGCCATGCCAGCACTGGTACCCACTTCTGTGCAGTCTGTCACCGGTGACACCCTGGCACCTACCCCAGAGCCCAACCCGGCTCACTCAGCAGGGGGGACAGATCTTGTATCTGCAACTGCAAACCCTAAATCTTGCAGCCTGGCTTATTCCTTGAATTCTCCCCTAGTAACCAGCCTAAGCAAGCAGGTGCTGGACGTCATTCTTGAAGCTAGAAGACCCAGTACACGGAAATTCTATACTAAGTGGAAAAGGTATTGCTCCTGGATTCAATCTAAAGAAGAGGGCACAACTCTGCCCTATCTGCCTCTAATCCTGGATTACTTAGCAGATCTACTCCACAGATGCCTATCCTTTTCCTCCATTAAGATCCATGCCTCTGCCATCTCTGCTCATTACAACTCTAAGCCACCCCTATTCTCTCACCCTCTCATCAAACAGTTCCTGAGAGGGGCAAACAAATTAAGGCCACCAAGAAGAGCATCCACCCCTGCTTGGAACCTTAACTTTGTACTGGAAAAGCTCACACTTCCCCCTTTTGAGGCTGCAGCATCAGCAGACTTAAAATTCCTCTCTTGGAAAACAGCATTGCTCCTTGCCATCACTTCAGCAAGGAGTGTCTGAGCTACAAGCACTTGAGGCCATGGAACCCTTCATTATTTTTCATGCTGACAGGGTCTCCCTCAGGACTAATCCTTCCTTTATGCCCAAAGTGGTGTCCAGCGTGGCTCTCAACCAATCTATCCATGTGCCAACCTTCTTCCCTAATCCTCAGAATAAAGGGGAAAGGATCCTGTACTCCTTGGATGTGCACAGACAGCTCAGATTCTACCTGGATAGGGCTAAGTCTTCAGGAATTCTGACCAGATGTTCATCTTGTTTCACTGTTGAAGTCCTTACAAAATGGGTTATATGGCTCCCGGTAGCCCACAGTCGACCAGAATACCAAAGTCCCTGGTATATGACGTTGGCTGCCTTCGGTTAAGGCCTGACGTCGAGTACAAAAGAAGGCAGCTGGTGCCATTTCCTCAGTCTCTCCACAGAGCCCAAAGTAGAAGCATTTTGCACGAGTACCTCAGCAGACCTGAAGTTTCTCTCCTGGAAAACTGCCTTTCTTTTGGCTATTACTTCAGCTAGAAGATTTTCTGAGCTGCAGGTCTTAATGGCAGTAGAGCCCTTTATCATCTTCCATGTGGATCGGGTTTCTCTTTGTACTAATTCCTCCTTTATGCCTAAGATGGTTTCTAGCCTGTCTCTTAACCAGTCTGTCCACCTGCCTACCTTCTTTCCTAATACTCAGAATAAAGGGGAAAGGTTACTGCATTACCTGGATGTGCATAGACAGCTTAGATTTTACCTGGACAGGACTAAACCTTTTCGAAAGTCGGATCAGTTGTTGGTCAGTTTTTGCTCCTGGAGCTCAGGGCAAAGCTTTGGATTGCTCATTGCATTTACTTTTGTTACTTACAGCATGGCAAGGTTCCTCCACAGAGCATTAGGACCCATTCTACTAGGGCAGCCTCTACCTCAGAAGCTTTCTTAAGAGGTGTACCTACTAGGGACATAGTGGAAGCAGCTACATGGACTTCTATCCACACTTTCACTAAACATTACAATTTACCCTTGTTTTCTAAATCCAGGGCTGGTTTTGCCACTGCAGTGTTGCAGGGCATCCTTACCAACCCTTAAACAATCGGTGATGTCCTTCGTGTTTTCACTGTTGCAGTCATCACATTTGGGTTATCTGCTTGCAGTAGCCCTCAGTTGTCCTGATTAAGTCTTGGGTCCTGCGTGGGTTGCTGTCTCTTCTTCCGTGACGTCAGGTTGTCGGGGGTATAAAACATGCAGCTGACGCCATTACATCAGTCATTCTTGCCGTGCGGTGCCCAAAGCAGAAGCAGTTCGCAAGTGCCTGTCGGCCAACTCCTGAAATTATCGTTTTCGAGTTTCAGAACCAAAGTCTTCAACTAAAGCTAAGTACCCCGTTGGGGAAACCTTTTACCGATGTTAGTAAAAGTCAATTGCATTTCTTGTGGAAAGCAAATACCTCATAAAGATTTTCATTCGTACTGTATTCCTTGCCTAGGCCCTGAACACGACGTAACTTGCTGTTGGTTTTGTGCCTTATTTAACTAACGAACGGTCTGTCGTCAGTATATTTACGCTTCTAAATATTTCGGTTTTTGGTTCAGTTATCCAGATATGTCATCGGTAAGCCATCAGACTACCGGCATTCCGAAAAAACGCAAAGATAAACACAGGCTGCCTAGGTCCAAAGCTGCCAACGATGCTTCTCCTAAGCTAGTCGCCAATTTGCCGGTACTCCAGTGAGGTGCTTTCGCAGCCCTGATACCCGCAGCAAGAAAGACTGAAGAAAATGGCGTCGGCTGCATCTTGTATACCCCTGTCGCACTGACCTCCAGGACGAGGCGACAGCAAACGACGCCGGACCAAGACTTTGGAACTCAGGCCGACTGGGGAACCGCCTGATGGCAGAATAACCCAAGTGTAATGACTGCAGCAGTGTAACACGATCAACATCTACATTTATGGTAGGTACAAAACTGTACTTTCTGATTCGCAGACCTCTACTGAGATTGATTCGGAGTCCAGTATGTCACGAGATGCTTCAACTGTGGAACCTGAGGATATCTCTACCTTGGATCCGGAGCTGCTGTGCATGCACCAGCTTCTGGGGGTGTATTCAGACTTGCATATTAAACCAACTCCACCTTCTTTAAAGGCCTAAAGCTCGAACCATGCCTAGAAAACTGATGCCCAGGCCAGATGCTCAAGCCTCTATGCCTAAAAAAACAAGAATGGCTGAAGACCTTATAACTTTAATCAGGGGAAGCCAACCATCCCCTTCTAAGTGACCTAGGACTGAATTTGCTTATGAATCTTCTGACCAGGATTCTGAAATTTGTTTCTTCTGATGACCTGGATTTACCCTTATCTATCTATGAGGATTCTGATGCAGAGGACTCTATTCCCTCTGCCCCCCTCCCCCCCTAGAGGATTTCTCTCTTGGTGAAACTTTGCATACTCTTAGGGAGCATTTCCACTGGGAAAGTCAGAATTACTGTGGTTCAAAAAAGAGGCTTAGGGACTTCTTACTCCTGCCTCAACACAGGCCTTTAGCTATCCCTCCTGTACTAGACATGGTTGATGATGCCTTTTCGGAATCTAGTTTGTCCCTGATTCTTTGCCTCCTGCTCCCAGAAAACCTGATAGATATTACAGGGTTCCTTATTCTCACAAGTTCCTTTTTAAAAATCCTACTGCAGATCCTGACTTTCACAGGGACCCAAGGGCATTAAGGCTACTACTGCCAAAAATTCTACCCCCTGTGATAGAGACTCCAGGGCACTGGATAGATGGGGTAAGAAGGTATACACTTCTGCAACCTTGGCCATTAGGGCCTTAAACTGTCAGTTTCATATGTTAAAGTATCAGCAACATATTATTGGATTGTAAACAGAAAATGTTTCCTGACTGTGCTGAAAATAAAGATTTACAGGATTTAATACATTCTGCTGAACAGGTTGGAAAACATATTTTGCAATGTGGGTTTGATTCATTAGAGGCATCTTTCAGGGCTGCTGTCACTGGATCTGTACTTAGAAGGCATGCTTGGCTTAAGGAACAATCTTTGCCTGATCATGTTAAAGCTAAATTGTTGGATGATTCCTTAAATCAGGACTGCCTGTTTGGCAACAAAGCAGAATAAGTTCTTAAAAAGATGGAGGATAAAGTTAACTGTTAAAGATTTCCTACAAGTTCAGCCTCCAAGATTTAGTAGACATTGGCCTTCTAAGAATTGGTCCTTTCCTGCCTCTTCCAGGCCTTCTCAATCCAAACCCAGACCCAGTAGAAGCCCCAGGTTTCAGTCCCAGGGTTACGCACAAGACTAAGCAGTGGGGGGCTTCCACTTCCAAATCAGAGAGTAGTAAGACTCCCCCCTATGGAAAGCTGTCTCAGTGACTTGACTTTAAAACTTCCAAGCACTTCTCAACTGACTGCTCCTTTAGGGGGAAAGCACTTCTCAACTTTACTGCTCCTTTAGGGGGAAAGATTGCTCTGCAGGCCAAAAACTGGGAACTCATTACTCAGGACAAATGGGTTTTAAATAGTGTCCCAAGGATACAGATTTCACTTCCACACATTACCAACACCAAACGGTTGGCCAGATCTACCCCCAAATCAGTGGGCTGAGGCTCAAAAGCAAGTACTCTCTCTTTTAAGCATAAAGGCTATTCATACTGTACCAGAAGAGGAAAAGGGACAAGGTTTCTACTCAAGACTTTTCTGGTACCCAGAACAAACAATTAATGGTGTCCTATCCTAGACCTGTCTACTCTAAACACCTTTTACTGATAAAAATTCAAGATGCTGACTTTTCACCAGTTGCTCCTATGCTAGGAAAAGATGTCTGGTTGGCAACACTCTATTTAAAGGAAGCATACATGCACATCCCAATTAGGGAATCCTGCAGAAGATACCTACACTTCATATCAAATCGGGCTACACCTGCTATCAGTTCTCTGCACTGCCCTTTGACTTATCTACTGGGCAGTAGATAAGTCAAAGTGCCTAGCTCCAGTCATTGCAATTTGCAGGCAAGGAAATATTCAAATATACCCATACCTGGACGACTGTCTAATTCAGGCAGAAAGCCAGGACATACTTTTGAATCATCTGGCCTTTGTACAAAGGGTGCTAACTTGTCTGGGATACACCATAAACGAAAAAAAAATCGCACCTGGTACCCTGTCAACAAATTATATTCCTGGGAGCAAGCTTGAATACAAGTTCTCAGATGGCTTTCCTCATGCCAGAGAAACAAATTCATCTAACAACCTTCTTCAAACTAGTGGCCACGAAAACCCTGCTATCTGCAAGGCAAAGACTGCAAGCCTTGGGGTTCATAGCCTCTTGCATTCTTCTAATTCCATATGCAAGCCTGCATATGTGGAAACTACAATGGTATCTAAAAAGCCTATGGTGTCAACATTCTCAGGATCTAGAAGCAGCAGTTCCTATCATACCTTGCCTATGCCTAGAGTTTCTTTAGTGGGCAGAAGCTTGCCACCAAAACAAGGGACTACCATTCACACTCTACCCCCTGCTGCCCAAACCCTAACAGATGCATCAGACTATGCATGGGGGGCTCACCTGGCAGGGAAGTGCATTCAGGGAAAATGGAACCCAAGTCAAATGCACCTGGATATCAATCCAAAAAGAAATGTTAGCTGTACAGAATGCTCTGACAGTCTTCAAGGACCACATTCTTCCAGGACAGTTAATGGTAAAGACGGACAACAGCACTGTTATGTGGTACATAAACAAGCAGGGGGCGGTACCCATTCTTACCCCCTCTGCAGACTAGCCATGGCATTGTGGAACACAGCCTTGAGCTGCCAAGTGCATCTACAAGCTCAATTCCTGCCAGGACAACTAAATACACAGGCAGACGGACTAAGCAGAAACCTCATGGACCTACACGAGTGGAAACTGTTTTCAACATGTTGACAAACAAATGGGGGAGCCCAGATATAGACCTGTTTGCCTCTCCCCAGAACTACCAATTGGACAAATTTTGCACAAGGACTCCCCACAAACAGGCTTGGAAAGTGGATGCTCTGTCCTTCAGCTGGAAAAAACACCATCAGTTTATGCCTTTCCTACTCTGCCTCTCCTCTCCAAAGTACTGCTAAAGATCAAGCAGGGCAAACCAAGGACGGTATTGATTTGCACCAGACTGGCCACGCCAGCACTGGTACCACCTCTTGCGCAGTGTGTCACTGTTGGGCCCATGGCACCTGCCTCTGACCCCTACCCTGTTGTGTCAGCAGGAGAACCAGATTCTGCACCCTCCGCTTCTAACCCTGAACCTATTACCTAATCTCTCCCTTACCATCCCTCAGTAAACCAGTGATGGATATCATTTTAGAGGCAAGGAGGCCTAGTACTAGAAAATCTTATGCTGAAAAATGGAAAAGATTCTGTGCCTGGAACCAGTCTTAAGGGATGAGCACAGCATTGCCCAACTTACCTCAGATTTTACAATACTTAACTGAGATGCTTCACAAGGGACTTTTTTCCTCCATCAAAATTCACGCCTCAGCCACTTCACCTCATTGTAACACAGACCCTCCCCTCTTCTAGCATCCACTATTCAAGCAATTCCTCTGAGGGCCAAAAACTGAAGACCACCCAGGAGAGCCCCCACTCCAGCCTGGGACCTTAACTTTGTATTGGAAAAGCTCACTCTACCTACCTTTGAACCAGCTGCAAATGCAGAATTGAAATTTCTTTTTTGGAAAACTGTCTTCCTTCTAGCCATCACTTCAGCAAGAAGGGTGTCTGAATTACAGACCCTCATGGCAGTGGAGCCTTTCATCATTTTTCATGCGGACAGGGTGTCCCTCAGGACCAATCCCTCCTTCATGCCCAAGGTGGTATCCAGTGTGGCCCTTAATCAGTCCATTAATCTGCAAATCTTCTTTTCTAATCCACAGAACAAAGGGGAATGAATACTGCACTCCTTGGACATGCACAGACAACTTAGATTGTACTTGGACGCTTAGATTGTACTTGGACTAAGCCTCTCAGGAAATCTGAACAGCTGCTGGTTGCATTTGCTGCAGGGGCAGACGGGAAGGCTATCTCAAAGCAAACCATTTCTAAATGGATAGGCCATTGCATTCATTTCTTCTATAAGAACCATGGAAAACCTATCCCACAGGGAATCGGAGCTCATTCCACCAGGGCTGCATCTACTTCTACAGCCTTTTAGAGGTGTCCCTACCAGGGACATCCTAGAAGCTTCTACCTGGAGTTCTGATATACCTTCACCAAGCATTACCATTTGCCAGTTTTTTCAAAATCCAGAGCTGGTTTTGCCACTGCAGTCTTGCATGGCGTTATAGCTGGTCCTAATGGTAATTGCCTCTTCCCTTCCTTAGCTTTGGGAATCTACCCAAATGTAATGACTGCAACAGTGAAACACGAAGAACATGATACAGTTGTGTATCATAAATGTAGATGTTAGAGTGTATTCACTGTTGCAGTCCTGGTTACCCTCCCTCCAGCCCTTGACTTCTATTGACTATACCTCTACCTCTATTCTTGTTTACTATGCTTAAAGCTTTCTGGTGTATTTGCTTTTTGTTGGAGGTGTAACCTTGTATATAATTGCTTCCCATTAAGGGGGCACCTGACATCTAGGGCAAGAAAAACTGATGTAATGGCTTCGGCTGCATGCTTTATACCCCTGACTACCTGACATGGAAGATGAGACAGCAACCAACGCAGGACCAAAGACTTTGATAATCAGGCTGACTGAGGGCTACTGTAAGCAGATAACCCAAATGTGATGACTGCAACAGTGAATACACTCTACCATCTACATATATGTTAAGTGTACACAACTGAAATGCCTTTGGAAATTAGATGCGACAGATAAAAGGCTTTCCAACTACTGTGAAAACATGCAAGTCAGATAAGGTATTTTCAACAAGAGTACCCAGATCCCTTACAACAGTGTCTGAGTGGAGGAGTGCATCTCCTTTATGGTAAGTGTAACTGTTTTCTTTACCATAATGAATTGCTACATTTTGTGTATTTAATTTGAGAACATTGTCCTTGCACCAATTTTTTAATGTGGTCCAACCCATGTTGGAGTAATTGAGTCTGTTGAAGACTGAATAACAACACCCAATTTACTGTCTGCTACAAAGATAGTTAAATGTAGTCCAAGTTTGCTGGTCTGAAGGTCTAGGAAATAAATGCCAAATAACAGAGAGCCCAAAACTGAACCTTGTGATACACCACTGGTAACTTTTTGTTTTCAGAAGTGGCATCTGCAACTCTAACCACATGGGTTCTGTCAGACAACCAGTGAGCTGTCCACCACACTGTCTAAATATTTATATTCAGATTTATAAATATGCCAATAATGTCGATTTTCAATGTCCAGATTAATGAGGTCTGAGCTAATGTGCTCCATAGCTTTATATATGAGACTAGTGAGACTTAGCGGGTCTATGGTTACCAGGATCTGTAGTTGGGCCACTCTTGCGTAATGGTATTACAATGGCTGGTTTCCAGGCTTCATGAATGTAACCAGTGGAGAGGCTTAGGTTGAAGAGGTTAAGTAGGGATTCAGAGAGGCCATATTTGGCACTGATAATCAGGTGACCTGACATGTTATTAGGGCTTGTGGATGACGTATTCATAGTTTTGGGGAAAGCTGTGAGAATTTGTTCAATAGTAATCAAAGGGGGTGGCTGGGATTATGGAACCTATAGAATCACTCTAACTGTGGGTGGAGTAAAATTTGCACTAAATTTGCTAGCGAGGACATTATTTCCTTTGGGTCAGAGAAAGTGTAGTGCTATTGTAGACTAGCTCCAGATATTGTTAGGTTCGTTCTTAACTTCCTCACATAGTTACTGAAGGATTTATAGTTGTATTTTTGTTTTAGTGGCTGTTCTAAGTTTATACTTTTTCAGTTCAGGAATGCAGGAAGTTTGTGTTATAGCTTTTCTACTTTTTTTTTCTCTAATTGCTGTAAATTTCACATTAAACTGTAGAACATTTTGTGGCATAGGCTGCTCATTGTGAGACTTCTCTCCCTTTATGACTTTCTGAACAGCATCTCATTGTATATCATCAAACTTTCATATGCATTGTATATCTAAAAATTTCTATGTATGAATTGTTGGAAAATCAGTGTTGCTCATTTCTGTTTTTTTATGCAGCAAGATCTAAATTTTAGAGCAGTCATGCATTCAAAAGAATCGCAGATGTTTAGTTTTGTTTAAATTGCAAAAAATCACCAAAAGCATTGGCGAGATGTACTTTTCAGTTCCTTTTTTTTCTGTAGTGTAACTGCACGTTGCTTTTCTTGATTATTAAAACTGGCAGCGACAGCATCGATACGAGTACAGCCGAATCCAGATGAGGAGGTGGATCAGCAATGTGACGAGAACCAACAGATTCAGCCACTGCGAGGGATGAGACAACAGTCTGAAGGTTGTCAGGGAGTACCATCCGCAGAGCAGCACACAAGTCCTTCTTTTGCTGGCAAAGGAAGGAAACTGTCACCCCCTTTCTCACATAAGGAGGTCGCCATCTTGGTGAAGGAGGTCACCAGCCATGCTGATGAACTGTATGGTCCAGACAGGTTGCCGCTTAAAGAAAGAGAGAAACTGTGGGTTGCTGTAAAGGCTATCCTTGACGCCAAAGGAAGTGGAATTGTATCTCGATCTGTGCGCCAAATCAAACAAAAATGGGATGACTTGCAGAGAAGGGACCCACAGGTTCTGGAGGTACTTGGCGGAGCAGTCACTATTGGGGAACTCAGACAAAAAAGGAGAAGACAGCAGGAGGAATTCATGGTTTCATCATCGGGCAAGAGGAAGCGGATGACAAATGGCATCAGTAGTAAGTATGCAGAGCTGCTTAGCTAATGCTTATTAAAAAATTGTCCATTCTGGAATGATTTGCTACACAGAATAGATAATCTCCAGTGTAAATAGCTCATCAAAGTTTCCCTAAACACCTTACAATACCATTGGGTCACATCTGATTCATATAGCAACCCCATGAACATCTGATGCCATTGACTAAATTTACTAGGCAGCTGGAGAAAGGAAGTAGATCGCAGACCTACCTTACTTCCTTGTCATGTATGTGATACACATGCATGCAGACAGTTTAGAGTCACCGGTCTGTGTACCACCTGTCGGGATGTGGGAGGCATCTGGAGTATCCAGAGAAAACCCATTAATATGCAGGGTGGGGGGGCATTCAGTCCATGCACAAAAGGCACCCCAATTGAGAACTGAAAAACTTCTTGCTAAGAGGCAGCTCTGTTAATCACTGAGCCAGTCTACATTCTAAACACTATATTTTAAAGAATTTTCCCTTCCAGAAATTGTGCTTATGACAAGGGGTGGATAAGAGCATACGGTAAAGTAATGTCTCGTGTTCTCTTAAAATTTCTATTTAATGTTTCCAGTAAGAGATCAGCTGTTGTGTCAAAAGGAATCTTGCGCTGGTGATGGCTATAGCTCCAGGGACTTAGTTGATGGTTGAAAGGCTAAAACATTTTCATGAAATTTCTCTTCTCCCATTCATGTTACCTTATAATCTGGTTAATGCTTGTTTTTATACATAACTCACAAGTATTGCTAAAGCCAGTTTAAAAAAACGTGTACATTCTTTTCCATTTACTTTGTACAAGTTATTTATGCAACAAACTGTGGAGAGGACTCCTATTTGAGGTTGACTGAGTTTGGATGTAGAGTTTAAGAAATAATAGCGGCAGGTTTACAGTTTGGGGTCATTTACCTTGGTTGCAGGCGAGGGGGTGGAGGGCTTGATCGCTGCCCAACTCCCTACCAGTAGTTCAAGCACTGATGACCATGGCTGATTTTAAGCTTTTACTCCTATTTTTTTCATGTGATGTGCTGTTTTCTAGTAAAGTCATCTAAAGTATGTCTGTGAAATGTTAAAAATACATCTGTATGTTCTTTTTTGGTAACTTTTTTTCAGTTCACATCACGTGCACTTTATGTAGCTGTGTTGTTCAGATATTCAAGCATAACATGATACAACTACCCCTCTACCCTACATATTCACAGGGGTATAACCGACATGACAAAGCAACGGGCTTAAAACGTCATCCTTTCTGGTTTGACAGACTCATGGATAGTTGTATTTTATCTCCATATAAACAAGTCCATTGTCCTTATCTTATTAGTGGATGTGGTTCTCCTTTTTAACAGACTCCCAGGATATGTGAAGGAAGATGTACCAAGGCTATTTATTGTGCAAACTATTTAGTTACTGTTGTATTGTTACATAAAATAAAAGTAAACACTGTGTAATAAATCAAAACAAATACGACTCCAAAGGTAAATGGTCCACTCCGCTATTCAAAAGTAACAGAAAATGCAAAGAGGAAGTCCAACGCACATTCCAGGGTTAACAATTATTTAATAAAATAGAATATAAAAATAAAAGCTGGTGAGGGTTTTCAGAACATAAACATTTGCTTCACTGGACTGATTTAAGATTACATTTGGGAGGGGACATGACAAAGAACATTACTGAAACTGTGTAAATCAAAAATAAATCCATCAAATGGCCATAGTTGGCCACAACCAGGAAGTAATGCAATGCATAAGGTAAGTGAAGGAAACCTTTTAAATGTGCCCTATTCCCCACTGTAGTGTGATCTCAAAGTTGGTATATATACTTAGGGGGGTGTGGGTGGGGGTAAAGCCCCCCACCTTGGTTGGTTGTGTTCATGATGTTGGCCAACTATAGTCATTCAGTGAAAGTACGCATGTTCGGTAATGTTCTGTATTGCTGTTTTATGTATGTTTAGCCATTCGAGGGTTTGTGTTTTTGATAGCTGAACATAGGCACAGCTTCCTCATATGAACTTGCAAAGGGAAATATGAATGTTCTGTATTATAGCAATAACCCACGCCTGGGCGTGGGTAATGCTGGATTTACCCACGGTTGGTGTGGTTTGGTCATCAGGGCGAAGCCTGAGTGGCCAAACAAAGCCGTCCATGGGTAAATCCAACATTACCCACATCCAGAAGTGGGTTATTGCTAAGAAAAAAAATAATTACTTTTCTTAAATAGTGGCATTGTATAATGCCTCTTTGCTGCCCTTCCGCAGCAGTCTGGTATTCTGTGGCAGTTCTGATGTACTGCGCATGCCTACGCGGTAAATCAGAACTGTGGGCAAAGCAATGGAGAAAGCAAGATCTCTGTTGCTTTTTACAAACTGTTTCGCTATGTTAAATGGGTTTAACAGCGAGACAGCTTTAAAAAAAGCAACGGAGAATCGCCGTTGCTTTTTTTAAACCTGTCTCGCTATGTTTTACTCCTTTAACATAGCGAAGACAGTGTGAAGCAACGGTGATCTTGCGTTCTCCGTTGCTGTAAAGAGTTAGTAATGGAAAAAGTCCGGGCAACCGGACCTTTTTCCATTACTATAACTCTGATTTACAATGTGCAGGCTGACCAATCAGCGTGCACGTTTTTGAATATTAATGGGGGGGGTCGTTGTATAATGCTGTTTTATGTATGCTTAGCCATTCGAGTTTAAGAAATAATAGCGGCAGGTTTACAGTTTGGGGTAATTTACCTTGGTTGCAGGCGAGGGTGTGGAGGGCTTGATCGCTGCCCAACTCCGTACCAGTAGTTCAAGCACTGATGACCATGGCTGATTTTAAGCTTTTACTCCTATTTTTTTCATGTGATGTGCTGTTTTCTAGGAAAGTCATCTAAAGTACGTCTGTGAAATGTTAAAAATACATCTGTATGTTCTTTTTTGGTAACTTTTTTCAGTTCGCATCACATATGCACTTTACGTAGCTGTGTTATTCAGATATTCAAGCATAACATGATACAACTACCCCTCTACCCCACATATTCACAGGGGTATAACCGACATGACAAAGCAACGGGCTTAAAACGTCATCCTTTCTGGTTTGACAGAATCATGGGTAGTTGTATTTTATCTCCATATAAACAAGTCCATTGTCCTTATCTTATTAGTGGATGTGGTTCTCCTTTTTAACAGACTCCCAGGATATGTGAAGGAAGATGTACCAAGGCTATTTATTGTGCAAACTATTTAGTTACTGTTGTATTGTTACATAAAATAAAAGTAAACACTGTGTAATAAATCAAAACAAATACGACTCCAAAGGTAAATGGTCCACTCCGCTATTCAAAAGTAACAGAAAATGCAAAGAGGAAGTCCAACGCACATTCCAGGGTTAAAAATTATTTAATAAAATAGAATATAAAAATAAAAGCTGGTGAGGGCTTTCACAACATAAACATTTGCTTCACTGGACTGATTTAAGATTACATTTGGGAGGGGACATGATAAAGAACATTACTGAAACTGTGTAAATCAAAAATAAATCCATCAAATGGCCATAGTTGGCCACAACCAGGAAGTAATGCAATGCATAAGGTAAGTGAAGGAAACCTTTTAAATGTGCCCTATTCCCCACTGTAGTGTGATCTCAAAGTTGGTATATATAGTTAGGGGGGTGTGGGTGGGGGTGAAGCCCCCACCTTGGTTGTGTTCATGATGTTGGCCAACTATAGTCATTCAGTGAAAGTACGCATGTTCGGTAATGTTCTGTATTGCTGTTTTATGTATGTTTAGCCATTCGAGGGTTTGTGTTTTTGATAGCTGACATAGGCACAGCATCCTCATATGAACTTGCAAAGGGAAGCATGAATGTTCTGTATTATAGCAATAACCCACGCCTGGGTGTGGGTAATGCTGGATTTACCCACGGTTGGTGTGGTTTGGTCATGAGGGCGAAGCCTGAGTGGCCAAACAAAGCCGTCCATGGGTAAATCCAACATTACCCACATCCAGAAGTGGGTTATTGCTAAGAAAAAAAATAATTACTTTTCTTAAATAGTGGCATTGTATAATGCCTCTTTGCTGCCCTTCCGCAGCAGTCTGGTATTCTGTGGCAGTTCTGATGTACTGCGCATGCGTATGCCTACGCAGTAAATCAGAACTGTGGGCAAAAGCAATGGAGAAAGCAAGATCTCTGTTGCTTTTTACAAACTGTTTCGCTATGTTAAATGGGTTTAACAGCGAGACAGCTTTAAAAAAAGTAACGGAGAATCGCCGTTGCTTTTTTTAAACCTGTCTCGCTATGTTAAACTCCTTTAACATAGCGAAGACAGTGTGAAGCAACGGTGATCTTGCGTTCTCCGTTGCTGTAAAAAAAGAGGTTATAGTAATGGAAAAAGTCCGGGCAACCGGACCTTTTTCCATTACTATAACTCTGATTTACAATGTGCAGGCTGACCAATCAGCGTGCACGTTTTTGAATATTAATGGGGGGGGTCGTTGTATAATGCTGTTTTATGTATGTTTAGCCATTCAAGGGTTTGTTTTTGATAGCTGAACATAGGCATAGCTTCCTCATGAACTTCAGCAAAGGGAAGCATGAGTGTTCTGTATTGCTGCTGTTCATCATGTTTCACTGCTGCAGTCATTACACTTGGGTTATCCTACCGTCAGGCGGTCCCGCAGTCGGCCAGAGTTCCAAAGTCTTGGTCCGGCATCAGTTGCGGTCGCTTCTTCCCTGACGTCAGGGTGCCAGGGGTATATAAGATGCAGCCAACGCCATATTCTTCAGTCTTTCTTGCCTCGCGGTGCCCGAAGCAAAAGCAGTTCGCAAGTGCCGGTCGGCCGACTCCTGAGATTTTCAATTCGAATTTCAGATCCGAAGTCTTCTATAAAGCTAAGTACCCCGTTGGGGAAACTTTTTCTTGCCTCAGACCGATGTCAGTAAAAGTTAATAGTTGTATTTCTTGTGGGAAGCAAATACCTCATAAGGATTTTCATTCTTACTGTATTCCATGCCTAGGCCCAGACCACAACGTCACTAGTTGTCGGTTTTGTGTTAGATTTAACAAACGCACTATTAAACGTCGATTTGATTTTGCTCGCCATTACCTTGGCCGAAGGTTTAATTTTACCATGCCGTCAGAACAACCGACTGGAATACACAAAAACCACAAGGATAAGGACAGGCATCTGAGGCCCAAAACTGACTATGAAGCCTCTTCTAGGCCAGTCGCTGGTTCGCCGGTTCTCAGTGAGGCGCTTTCACAGCCCCTGACATCTGCTACCTCAGAGCCACAGGCCGCCTCCGACTCCCACGTGGAGATTTCTAGGCCTCTGGATACTCAAGGTGTTGGGCCTACGGAAACTAACCCTTCAGATGGGTCCAGAGCTGCTGAGCAGGCATCGGCTTCTGAGGGTGTTTTCAGACCTTCACAGCTTATCATAAAATCTACAGCCAAGTCTAAAACTCCATTAAAGACAAAGAGGCAAGTACAGCATTCACCTGGACAGGCCTCCACGCCTAAAAAAACAAATGCTCAAAATGGCCGAAGACTTAATTACTCTGATCAGGGGTTCCCATCCCCCTCCTGTTAAAAGGCCTAGGCAGGATACAGACTATGATTCCTCTGACCAGGTTTCCATTTCTTCTGATTCCTCTTCGGACCATGGATACTCTTTACCCCCCTATGAGGACTCGGATGCTGCAGAATGTATTCCTTCAGCCTCTCCTACTGAGGATTATTCTTTTGAGGAAACTTTACATACCATGAGGGAGCATTTGCATTGGGACTCTCAGGATTACTCAGAATCCAAGAAAAGGCTCGGAGACTTTCTCTTATTACCTCAGCACAGACCCCTTGCTTTTCCGCCAGTATTAGATATTGTGGATGATGTGTTCTCTGAATCCAGTTTAAATCCTGATTCTTTGCCTCCTGCTCCTGTCAAGCCAGACAGGTACTACAGAGTCCCTGAGTCTCACAAAATTCTTTATAAAAACCCTGCTGCTGATCCAGAAACTATTTCCCAGGGTCCCAAAGGGGTAAAGGCTTCCACGGCTAAGAATCCAGTTCCTTCTGTCAGGGATTCTAGAGCATTAGACAGATGGGGGAAGAAAGTTTACACTTCTGCAACTTTAGTAGTGAGAGCTTTAAATTGCCAGTTTCACATGCTTAAATATCAGCAATATTTAATGTCTCTGTTAAAAACAGAAAACGATTACAATTTCAGAACATCCTGGCTATAAGGAAATGCAGGAATTATTGCATGCAGCTTGAACAAGTGGGAAAACATACTTTGCAATGTGGTTTTGATTCATTAGAGGCTTCTTGTAAAGCAGCAGTTACAGGATCTGTGATTTGAAGGCATGCTTGGTTAAAAGAACAAGCTTTACCTGATCATGTTAAGGCTAAATTATTGGATGCTCCTTTACAGCAGGATATTTTATTTGGTGTTAAGGCAGAAGAGGTATTAAAGAAAATGGAGGATAAGGCAAAATCTATGCAAACAGTCAAGGATTTCTTACAGGTACAGCCACCTTGATTTAGCAGAAATTGTCCTTCAAAGAATTGGTCCTTTCCAGTGACAGATAGACCACAAAGAGGCAGATACAGACGCCCAAGAGGCAGATCTCAGCCCCAAGGCTCTTACAGACCACGACAGTGGAGTGCTACAACCCCAAAAGGTGGTGAAGTCACAACCTTACAGGAAACAGTCCCAATGACTTCCCCTTTCGAATGCCAAGCACTTACCTTTTGGCAGCTCCCTTAGGGGGAAAACTAGTACTTTTTTCTCAAAATTGGCATAATCACCCAAGACAGATGGGTTCTGAACATTGTCTCTCAAGGTTACAGGTTCCACTTTCACACTCTACCAAGGCTAAAAGGAATGCCAGACCTGCCACAAAATCAATGGGCAGAGGCACAAAAACAAATCACAGCCCTCATGGACACGAGAGCTATCCAAAAAGTGCCACAAGAGGGACAGGGACAAGGATTTTACTCCATACTTTTCTTGGTCCCCAGAAAGGACAAAGCCTGGAGACCCATACTAGACCTTTCTACTCTAAATACTTACCTGGATGTTCCGAAATTCAAAATGTTGACACTACAGCAGCTTCTTCCCATGCTGGGCAAGAAGGCTTGGCTTGTTACTTTGGACCTCAAAGAGGCATACCTGCATGTCCCTATCAGACAAAATTGCAGAAGATACCTCAGATTCATAGCTGGTTCAATGCATTGCCAATTCTCTGCACTGCCCTTTGGCTTATCTACTGCACCCAGGGTCTTCACAAAGTGCCTGGCACCAGTAATTGCATTTTGCAGACAAAAAGGAATTAAAATATATACATACCTGGACGACTGCCTTATTCAAGCAGAGAGCAAGGACATTCTTCTAAAGCATCTGGCGTTTGTAAAAAGGTTGCTAATTTGCCTAGGGTACACAGTAAATGAAAAGAAATCAAAATTAGTGCCCTCACAAGAGATGATATTCCTGGGTGCCATCTTAAATACAACGGCCCCGATGGCTTATCTCACGCCAGGCAAGCAAGGACAACTGACTCAGTACTTTCAGTTGATGGCAACAAAAACCCAACTCCCTGCAAGAAAAATTCTGCAGGCCTTGGGATTCATGGCATCTTGCATACTTCTAATTCCATATGCCAGACTGCATATGAGGAAATTACAATGGTACCTAAAGAGTGTTTGGTCTCAACACTGTCACAGTTTGGAAGCCGTAATACCACAAATTCCCTGCCTACAACAGGAGTTTCAATGGTGGGCACAGGCATGTCACCTCAACAAGGGACAGCCTTTCACTCTACCCACAGCCAAGATGACACTAACAGATGCTTCGGATTACACCTGGGGAGCACACATGGCAGGAAAATGTATTCAGGGCAAGTGGACCGCAGACCAAATGCATCTTCACATCAATCAGAGAGATGTTGGCTTTACAAAATGCCCTAACAGCTTTCAAGGACCTTCTGCATCCAAGACAACTATTATTAAATACAGACAACACCACAGTTATAAGCAAGCAAGGGGGGGGGGGGGCACTCATTCTTATCTCTATCCCCTATGCAGACAAGCCATGACCTTGTGGAACACAGCTCTAACCTATCAAGTTCATCTACAGGCAGAATTCCTGCCAGGAAAGAAAAATACTCTGGCAGACGACTTAAGCAGAAACATCATGGATCCTCACGAGTGGAAATTAAATCCACAAGTATTCAGCATGATAACGCAAAAATGGGGGTGCCCAGACATAGATCTTTTTGCCACCCCAATGAATTGCCAACTACAAAAATTCTGCACAAGGACTTATCACACACAAGCATAGAAAGAGGATGCTCTCTCGTTCAGCAGGAAAAGAAATGTTTATGCCTTCCCACCACTGCCTCTCCTTTCAAAAGTACTCCTAAAAGCCAGACAAGAAAAACCACAGATGATCCTGCCCCAGACTGGCCACGCCAGCACTGGTACCCAATCTTAAAGAACTTAGCTCAAGGCCCACCATGGATTTTACCTCAAACTCCGCACCTTCTGACTCAACAAAACAATCAGATCCTGCACAGTCAGCTCAAAACCTTAAACCTGGCTGCATGGCAGATTCATTAGTCAAGCAGACAACACCACTCTCTAAAGCTGTTATGGATGTCATTTTGGAGGCCAGGAGGCCTAGCACCAGGAAGTCTTATTCAGAAAAGTGGAAGAGATTCTGTGCCTGGAACCAGGCTCAAAGCTTTGACCCTGTTTTCCCAAATATTCCTCGGATATTACAATACTTTACTGAGATGCTGGACAAAGGACTACCCTTCTCATCCATTAAAATCCACGCCTCTCGGCTCATTACAACACAGATCCTCCTATTTTCTCTCATCCATTGCTAAAACAATACCTCAGAGGGGCTAAAAACATAAGACCTCCACGGAGAGCACCAACACCAACTTGGGACCTCAATTTTGTCTTGGAAAAATTTACTTCACCTCCTTTTCAGCCAGCCAATTCAGCAGAATTAAAATATATATCATGGAAAACTGCTCTGCTTCTGGCAATAACCTCAGCACGAAGAGTCTCAGTTACAGGCACTAATGGCAGTGGAACCTTTAATCATTTTTCATCAGGACAGGGTTTCTTTAAGAACAAACCCTTTATTTATGCCTAAGGTGGTATGCAGTGTGGCTCTTAACCAAACTATTCTTTTGCCAACTTTTTATCCAAATCCCCAGAATAAAGGAGAGACTTCTGCATTCCTTGGACATACACAGACCATTACGTTTGTACTTGGACAAAACAAAAGCTTTCAGAAAAACTGAGCAATTGTTTGTAGCATATGCTGCAGGATCACAGGGAAAGTCTATTTCAAAGTGGCAGGATAACCCAAGTGTAATGACTGCAGCAGTGAAGACATCTACATTTATGGTAGGTACAAAACTGTACTTTTTAGGTACGTTTAGCCATTCGAGGGTTTGTGTTTTTGATAGCTGAACCTAGGCCCAGCTTCCTCATGAACTTCAGCAAAGGGAAGCATGAATGTTCTGTATTGCTGATGTTCTTCGTGTTTCACTGTTGCAGTCATTACATTTATGTAATCCTGCTGGCAGGTTGCCTCAGTTGGCCTGAATTCCAAAGTCCTGGGTCCTGCGTCGGCTGCTGTCGCCCCTTCCCTGACGTCAGGGGTATAAAAGATGCAGCCAACGCCATTTTCTTTAGTCTTTCTTGCCAAAGCAGAAGCAGTTCGCAAGTGCCGGTCGACTCCTGAGATTTTTGTGTTCGAGTTTCAGATCCGAAGTCTTCAATAAAGCTAAGTAACCCGTTGGGGAAACTTTTTTTTTTTTTTTCTTGCTCCAGACCGATGTCGGAAAAAGTTAATAATTGTATTTCTTGTGAAAGCAAATACCTCATAAGGACTTTCATTCTTACTGTATTCCTTGCCTAGGCCCTGATCACAATGTTGTTGGTTGTCTGTTTTGTGCTAGATTTAACCAACGCACTGTTAAGCGTCGGTATGATTTTGTATTAAACTATTTTGGAAGCCGGTTTAATTATCCAGAAATGTCGTCTGATAGCCATCTGACTACCGGAGTTCACAAAAAACGCAAAGAAAAGGAGAGACAACCGAGGCCCAAAACCGCCAGTCGCCGGTTCTCAGTGAGTTGCTTTCGCAGCCCCTGATGCCCGCTACTTTAGAGTCGCAGGCTGCTACCGACTGCCACGTGGAGTCGGCCATGCCACTGAAAACTCAAGGTATTGGAGCCGCTGATACTATTCCTTCAGATGGGTCCAGAGCCACTGAGCAGGCACAGGCGTCTGAGGGTGTATTCGGACCTAAACATCTTTACATTAAACCAACCTCAGCTTCAAAGGCAAAGACTAAAGCACCTTCTAAAGCAAAGAAACAAACTCAAGAGCCATGTGGACAGGTCTCTATGCCCAAAAAACAGATGCTCAAAATGGCCGAAGACTTAATTACCTTGATTAGGGTTTCCCATCCCCCTCCTGATAAGAGGCCTAGGCAAGAGACTGACTATGAATCTTCAGATCAGGTTTCTATTTCTTCTGATTCCTCTTCTGATCAGGAATATTCTCTTCCCCCATGAGGATTTTGATGCTGAAGAATCTATACCTTCAGCTTCTCCTCCAGAGGACTATTCTTTTGGGGAAACCTTGCATACCATGAGGGAGCATTTCCACTGGGAGAGCCAAGATTTTTCTGAATCTAAAAAGAGGCTCAGGGATTTCCTTTTACTACCCTAACACAGGCCACTAGCCATTCCACCTGTTAGATATTGTAGATGATGTGTTTGCTGAGTCTAGTCTTACCCCTGACTCTCTACATCCGGCTCCTGTTAAGCCTGACAGATATTACAGGGTCCCTGACTCATAAATTCCTTTTTAAAAACCCTGCTGCTGTAGACCCAGAAACTATTTCACAGGGTCCCAAAGGAGTTAAGGCTTCCGCTGCAAAAAAACCCTACCCCCTCTGACAGAGATTCTAGGGCACTGGATAGATGGGGGAAAAAAGGTTTACACATCTGCTACCTTGGCTATAAGGGCCTTAAACTGTCAGTTTCATATGCTTAAATATCAGCAACATGTTATGGCATTGCTTAAACAGAAAATGTTATGAATGTGCAGAAAACGAGGAAATGCAGGATTTATTGCATGCAGCTGAGCAAGTTGGAAAGCATACTTTACAGTATGGTTTGGATTCTTTGGAGGCCTCCCGCAGGGCCGCAATTATGGGTTCTGTAATTAGGAGGCATGCTTGGTTAAAGGAACAAAATCTGCCTGATCATGTCAAGGTAAAATTATTAGATGCACCTTTACAGCATGATACTTTGTTTGGTGTTAAGGTAGAGGACAAAGCTAAATCTATGCAAACTGTCAAATATTTTTTACAAGTACAACCACCTATGTTTAGCAGACACTGGCCTACAAAGAATTGGTACTTTCCTGTGTCAGACAGACCTCAAAAGGGCAGATCCAGACGCCCTAGAGGCAGATCCCAGGCACAAGGTTCCTACAGGTCAAAGCAATGGGGTGCTTCTACCTCCAGAGTTGGAGAAGACAAATCACAACCATACAGGAAATAGTCCCAATGACTTCCCCCTGCCAGCACCAAGCACTTCTGCTGGCAGCACCCTTAGGGGGAAAATTAGCACTTTTTTCTCAAAATTGGCACATTATAACCCAGGACAAGTGGGTTCTAAATATCGTGTCACAAGGGTACAAGTTCCATTTCCATACCCTGCCAAAGGCAAACTGCTGGCCAGATCTGCCAAAAAATCAATGGGCAGAGGCAAAAAAACAAGTCTTATTCCTCATGGACATGGGAGTCATTCAACAAGTACCAGAGCAAGAGCAGGGACAAGGATTTTACTCAAGACTGTTCTTGGTACCCAGAAAGGACAAGACCTGGAGACCAATACTGGACCTATCTATTCTGAACACATTCCTGGATATACCAAAATTCAGGATGATGACTTTGCAGCAGCTGCTGCCCATGCTGGGCAAGAACGCTTGGCTGGTGACGACCTAAAAGAGGCATACCTGCATGTCCCAATCAGACAGTTATGCAGAAGATACCTCAGATTCAAGGCTGGCTCAATGCATTACCAATTCTCTGCCCCGCCCTTTGGCTTATCTACTGCGCCCAGGGTCTTTACAAAGTGCCTGTCATTAGCAATTGCATTAAGCAGACAAAGAGGAATACAAATATATCCTTACTTGGGCGACTGTCTAATTCAAGCAGAGAACAAGGACATTCTTCTATAGCATCTGGCGTTTGTGAAAAGACTTCTAACATGCCTAGGGTACTCAGTCAACGAAGAGAGGGTCAAAACTAGTACCCTCTCAAGAGATAATATTCCTGCAAGCTTAAATACAACTGCCCAGATGGGTTATCTCACGCCAGACAAACAAAGGCAACTTGACTACCTATTTCAAAATGTTGGCAACAAAGGCCCAGATTTCTGCAAGAAAAATTCTGCAGGCTTTGGGCTTCATGGCATCATGCATCCTACTAATTCCGTATGCAAGACTGCATATGAGGAAACTTCAGTGTTACCTAAAAAGTGTTTGGACTCAACATTGCCACAGCCTGGAAACTATTATTACTCTCATTCCGTGCCTGCAATAGGAGTTTCGATGGTGGGCAAAGGCTTGTCACCAAAACAAGGGACAGCCATTTACATTGACCCTAGCCAGGCAGACACTAACAACAGATGCGCCAGATTATGCCTGGGGGGCCCACATGGCAGGAAGATGCATTCAGGGCACATGGTCGTCAACCCAAATGCGTCTACATATCAATCAAAAAGAGATGCTAGCTGTTAGGAATGCCCTGACAGCCTTCAAGGACCTACTTCATCTGGGACAACTACTGATAGTCAGACAACACCACGGTCATGTAGTATATAAACAAGCAGGGGAGCACACACTTACCCCCTTTGCAGACTAGCCATGGCTTTGTGGGACACAGCATTAACTTACCAAGTAAATCTGCAGGCGCAATTCCTGCCAGGAAGCAAAAATACTCTTGCAGACGAACTAAGCAGAAACCTTGTGGATCCCCACGAGTGGCAGCTGGATCCACAAGTCTTCAGCATGATAACAAAGAAATGGGGATGCCCGGACTTGGATCGATTTGCCTCCCCACACAACTACCAACTAAAAAGATTCTGCACGAGGCCTTATCACATACAAGCTTGGAAAGAGGACACCCTATCAGTGTATGCCTTTCCCCCACTGCCTCCCCTCCCCAAGATACTCCTAAAGGTCAGACAGGAGAAGCCAAAAATGATACTGATTGCCCCAAACTGGCCCCGCCAGTACTGGTTTCCAATCCTAAAGACCTTGTCTCAATGCCCAGCTTGGACCTTACCTCAAATACCTTGTCTACTGTCCCAGCAAAACAATCAGATCCTGCACAGCCAACTCAGGACTTTAAAACCTGGCAGCATGGCATGGCGGATAATGTAGTCATACAAAACACCTCTCAGTAAAGCTGTGATGGATGTAATTTTGGAGACCAGAAGGCCTAGTACTAGAAAATCTTATGCTGGAAAATGGAAGAGATTCTGTCCTTGGAATCAGGCACAAGGAACTGATACAGCTGTGCCAAATATTCCTCAGATTTTGCAGTACTTAACTGAGATGCTGGACAAAGGCCTATCTCTTTCATCTATTAAAATTCATGCCTCTGCCATTTCAGCTCATTACAATACAGAGCCACCAATCTTTTCTCATCCCTAACAGTACCTCAGAGGAGCCAAAAATTTAAGGCCTCCAAGGAGATCACCAATGCCTGCATGGGACCTCAACTATGTCTTGGAAAAACTCACCCTGCCTCCTTTTGAGCCAGCTGCTACTGCTGATATAAAGTTTTTATCTTGGAAAACAGCTCTGCTCCTAGCAATAACTTCTGCAAGACGAGTTTTAGAGCTACAGGCACTCATGGCTGTGGAACCTTTTATCATTTTTTTATCCAGACAAGGTCTCTCTGAGGACAAACCCAACATTTATGCCTAAGGTGGTGTCCAGTGTATCCGAATCCACAGAACAAGGGGGAGAGAATTCTGCATTCTTTGGACGTACACAGCTTAGATTCTACTTGGACAGAACCAAAGTTTTCAGAAAGACAGCGCAATTACTAGTGGCATATGCTGCAGGATCACAAGTAAAGGCTATCTCAAAGCAGGCTATTGCAAAGTGGATAGGCTACTGCATTAGTTTCTGCTACTTGCACCATGGCAAGCCAGTGCCTAAGGGCATTAGGCCACATTCAACCAATGCTGCAGCCACTTCAGCAGCCTTTCTCAGGGGAGTACCAACGAAGGACATTTTAGAGGCTGCTACTTGGGAGTTCAGTGCACACCTATACAAAGCACTATCATCTGGCACTCTACTCTAAATCCAGGGCAGGCTTTGCCACTGCAGTTCTGCAGGGCCTCATAGCCTCTCCTAATGCTGTTTAGCTCCAGCCTCCCATCCATAGCTTTGGGACTCTACCCAAATGTAATGACCGCAACAGTGAAACACTAAGAACATAGTACAGTTGTGTACACTTACCATAAATGTAGATGTTAGTATTCACTGTTGCAGTCCAGGTTACCCACCCGCCTTCCCCCCTTTTTCTTCTGATGGAACCTTCTTTCCTTCTCTGATTTATACAACCTATGTGGTGTATTTGCTTGTAGAGGAAGGTAAAGTTTATATTGGTGCATGTGTATATATATATATATATATATATATATATATATATATATATATATGTATATATATATATATATATATATATATATATATATATATATATATATATATATATATATATATATATATAATCTAAGCAGATAATGCAAAATTCACTGTGTACTGCAACCAGTATAGTCTACTTATATACATATATATATAATATAGTAACATATGTTTATGTTTACTCAACATTCAAACTTGGTGTTATCTATCCTAATCAATATATGGAGAATGGAGACAGCTGAGTTTAGGACCAGGATGGATATCACTGACAACCTAAATAATCCATTTCTAAATAATTTCATACTAAATAACCCCTATTAGATGCATATACTCTATCTATTACCTTTAATAAATTTATGAATTATTTGTATGATGATGTACATATAGTGCATGAATATGTTTTATATAGATCTTATCTCTCACTATATATTATATTATAATCACCTAAAACTATTCTAACCTCTTCAGATGCCATTAATACCATCCAATATTTGTTTATGACTTTTTTAACAAATATGACATTGTGTTATATGATGTAACATATCTTACAATCCCTTCCATCTGAACATAATTAAATTGTACATACCTACATACTCATCTGAAATAAAATAAATTTTAAATAATGTCTATCTATTTTATTTTTTTTTTTCCATATGTGTGTGTATTCAGCCATATTGTGTTGGTAGAAGCCTATCTTCTGTGCTAGTGAGAGTAGCAGGTCTGCCTGGACCTTGTATGGCACAAGCTGATTGGTAGAGAAAGCAGGGGCTAGCAGGATTGGCTAGATTTCTGTGTTACTAGAATCTTCTATTTTTTGTGGTATTTAAACCCGGCATTTGAGCTTTTTGCACAACACAGTTGCACTGTTTTAAACCCATTGTGAGGTATTTAAGCTGCGAATTTTCCCTTAGTAGTACTTGTGTGATCACCTAGTAGTACTCATCTTAGATTCCACCTTTTACCCCTTTGGCTCTGTCTGACCTCTCTTCCCTCAGATTCTGACAAATATGATGGACAGTTTCCTATGGTTTCTCCTTCCAGTCTGGTTGCTATGGGTATCCTGTGACAGTGTACCAACTGCCTCATGTACAACCACCCTCTACTACTACCACCTAGGAACTCAATTTGTGAGAGATGCATTTACATTAAGACCCTAGAGTCTATGGTCTCTCCCTCACAAGCCAGTATATCTGGCACTGAGAAGGTTGTCTACACAAACACCACACCTGAGACACCGCCCACATCTACACAATACACCCACATATGCGGAGTCCTCAAAACGAGGCAAAACCTCCACATCCCACCCCACCACACACTGCACATAGTCCAAATACCTGTGTCTCACAGCCACTAAGGCCAAACCATAAACCCAACATATTAGTCATAGGAGACTCCATTGTGAGACACACAGATGTGCACCTCACCAGGCTGGGTAAGGGGAAAGTCACGATTTGTTGTTTGCCAGGTGCCAGAATCCACTGTGATGCCCCTGCACTGGGGATGGTAGCGTGTGGTCTTTAGGTGCCTCACCCCACAGTACCTCCACAGATGAGCCAGCAGGCCTGACATGAAATTGGCACCTCCGTCAGTATTTCTTTTGGGAAACCTACCCTGCTGAAAATCTCTAAAAGCATTTATTTTATTTATTTTATTTTACATTTGTTGACCGGGCTAGTCTAGCTAGATTCATGTCCATTTTCAGTAGAGGCCAGGGGAGAAAAGCTCCACAATCAAAGAAAAAAAGACAAACTTGTACCAAATAATAAGCACTTCAAAAAACAATGGTAGTAGGATAGCCAACACAAAATACATCAGGTGGACAAATTATAAGAAAAGGAATACAAATAGAGTTATAAAATGTTTGGAGTCCTGATATCACAAGACATAACATGTTGAAAGTATTGCAAAGAGAATTATCATTGAATATAAAAATATTTTTTTTTTTTAGTCCAGTGGAATTGTTGAAATTAAAGTAGTCGGCTAGTACTATAGTAATGTAGTAAAGCAGATGAGAGGCTGGAGGCAATAGAAGTTTCAGTCAGGGTTAGTACAAGGGCAGAGCCATTGGGATTTAAGGAAGATTTTTAGATGCTTTTTGAAAGTGGGTGTAGAGGTAAGTGAAGTAAGTTCGCTTGGAAGCTTATTCTAAATAGGTCCAATTGAGTTGGAGAACAAACAGTCCCCAGCTTTGTTGTGGGATTTATGATAGGCTGCTAGGAGCTTTGTGGCTGAGCGCAATGAAGAGAGGTTTTTATAAGGGCTAATAAGAGTGCAGAGTATGGTAGTATTAGAAGGGTGAAAGAAGATTTTGTGGGTGATGCTAAGTTGCTGTAGCAGTAGTTGATTATGTAATTCCAGCCAACCAAGTTGTTTAAGATTTATACAATGGTGGGTACGAAAAGGGGCTCCTGTGGCATATCTGGCAATGTTGTTGTATGATGTTGCTAGTTTATTAAGATTAGATTTAGATATGTTTGTAAAAATAGGTGAGGCATAGAGAAGGGTAGATAGGTGTGTTTGAGCGATGGTAGCTCTTGCTGGGGCAGTGAGGAAGGGTTTAAGCCTATAAAGAGATCCAAGTTTTCTATTAACTGACTTGATGGGTAAGTTATTATGAGAATCTAAGTTCAGATTATGATCTAATGTGACACCTAGTAATTTGGTAGTAGGCTCAGAGGATATTATTGTGCCATTATTAGATGTTGAAGTCAAAAGTAGAGGATTTCTGTGTAGGTGTAAATAGTAATAGTTTTAGATTTTTTGGGATTAAGTAGGAGACAATGTTGATAGAACCAATTTTCAGCAGTTGTAAAAACTTTTTGGGTAGTAGTCTGAAGCTCAGCTGGGGAAGATTCTGAGCATATCATTGAGTCATCTGCATATTGAATGCAGGTGGTTTGTGGGAGGGACTTATTGAGATCATTAATAAAGATGGAAAAGAGGAGTGGTCCAAGAATGGAACCCTGTGGGTCTTCGATT
Source organism: Protopterus annectens (assembly GCF_019279795.1). Lineage (NCBI taxonomy): Eukaryota > Metazoa > Chordata > Ceratodontiformes > Protopteridae > Protopterus > Protopterus annectens. The sequence continues at coordinate 1,784,110,380 of NC_056744.1, read as the reverse complement.
TTGATGGGAAGCAGAGAGGATATGTGATTGTCCCAAAGAACTGCTTGCTGCCTATTTTCTAAGTAGGAACTAAACCACTGGATTGCCTGGGAGTCTAATGCTAGAGATTCAAGGATGTTTAGTAAGAGTTTATGGTTAACCATATCAAAGGCCTTAGAGAGGTCTAAAAAGAGAGCGGAGGACAGCAAGTTGTTACGATTTTTATAAATGTGGTCTGTGAAAGATAAGAGTGCAGTAGTTGTACTGTGATAATGTCTAAAACCATGTTGGCAGTCTGCTAGAAGATTATTTTGGCGAAGATGGCCAAGCAGTTGCCGATAACACCTCTTTCCATGATTTCAGCTAAAGGAGAAAGTAGAGCTATGGGACGGAAGTTGGAGAGTTTGTTAGTGTTACCCCCCCCCCCCCTTATGAAGAGGAATAATATGAGAGACTTTCCAGAGGGATGGGATAAGGCCTTCAGTTATGGATCGATTTATTAAAATGGAGACAGGATAGGCAAGTACTCCTGCTGCAATTTGCAGATACTCTGATGGGAGGGGGTCAGCTGAGGGAGAACATGGTTTAAGTTTCCTCAGTAGGGTATGGATGAGATCTGTAGAGACTGGTTGTAATTTGAAAGAGGGAGTAAGGTTCCTGGGTGGATCTAGGTGGCAAGGTCTTGGCTAGGGATGTACAGTCTCAGAGAAAAAAAAGTGTCAGCAATTTGGTTGCATGTAATTTGAGTGAGGTTAGAAGGAGTGGGAGTTTACCTGGATGTAGTAATTCGTTGATACCTGACCAGAATTTGAGGGTTTTGGTATTGTGTTGGAATTTCAAGTAATTTTTCTTGTCTAGGAGTATTAATTTATTGGTTTCATTTTTAAGTTGTTTAAAGTTTGGTAGTCAATCATGTTTTTAGAGCTACGCCATTTGGCCCAAGTTCTATTTCTCTGTAACATTTTCTGTTTGGTCTCTTTGGTTAGCCAAGGAGCAGGCTTTGCTCTGGTTTTAATTGATCGAATGGGGGCATGTTGGTTGGGAATTTGAAGGAATTTGTTGTTGAAGTAGGAAGCTGCCTCATCAAGAGTTAAGTATTTTAGGGGAGACCAATTGCAAGCTTTGAGCTGTATTTGGAAGTTTGGTTGAAATATTTCTTGTTCCTGGTTGTTCTGAAAATTGTATGCTTGGGGATAGGGGTTATTTTTCTGATAATATAAATGAGTAGGTGGTCGCTGATATCATCAGGTAGAATGCCTGTGGTATAAGCCAGGGGGTTACTATTGACTAGAATCCAGTCAAGGGTGCTCTGTTTAGAGCTAGATTTATTTATCCTAGTAGGGACGGCAATGGTTTGATTGAGGCCATAAAGGTTTATATGGGAAGTCGTTTTTTGGGAAATACAACAATTCCAATCAGTGTTAGTCTCCTAGGAGAATAGTTTCCTGAGGGAAGGAGGTGGAGAGCCAGCTCAGTATACTTTCAAAGGTATTAGTATTATTGCCTGGGGGGATGTAACAGCAAATTATATAAAAGGATTTATTTTTATTAAGTTGTAGTTTGGTGATTAGGATGTCACTATTGCTTGGGGAGGGTGGTTTGGTATCTGAGTAACCAGTAATTCAGTTTTGTAGAGTATTGCTACACCCCCACCCTTTTTGATTGGACGGTCAAGTCTAAGGATGTTATACCCCGGTGGGATTATATCATTGTCCTTAGTTTCTGATTTAAGCCGGGTTGCAGTTAGGCATAAGATATCAAAGGAATGTAGATCAAGTAGGGCGTGCAGTGGGGTCATTTTATTATTTAGGCTGCAAATATTTAGGTGGGCTATGTGAAGTGAGTTGGGTGTGGTCGTAGGATTTAAAGAATTAGTTTGTTTACATGGTGGGATATTAGGGACATAGTTGTTTGGGCCTGGGTTAGGGTGAATGTCGCCATCAAGGAGATGTAGCTGCTGGTGACTGTGTAAGTATTTGGAAAGTTTGGAAGAGGTTGGAAAGTTTCTTGTTTTGGAAAAACTTGATATGTGTAGTTCTATGGAAATAAGGTATGAGGTAGGAAGATGAAAATGTTATATTGCTGTGTGTTTGTGGGGTGTATACATAGTGAGGAGTAGATTGTTTTACTGTTAGCAGGGATTCGGTTAATTTTTTGTTTTCATAGAGAGTGAGGTTGTAAGAAATGAGAAGAATGTTTAGTAGTAAGAAAGAGGAGAATAGGAGACTATGTTTAAGAATGCTTGATTTATACATAGCAAGTGGAAGTGTTGTCCTAGAGGTAGGAGATAGTTGAGATAGGAAGGTAGGGGTTAATGGGTGGAGAAGTTTTACTAGTAGAAGGGAGTGTAATATTAACGAGTAGGTGGTATTAATTGTATAATTAGGTGAAGTTGGCTATAGGTGGATGTAGTAGTGGGTTGGGTTATTGCGCTATAAGGCTAGGACCCCTGGGGGTGCGTGAGAATTGGGGGTAGGGTAGGGGAGCAGAGTGAGCCCGCAGGGCGAACGGAGCGGGTTGAGCAAAGGAGAAGGACAGCAAGAAAAAAAATAATCGGTCAGGTCGTTTGGGATTACTCCTAGGGTCAGGTAAGCTATCCCAGTGAGAGGAGAAAATGATATACGAGGTAGAGTTAAGAGACCTGGAGGGTATGTAATCAGTTCAAGAAAGGACTTCACTTTAGGGGGCTCCTACAAACTACCAGGAGTACATGGGACATGGTTGGGAAGGCAAGAATTATATTTAAACAACTATTTCAGGATGTAGGATAAGAATATTGTCAGCTATAATGTTAGGGATAAAGGTTTCTATTCTTGATATTTATTTTCTTATTTGTTTTCCTTTTTTGTGTTAAGTAGGTGTAGGATGCAGAGATAGGGAGAAATCCACTGGGAGGGAAAGGTAACACTGCAAGGCGTACTTAACAGAAAATGAGTTAAAACTGTTTCGGAGCACTAGGGATTCCCATAGAGGGAAAGAGATTTGAGGTTTAATATTGCCACCTAGTGGCCATAATAAGAAAATACTTCCCAAAATTTCTAGAGGTAAAAGAAATTCTGGCAAGGGAGAGAAGGTAAGTGGGGGTAAAAATAAGGAATTCTAGACTGTGGCAAGCTGCTGGCAGACACGAGGCAGAGCCCTATCTTAGGACAGATATGTCACCAAACAAATGTTCAAAAAGTTAAATAGCAGCAAGAACAGTACATACATGCAGCAACCCTTCGTGAAGGAGCTGTAAAGTGATTCTCGATGGAGCTGCTATTCAAAAAATAGACTTGAGGAAGCTGCAGGTATCAGCTATAGGAGTGGACTAGGATACACAACAGCGGGCGAGCTATGGGCAAGCCAGCAGCATGCAAGATGGTCAGGTCGGCTGGGGAAGGTAGTTTAAAAAGCAAATCCACTGCCTCAGGGTATCTTGTAGCATAATCTGCTACCACTAGTGTATACTTTTTCCCTGTGGAACTTTGGATGTTCGTGTTTTACTGTTGCAGTCATTACTCTTGAGTTATCCTGCTGGCAGGCTACCCGCAGTCAGCCTGAATTCCAAAGTCCTGGTCCGGCATCGGCTGCTGTCGCCTCTTCCCTAACGTCAGTGCGCCAGGAGTATAAAAGATGCAGCCAACGCCATTTTCTTCAGTCTTTCTTGCCGCGTGGTGCCCGAAGCAAAAGCAATTCGCAAGTGCCGGTCGGCAGACTCCTGAGATTTTCAAATCCGAATTTCAGAACCAAAGTCTTCATTAAAGCTATTACCCCGTTGGGGAAACTTTTTTCTTGCTCCAGACCGATGTCAGAAAAGTTAATAATTGTATTTATTGTGGGAAGCAAATACTTAATAAGGATTTTCACTCTTACCGTATTCCTTGCCTAGGCCCTGACCACAACGTTGCTAGCTATCGGTTTTGTGCTAGATTTAGCCAATGTACTATTAAGCGTCGGTTCGATTTCGCATTTCATTACTTTGGCCGAAGATTTAATTATATAATGCCGTCGCAACAGCCGACGACCAGTTTACAGAAAGCGCAAGGACAAGAAAAGGATAGGCATCCGAGGTCCAAAACCGACAAGGCCTCCGTTAGGCCAGTCGCCGCTTCGCTGGTTCTCAGTGAGGCACTTTCGCAGCCCCTGGCACCCGCTACCTCAGAGCCACAGGCCGATTCAGACTCCCACGTGGAGCCGACTGGGCCTCTGGATACTGAAGGTATTGGACACACTAAAATCATTCCCTCAGATGGGTCCGGAGCCGCTGAGCAGGCATCGGCTTCTGAGGGTGTCTTCCTGTTGTTTATAATTTAAACCATCTTTCTTTCAGCAAAAAGAAAAGCAGCAGAAAAGAAAACACAAGTACAGCTCCTACTCTCTACTCCTTCCTTAAAAAAAAAAAAATGAAAATTAAAATGGCGAAGACCTAATTACTTTGATGTTCCCCCCCCCCTCCTCCTGATAGGCAGGCCTGAGAAGAAAGAGAAATCTTCTTTCTGATCAGGTTTTCTATTTCCTGATTTCTCTTCTGAATAGGTGCTTATGCTATTCCTGAGACTCTGATGCTGAAGAAAGAATTCCTTCCCTCATCCTCCTGAGGATTTTTCTTTTGGGGAAACCCTGCATACCATGAGGGAGCATTTCCACTGGGGAGAGCCAGGATTATTCTGAATCTAAGAAAAGAGAGATTTTCTGTTACTTCCTCAGCACAGACCCCTTGCTATTCCACCTGTTCTGGACATTGTAGATGTATTTTCAGAGTCCGGCCTATCCCCTGACTCTTTACCCCCTGCCCCTGCTAAGCCAGGTAGATACTACAGCGTCCCGGATTCTCATAAATTCCTATATAAAAACCCCGCTGCTGACCCAGAAACTATATCTCAGGGTCCCAAAGGGGTCAAAGCATCCACTGCAAAAACCCTGTCCCCTTTGATGGGGATTGTAGGGCACTGGACAGATGGGGGGAAAAACGTTTACACTTCTGCTACCTTAGCTGTAAGGGCTTTAAATTGTCAATTTCATATGCTTAAATATCAGCAATACTTAATGTCACTGCTTAAACAGAAAATGTTGACAAATTCTGAATGTTCAGAGAACAAGGAAATGCAGGATTTATTGCATGCAACTGAACAAGTGGGAAAGCATACTTTGCAATGTGGTTATGATTCACTGGAGGCCTCTTGCAGGGCCACTATTACAGGTTCTGTTATTAGAAGGCATGCTTGGTTAAAGGAACAGAATCTGCCTGATCATGTCAAAGCAAAATTATTAGATGCCCCATTACAGCATGATACTTTGTTTGGTGCTAAAGTAGAAGAGGTGGTGTTGAAAATGGAGGATAAAGCTAAATCCATGCAGACAGTTAAGGATTTCTTACAGGTACAGCCACCCAGATTTAGCAGGAACCGGCCTTCTAAAAATTGGTCCTTTCAAGTGTCAGACCACAAAGAGGCAGATACAGACGCCCCAGAGGCAGACCTCAGCCCCATGGCTCATGCAGGCCTAAACAATGGGGTGCTCCTACCTCCAAAAGCGGAGAAGACACAAATCACAACCTTGCAGGAAACAGTCCCAATGACTTTCCTCTGCCAGATCCAAGCACTTTTTTTTTGGCAGCCCCCTTAGGAGGAAAACTAGCACTTTTTTCATCAAATAGGCAAAAGATTGCCCAAGACAAATGGGTCTTTAACATAGTGTCCCAAGGCTACAGGTTCCATTTTCACACCGTACCAAGGGCAGAAGGCATGCCAGACCTGCCACACAACCGATGGGCAGAGGCACAAAAACAAATAGCTCTCATGGACTTGAGGGCCATTCAACAAGTACCACAAAAAGAGCAGGGGCAAGGATTTTACTCCAGAGTTTTCTTAGTGCCCAGAAAGGACAAAACCTGGAGACCAATACTGGGCCTGTCTACACTAAACACATTTCTGGAGGTTCCAAAATTCAAGATGTTGACTCTACAGCAGCTACTGCCCATGCTGGGCAAGAAGGCTTGGCTTGTGACTTTGGACCTAAAAGAGGCATACCTGCATGTCCCAATCAGGCAATCCTGCAGAAGATGCCTCAGATTCATAGCTGGCTCAATGCACTATCAATTCTCTGCACTGCCCTTTGGCTTATCTACTGCGCCCAGGGTCTTCAGAAAATGCCTGGCACCAGTAATTGCATTTTGCAGACAAAATGGAATTCAAATATATCCCTACTTGGACGACTGCCTTATTCAAGCAGAGAACAAAGACATTCTTCTAAAGCATCTGGCGTTTGTAAGATTACTAATTTGCCTAGGGTACACAGTAAACGAAAAGAAATCAAAATTAGTACCCTCTCAAGAGATAATATTCCTGGGTGCAAGCTTAAATACAACTGCCCAGATGGCTTATCTCACGCCAGATGAAAGCAACTGACTTCTTACTTCAAAAAGTTGGCAACAAAAGCCCAGTTATCTGCAAGGAAAATCCTGCAGGCCTTGGGTTTCATGGCATCCTGCATTCTACTAATTCCATATTCCAGACTGCATATGAGGAAACTACAATGGTACCTAAAAAGTGTTTGGACTCAGCATTGCCACAGCCTGGAGACAGTAATTACCCTCATTCCCTGCCTACATCAGGAGTTTCGATGGTGGGCACAGGCATGTCATCAGAACAAGGGTCTGCCATTCACTTTACCCACAGCCAGACAGACACTGACAACGGATGCATCAGATTATGCCTGGGGGGCCCATATGGCAGGAAGATGTATTCAGGGCACATGGCCTGCAAGCCAGATACATCTTCACATCAATCAAAAAGAGATGCTAGCTGTTCAGAATGCCCTGACAGCTTTCAAGGATCTACTTCATCCAGGACAGCTACTGATAAAGACAGACAGTACTACGATCATGTGGTACATAAACAAGCAGGGAGGTACACATTCCTACCCCCTCTGCAGACAAGCAATGACTTTATGGGACACAGCATTGACTTATCAAGTTCACCTGCAAGCACAATTCCTGCCAGGAAAAACAAATACTCTGGCAGACGACCTAAGCAGAAACCTCATGGATCCCCACAAGTGGAAACTGGATCCACAAGTCTTCAGCATGATGATAAGGAAGTGGGGATGCCCAGACATCTATTTGCCTCCCCTCAAAACTACCAATTACAGAAATTTTGCACAAGGATTTATCACAAACAAGCATGGAGAGTGGGCGCCCTATCCTTCAGCTGGAAAAATCTAACTGTATACACCTTTCCACCACTGCCTCTCCTTCCCAGACTACTCCTAAAGGTCAGACAAGAGAAGCCAAAAATGATACTGATTGCACCAGACTGGGCACGCCAGCACTGGTACCCAATCCTAAAGAGCTTATCTCAAGGTCCAGCATGGATGTTGCCTCAAACTTCTCACCTGCTGACCCAACAAAACAATCAGATCCTGAACGGCCAACTCAGGACCTTAAATCTGGCAGCATGGCGGATAATGTAGCCATTCCGAACACTCCTCTTTAAAAAGCTGTTATGGATGTTATCTTGGAGGCCCAGTACCAGAAAATGGAAGAGATTCTGTGCTTGGAACCTGGAACTAAGGCATTGACACGTATGTGCCAAATATTCCTCAGATTTTACAATACCTGACTGAGATGCTGGACAAAGGCCTTTCCTTTTTCATCAATTAAGATTCATGCCTCTGCCATTTCAGCCCATTACAATACGGAACCACCATCTTTTCTCATCCTTTAATAAGGCAGTACCTCAGAGGGGCCAAAAACATCAGGCCTCCAAGGAGAACACCAATGGGACCTCAATTATGTCTTGAAAAAACTCGCACTGCATCCTTTTGAGCCAGCCTCAACAGTAGATATAAAATTCTTATCCTGGAAAACAGCTCTGCTCCTAGCAATAACCTCTGCAAGATGAGTCTCGGAGTTACAAGCACTCATGGCTGTGGAACCTTTTTATCATTTTTCATCCAAGCAGGGTTTCTTTGAGGACAAACCCAACATTTATGCCTAAGGTTGTGTCCAGTGTGGCACTCAACCAAACCATTCACTTGCCTGCTTTTTACCCAAACCCACAGAACAACGGTGAGAAAATTCTGCATTCTTTGGACATACACAGGCAGCTGCGCTTCTACTTGGACAGAACTAAAGCTTTCAGGAAGACTGAGCAACTTTTAGTGTCATATGCTGCAGGATCACAAGGAAAGGCTATCTGAAAACAGACTATTTCTAAATGGATAGGCCATTGCATCCGTTTCTGCTATTCCCAGCATGGCAAATCAGTGCCTAAGGGCATTAGGCCTCATTCTACCAGAGCAGCAGCCACTTCAGCAGCCTTCCTCAGAGGAGTACCAACCAAAGACATCTGAGAGGCTGCAGCTTGGAGTTCAGTGCACACTTTTACAAAGCACTACTACTCACCTCTTTACTCTAAATCCAGAGCAGGTTTTGCCACTGCAGTTCTGCAGGGCCTCATAGCCTCTCCTAATCCTATTTAGCCCAGCCACCCATCCTCAGCTTTGGGATTCAACCCGAGTAATGACTGCAACAGTGAAACATGATGAACATAGTACAGTTGTGTACCTACCATAAATGTAGATGTTCGAGTGTATTCACTGTTGCAGTCCAGGTTACCCTCCCACCGTCCCCCTTTCCTTTGCTGGGGTTTATCTGTACTTCTCTATTCTTTACAACCTGTGTGGTGTATTTGCTTGTAGATGAAGGAAATGTTTCTTTACTGCATGTATGTTTATTGGCATAATATATTTAGCCTACCCTTTTGGGGGCACCTGACATCTGGGGCAAGAAAAACTGAAGAAAATGGCGTTTGCTGCATCTTTTATACCCCTGGCGCACTGACATCAGGGAAGAGGCGACAGCAGCCGACGCTGGACCAGGACTTTGGAATTCATGCTGACTGCAGGTAGCCTGCCAGCAGGATAACCCAAGAGTAATGACTGCAACAGTGAATACACTCTAACATCTACATTTATGGTAGGTACACAACTGTACTGTACTCAGAGGCCCCACAATATCCATAGCTACCCTCTGAAATGGCTCCTCCTTCACAGGCAAAGGCATCAAAGAAGCTTTCATCTAGTCTCCTGCCTTACCTACCTTTTGGTACTGCTCACAGGTCCTGGAAATCCCAGGCCAATAGAAGTTCTGCATAATACATCTCTTTGTATGTTTTATGCCCATATGACCTGCAAAGGGAATATCATGCGCTATGGTAAGAAGTGCCAGACGGTAGGCTCTGGGAACTACCAACTGCTGTATTCTCTCACCCTCTAGCCCTCCCTCAGGGGTCCACTCTCCGTACTGTAACTCTTTGTCCCAGTATACAGATTTCCCCCTTCCCTTGAGAATCGGGTGCCCTACTAGCTACCTCTGTCAGGGTTTATGTTGGGTCTGAGAGCTGAGCCTGAACTCTGTCTGTCTCTCTGTAACCCTTCCCAGCTCCACTTCCACAGGAAGTCTGGTATCCTCTGACAACGGTGTCTCACTGTCAGCCTGGGTACTACTACTTGCCTCTGCCCTTGCAGTCACTCTGTCCAAGGGGAACATCAGTACCAACAAGCAGCTGTGGCTCACCTACAGTCTCACTGCTACAGGGTAGCTTCCTCTCTGAAGTAACAACCTCACTAGTCCTGGTTGCAAGTGTGCGGTCTGTCTGGGTTTCCCTCCGGCTACCAGACCCACATGCTTGTCTCCAGGCCTGACTTTGTGTAACTGCATGAACACACAATACTGATTTATCAGAATCACTCCCTGTCAGGGCATGTGCAGAGATATCCTCAAACACACCTACTTGCTTGTTTCCTTTTCCACCCTCCCAGTCTAGGTGAACCGTAGCCAAAGGCATTTGGAATGGGGTCCCTCCTAAAGCTCTGACTGGAGTGGATTGCCCAAGCAAGTAGTGCTCCTCTTTAACCATTGCAGGCTTCGCAATGGTTATGTCAGAGGCTCTCTTTCCCATTCACTAAAATAGGATATAGCCTCTTGTGGGGTAGTTTAGTATCTTTGTTGTCTCAAGATAACCTACTGTTGGCATTTTGTCAATCCCATTTACTGGCTCTCCCAGCTTTTGTTCCCCACCTTGCCTCCATGGACATCTATACGTTATATGGCCCCCACTGGTTGCATTTAAAACATTTAACCCCAAGTCCTAGACGTGTACCTGGGCTAATTGCTTTCCCTGCTACGGACAGACTCTGTTGGAGGCAGTCTGGGCTACTACCCAGCATGGGTTCCCTTAGCCCCATGAGCAGCACTGGGTGTCCCTTTCCTGTGCACTGATGCCCTGCTTTTGCTGGGTGTAGGTCTTCCTTCTTCCTAACTCATCTACAGTAAGGCATTGTCTATCAGCTAACCAGATTGTCATGTCCTTGGGCAAAGTGCTGAGAGCTTCTTCCCTCACTAGAAGGTCTGCCAGCCCTTCAGAAGTTTTGATCTGACATCCACTCACCCACCTATGACAATAAGTGCATAGGTCAACAACATACTAGCACACACTTTCATCTGCCTTGCTTGTGTGCTCATAAAACTTTTGCCTATAAGTTTCAGTTGTTAACTTAAAAAAAATTCTAGCAAACAATTCTTTACAACATTATAATTTAAACAGTCATTGTCAGACAGTTTGGACATTAGTTACAGCTTTACCATGGAGTAAGTGGGTCAGGAACCATACCTAGAGCCCTTTGTCAACATCATACTGTTTACATACCCTCTCAAACATATGAATGAAACTGGCAAAATTATCCCCCTCTGTAAATTGTGGAAGAAATGTACTGACCTTTGTTACATTTGGGGTTCAGTTATTCCCTTCCCCATTACCTCCGTGACTCTGGCGCAGAGGCAGCATCTCCTTTTCACGTTGCCTCTGCCTCTCTTTCTCCTAGGCTTCCATGCATCGCAGTTTCTCATTTTCCTCCGTCTCGAGACACCTCAGCCTTTCTGCTGCCTCTGTTTTGCAAACACTTGTTCTCTAGGTAGTCTCTCTAACTCCAGATGGATTTTTAAGTCCTCTGTGGAAAGGTTGAGCTGTCCATTTTCTAAGCGTTGGTGCATCTCTACAGCCAGTCTGATTGCCTGGCTGATATTCTCTGATGCGGCTCTGACTAAAGCTGCAATCATGGTCTGCTTTAGTCAGGTTGGCATGCACCAGTCCTTTAGCCTGGCACATCTCCACCAGCTTGCTCCTTGTCAGCTTGCCATACTCCTCTGCTGACATGCTTGCCTGCTCTCCCTGACTAAGCTAACAAAAGAAATGAAATGTTTGTGATATGAACTCTGAATGTTCACTGCATGGCTGATTTAAATACAAAACCACCTTCAGTGATCACCATGTACACGAGCTACAGGAATTCAATATCCACACCACTACAAGCCAATTAATATGTGATGTGGTTATCCTACCACTGCCACCAGTTAATATGTGGCACCCCTGCACTGGCCCAGTAATCAAGGAGCCTGAATCCTCACCACTAACACCAGTGAGGTTGTGCACATTGGGAGGATGACAAGTACACACACAGTAAAGTACAATTTCCCTTAAGAGCACACAGAGATCACAGTTAGTCTAGAGCTGGTTGAGCTGGTTTCTCCCTCTCTCTCCAGATCCCCATTAAGACTCCCCACTGGCACAGCTATAGGGTTAAGATCTCAGCCAAGTGGTCAAGCCAAAACCTCCAGCACCCTCTGTCCAACTAGTGCTTTGTGTCCCTGCCCAAGTAGTTGACACACTTAAGATTTGATTTGTATACAAGCACACACACTCCTGTGGAAGGCTGGCACAGGCTCACTAGCTATGCCCCCTTCTGCCCAGACTATAAGGTAGAAATCCCTGCCGTCAACCAGCTCTACTTATCAGCTACTATAAGGCCCTTCCCAAAGGGTGACAAATTCTGCTGTGTAATGTTACTATTATCCAGATGGTGTGTCCAAGACTTTAAGGCTATTTGAATGGCCTGTACAGTGTCACCAAATACATATGCAAGTACTGTGAGCTTAAATATCTCTAAACAAACCAGCCACAATTAAAAGGTTTAAATACATTTAATAATAAATAATACAAACACAAGACAATACTCAATACCTCAACACAGTGACAACAGAGTTCAGAATCACAGGAAATACTTCATAACATTGCAGGACAGTCTTACACAGATACAGAAAACATCTGAACTAATCTTGCTATATTCTTATCTACCTCTAAAAGAAATCACTGTAATCTAGTACTTACAGAGCAATATGCAGGCAGAGGTGCTGGGTAAAAGTTTCTAGGTCCAAAGACTAATACAAAATGGACAGACTCTCTCTTTGAGAGAGTTCTTAAATTGCTGTCAAACATTTCTGCTGGGTTATTTCAGATTACATCATTCTTGTCACTTCTGCCTTTAGTTCCCAGGCTAACAGAAACTTCAAAATTAACACCTTTGTGTCAAAAATATTTATCCCTAAGAATTTGCCTAGAACTGGAAGTTGTATACATTTCTGCTCTTCTCCAGTAGGGTGCACTGTAGTTACATTTTTGAAGCTCAGCACATAACATAATAGTTGTCTTACATTTGTAAGACAAGCTTATGGATCATATTAATGTTTACAGTGACATATAATTAATTCTAGCTAGGTAGGCTGGCAGCTTCACATCCACCATATCACACTCGCACTGAAGTCTCTCCACAACAGGTACTCTGTTATGATTCTGTCATAGTCCATGGTGGCGTGAATTACTTGAGACGTACCTTCCTGGACTATATAATGAGAGACATGATCGAGCTTGCTTAATATATGCCCCAGGCAGGTCTGTCCCTAGCCTTGAGCAGAATTCTATCACCCAGAGTGATGCTCAATACAAACAGAAAATTATTGACTTTAACAATTTTTTTTTCTGATGTCATTCCAAGGGGATCCAGGCTTCTGCCAAACTCTCTTGCCTCCCCCATAGTGCCTTTTTTCAGGCAATGCCATGAGGTCAGAACTACCAATATGAAAATTTCATCAAAACACAAATTTGAAGGTCATGCTGCTAAACGCTAGGACTCTAAACATGAAACTGCATTCATTGTAAGCATTCATAACTCTGGAAGATGCTGACATTTGTGCAGCAAAAGCTTTAAAGGGACAGTGTCATTGAGACCGGGTAGTGTATACGTTTTGAGCCTAATTATGCACTTTATCTCTGCTAGTTCAGTTTTCATTATAACATTACCACCTCGTATTTCGGCTATATGACATTGTCCCTTTAAAACCTTTGCTGAAACACAAGCATATTTGTATGTGATTTACATAATTAATATGTCATGTGACAGCTTATGTACTTAAAACAATTTTAATCTTGTTCTTGGCCTGAGGAAGCCTCTAGGGTGAAAGTTTTTAACTTGAGTTTGTACTGGAAATAAATGCTTGTCATGGTTCCAGTGACTTTGTTTTTTTGTTTTATTTCATTATTGTAAACTCAGTTGGATTTTCTGGTGGTTTATTTGCTTGTTTTGTGTGTTGTATGTGACATTTGTGCAGTCACAGAAACCTGGTTCAAAGCTGTGGAGACCACTCCAGCCACACCAGGTTACACATCCTATCATACATTCAGACCCCAAACTGTGGGCAGGAAAGCAAAAGGAGGTGGAATTTCAATATGTATATTAAAGACGTACACACTTCCAGGCTGGTCAAACAGTATGACTCACAGGAGACACTCCAGGTTCAGTTAACTGTTGTCAAATCCTTATTCAAATCTTAGCTAGCTACAGGCCCCAACTTTGACTCAAGATGCCCACTCCACCTATCTGGACCTCTATGAATATATTAGGATTCAACCCTTTAACCTAATCCTGGGTGACTTTAACTATCTAACCATAGATTGGAAGGAACTATTCATGCCAAAACACAAATGCCCAGAGATTCCTTGATTTAGTCAGTGCAAATTCCCGGGACCAGCTGGTTGATACCCCTACAAGCGGTATTAACCAACATGAGTAACCACTGCAGCATGCCTACAGTGTCATCCTCCCATGGTAAGATCCGACCACAAAGCGGTCACTTTTGAAGTCACCATTTCTCCTGCCCCCCCCCCCCCAAGCTAGGGTCAAACAAAAAGAAACCTCTCCAGAGCTGATTAGAACCTCCTGAGGAACAGCTTCACAGCCCCCCCCCCCGTAGGAACTGGCACCAATATCCAAAACTACACCAAAGTTCTGTACAAGAATTTATATAGCTGCTTGTAATCAGGAATACCCAAAAGGACAAAATCCTCCTTAAAGAAGAATAAACCTGTCTGCTGGACATCTGCAATAAATAACTCTATAATAAAAGAAAAGAAATGGTGTCCAGGGCCAAGAAGGAGCAGGTGCCTAACTAGAAGCAATTTCTCCTTAGCCTGAACAAGCAAATAAGGGCACTAGTGAAATCCTGCAAAGCAAACTTGAGTCCAAACTTGCCACATCTACTAAAGGCAATCATAAGGCCTTCCTCACATATGTCCACAATCTCAAAGGAAGCACTCAGATCTGCTGGTCAAGGACACCACATGCAGAAATGCCATAGATAAAGCCAGCCTGCTAGCAGACCGGTTCAGTGACAGCTTCAACCCTCTGTCTTCCCCATCAGTAAATCGGGACATCCCCAGCATATGCCCCCTCCCCTTATCTTTAAGGTGCGAGTCATCACTGCCCTCTCAAAGGCAGAAAATACAGCCTCCATGGGGCTTGATGACATCCCAGGCTGCATCCTACATGAACTCAGGCAGGAACATGCAGTGCCATTAGGCACCCTATTCAACCAAAACCTGAGTATGGGTTCATCCCAACCAAATGGACAGCCACTGTCATCCCTTTGTACAAAGGTGGTGTGTTCACCAATCCAGGAAATTATAGACCTATCAGCCTAACTATCCTGATCTGCAAGGCCATGGAATGGATTGTCATGGACCTCATTAACAAGGACATTGGCAACCATCAAACACTCAATCCCATGTAGTTAGGTTTAGTCAAGGGGAGATCTTGCCTATTAAATTTGGTCGATGACTTTGAGACGGTCACCAAAACCATAGATGAGGGGATGAGTGTGCACACCGCCTACCTTGATCTGGCCAAAGCCTTCAATACTATTCCCCACTCTGGTATAACAGATAAACTCTTTCAACTAGGCATCAATCTGTATGTTACCAGATGGGTAGCAAATTGGTTCACTGATGGAACCCACCTAGTCAAAATAGGGGAAGCCACATCATGCAGTGTACCCTAGGATCAGTCTTGGGGCCTCTTGTTTACATCATGCAGTAGACCCATAATGAGCAGTGTACCCCAGGGATCAGTCTTGGGGCCTCTGTTGTTTGGGATATACTTTTCTGAGGTGCAGGCCAAAACCAGTGGGCTACGACTGACCAGGTTTGCAGATGACTGCAAGTTGGGTGCTGTCATCAGTCCCCCTAATGACATAGCCATCCTCCAAGAGGGTTTTGCCCAAATAAATGACTGGTAACAGAAACATGGCCTCAAACTGAATGCCAAAAAATAAAAAAAAGGAAATGTGGAGACTTTTCAGTGCAGAAATATACTATAAACCAAAAAAAAAAAAAGCATGAACACATTAAATGCTTAACGAATCACCACGTTTTTCATCATAATCTAAACTTCATCAGATAAAGTATATAACATGAAATCACCTTTTATACCCTAAGCAATTCAAAATCATCCAATGAGAGCAATATATCCATGAAGCTCATGAATAAACATGAACAGAATTATATTACCAAAACCTTATCTCCTTAAAAATAACCAGCAAAAACCTTAATACATTTCGACCCTAAGTTTTCTTTCGGCTTTTCCCGGTTAGGGGTCGCCACAGCGGAACTCCGGTCCGCTAATGATTGACAGTAGAGTTTTATGTGCTGGCTTGCCAGGCCTAATGCACAACCTTCAACGAAGGAACACATGAACACATTCACGCATGTCGCCACACAGAAGACGCTCTAACTGAGAATCGAACAACATTGCCATGTCTAACTGGGAGGCGACAACGCTACCGCAGCACCACCACCGCAGTAATACATTTCTACCCTACAAAGTTAAAAATATTTGATAAATGTGTTCCATCTCCCTAACATTTTTATAATATTAAATCTTAAAACAATTCGAATGCCTTTTTTCTAAAAATAGTACCAACTAGTGGCCACTTAAATACATTTAATATATTTTTTTAAATTCCATTAATAGTGAACTTGTATACAAATACAACCTAACAACAAATGTATAATCAGTAGAATATCCAATTAAAACCTTTTCAAAAAACGAATTCACTTTTCTCGAAGTAAAATTTTTTTATTCTACAGCATGTTTATAGTCTTGCTGCCCTGAGTTTTAAAACTGGTACCAAAGAGACTGCATCATTAATCCCAGGGTATTTATTGGCTTCTAAAACTATTTGCCAGTATAACTCCCAGTACTCTAAAAACATTTAGATTTCGCCAAGGCACAAGATAAAGCATTATTCTCTCTCTTATTTTTTGTTTTGTTCCTAATAGCATTCATGTGCTCGTACAACATCTTAACTTTCAGTTTTTCCAATGTAAAAAGTATTGCAAGTCTCACAGATGGCAATGTACATCACCCCTTGGGAATCACAAGTACTGTGGGTCTTTCCCACTATATATCTATCTCTTGATTCAGTATATGCACTTTCTGCATTAACCACAAATGGACGCTGGTTACACATCCCGCAACGGTATGTTCCTTTAGATTTCCCATTTTTTTTATTTTTGTCTCCCTGGGATTCTAACAAATCTTTAATATTCCTTCCCTTTCTGTAAGTAAACTTCACTGGCTCATTAAAATTTAGATCAGATAAACTTACAAATTTTTTCCACTCCTTCTCAAAAAGAGTATGTACGCGCACATGAATGCTATTATGAACAAAAAAGAGAATGCTTTCTCCTGTTATCCTCGTGAGCTTGGGCATCCTGAGGCAATGTAGCAACTGCCTCGTGTACACTGACAGCCCTCTCCTCTTACCTTCCAACACTCAGACTTGTGAGAGATGCACTTTATCCAAATTGAAAGCCATGCACTCTGCAGCGAAGACCGGAATAGCTGGTCACCAAAGACTGGAATAGCTGGTCAAGAGGAGGTGTTCAACACTTGTACCACACCACATGGAACACACAGCCCTCTAGAACACACACCAGCACTGTCTTCACATAAGGACACAAACCACACACCCACCTTTGCGGAGACTCTCAATAAAAATCTACCAAAACAGCAGAGTCCGTCAAGGCAGAAATGCACTCTCCCACCACAACGCACTAATCATGAGAGAGACAACTTTCCTAAACAGTGTGCCACTCCACTAAAGCCCCTAAGCAAAACAACATGCCCAACACACTAATCATAGTTGACTCGATAGTGAGGCAAACTGATGTTCCACTCACTAGGTTGAATAAGGAGAAAGTAACAGTCAGCTGCCTGTCAGGTGCCAGGATCCACCACATAATGCACACATACAGTTGCCTCAACAAAAAGTACAAATAAGACATGTGGGCGTGAATGACCCGAGACGTACCTCCTTGGACTACATGGAGAGACATGGAGGAGCTCTCGGATTATGTAACCCAGACTGGTACAACCCTAGCCCTGAGCAGCCTCCTACCATCACCCAGAATTATACCACAGTACAAGCAGAAAATGATTGATTTCAACAATTGGCTAAGTTTCTGGTGTCATTCTAAGGGGATCCTGTATCTGTCTGCCTAGGATGACATGATTGACTGACCTAGATGCTTTGCCAAAGATTGCCTGTGTCAGTCACCCCTGGGCTTCCAGATACTGGCCAAGTTTCTTGCCACCCCTGTAGTGCTTTTTTAGGCGGTGTTCCAAAGATCAAATTACCACCCTAACACAGCTGCAAACAAATGCAATCTGAGGGTCATACTGCTCAACGCTAGAGGACTAAATCTCAAAATGCACTCGCTTGAAGCACTCCTTAAAATGGAGAACATCGACATTTGTGCTGTAACAGAGACCTGTTTCAAGGCAGCAGATGGCACCCCTGCACTACCAGGCTATAACTCATTCCATACCTTACAGCCCCAGAACTTGGACCAAATCTCCAAAGGCAGTGGTGTTTCCATATTCATAAAGGATGCGTACACCTCCAGACTGGTAGCCCAACATGCTGCATTAGAGATACTTCAGGTGCAGCTAACATTGGGTAAGACAGCAATTCAGGTCGTAGCCTGCTATAGGTCCCCAACCATGACCCAAGACTCGCACTCCATGTTCCTAAGCACCCTGGAAAATATTAGGGTCCAACCTAACACTCATACTGGGCAACTTCAACTACCCCTCCATTAACTGGTAAAACTACTCATGTACCAATACACTTGCCCAATGTTTCCTGGAATTCATTAATTCCGATGCCCTGGACCAGCTCATTCTTACCCCCACTAGAGGTAGCAATATCCTTGACCTGGTTATTACAAACATGGGTGACAGTTGCTCTGTACCAATAGTCAGCTCCTCCCTGGTTAGATCCAACCACAAACTAATCACCTTGGAAATCCACATCCATCCCACCCCCACCCCGCAAAGGTAACCACCATGAAAAATTTCTCCAAGGCTAACTTTAGGCTCCTAAAAACAGAGGTGGCTAACTTCACGGCACCCATGAAATTGCAGAACAGCTGCATGACCGCAGAATCATACACAAATGCCCTGCACGAACACGTACACAAATGCATGGATCTCGCCATACCCAACAGAACGAAGATGTCAAGGAAGCCAATCTGGTGGTCCCCTGCCGTAAACAAAAGTTTACAACAGAAGGAAACTGATGTAGAATAAGGTGAAGGTCCCAAGACTGGAAAAACTCCCTTGTCAGCCTCAACAAAAACTTGAGAGCCCTCATCAAATCCTCTAAATCTAGATATGAAAACAGAATTGCAGCAGATAGTAAAGACAACTGCAAGGCCTTCTATAATTTTGTAAAGAATCTCCACGGCAATACCCAGATTTGCTCGGAGCTGTTGCACAATGGTACCTCCTATACTGAGCCAACAGATATTGCCAGTATACTGGCCGACAGATTCAGTGTCAACTTTACCCCTCTCTTCCCCACCAAAGGACCAATCACAATACCATTGGATTGCCAGGCACCCAGTATTACTGCTGCACAGGTTAAAACAGCACTCTCTAAGGCCAGTAATACAGCTTCTATGGGACCTGACAATATCTCTGGCTGTGTGCTGCATGGAACTACAGAGTGAACTGGCATCTCACCTGTGTGCCTCGAGTCACAGCCTCATCTCGGGCTTTATCCCTACCAAATGTGGTGCACTGCTACAGTCAAAGGATGACCGACTGCAGACCCTGGGAACTATCGCCCCATTAGCCTGACAAGTCTGATATGCAAAGCTTTGGAAAGCATCATCATGGACCGAATAAACAAAGATATAGGGAAACTCCAAACCCTGGATCCCACACAATTTGGTTTTGTGAAAGATGGATCATGCCTGCTCAACCAGGTCAACTTCTTTGAGTCCGTCACCAGAGCTGTGGATGAAGGCAAGGTGAGTTCATACAGCCTACCTTGATCTGGCCAAGGCCTTTGATGCCATTCCCCACTCAGGAATCCTAGAAAGACTCACTAAGCTAGGTATCAACCACAATATCATTACAATGGGTTGCAAACTGGCTCAAATAGAACCCACAGTGTGAAAGTAGCTGACTCCAAGTCAGACTGTCGACCTGTCATGAGTGTAGTCCCACAGGGTTCGGTCCAGGGTCCTCTCCTGTTTGGTATCTACTTCTCTGAAGTTCAGGCCAACACGAAGGGACTGTGGGTGACAAAGTTCACAGACGTTTGCAAGTTGGGAGTCATAATTAATAATAAGTGATGACATCCTACAGAAGGTCCTCAGTGGGACCAATGACTGGTGTCAAAACCATGGCCTTGAGCTCATTGCCAAAAAATGTGGCATCCCCTTTGGGAAAAACCCGGTTCCCATGAATCACCACATCGATGGTAGTCCACTGAACACAGACGTCATAAGAGATCTGGGAACACAGGTTGACAGCAACCTTCCTTTTAACCACCACATTGCCACTGTGGTCAGAAAACCCTTCTTTGTGGCACATCTCATTACTAAGGGTTTTTCATCCAGGAAGAAAGAGGTCATTGTCTCCCTCTACTCTTCCCTCATTAGGCCAGTCATTGAGTACAATGCCCCATTTGGCCTGTACCTCACTAGACACCCACAACAACTGGAGAGGCTGCAAAAATACCTCACAAAGAGGATCTTGGGCCTTAAACACTTGTCCTATATGGACAGACTCAGTAAACTCCAACTATTCTCTGTCTCATATTGCCTACTTAGAGACGATCTCTGCTTGACTTACAAAGCCATGTCTGACCTAGCTCTGTTAGAAATGCTACATCTAAAGAAATCCCAATCCCGCTCCAGGGACCTCAACTTCATTATCACAATCAACAGAACAATCTGGAGAGACAGGTTCATAACCCAGAGACTACCCATGCTATGGAATAGACTTCCCATACATGTCAAGTGGAGCACCTCACTGGCCCTCTTCAAGAGAAATAGAAAATTCACCCTGGGATCACTGCAGTGGCTCTACTCGACAGAAGCACTGGGAATTAAGGTCTGGTGGCATGATGCCAGGGTAATCCTATGGGCTAGGCTTGTAGAGGCTCCAGGGCCATTAGCCTAGTACACACCCATTAACCTATATAAACATAGTATATGTTGTGCCTTGGCGAAATCTAAATTTTGTGTGATAAAGGAAATGGAAATGGCAAAGGACGTGAGGGGTGGTATGTGGGAAACGAAGATAAGAGTACCGGGAGTTACACTGGCAAACAGTTTTAGAAGCCAATAAATATCCTGGGATTAATGATGCAGTCTCTTGGTACCAGTTTTAAAACTCTGGGCCGTAAGACTATACAAAATGTTTTAGAATAAAGCCTTTTTACTTCAGGAAAAATGTTTTAATAGTTTTTTTGAAAAGGTTTTAATTGAATATTCTATTGATTTATACATTTGTTGTATTTGTATACAAGTGCACTACTAATGGAATTAAAAAAATATATATTAAATGTATTTTTGTGGCCACTAGATGGTGCTATTTAATAAAAGGCATTTGAATTGTTTTAAGATTGTAATATTATCTAATATTTTTTAACTTTGTAAGGTAGAAATGTATTAAGGTTTTTGTTGGTTATTTTTATGGAGATAAGGTTTTGGTAATATGATTATGGTAATGTTTATGAGCTTTGAATTTTCATGGATATTGCGCTCATTGGATGATTTTGAATTGCTTAGGGTATAAAAGGTTGACATCCCCACAAATTATCACATTAATAACAAGGTCCTATGCACGTAGTCATTCATGAGGGACTTGAGCACCCAGGTTGATGGCAACCTGATTTTTGACCAGCATATTGCGTCTGTTGTATGGAAAGCTTTCTACATGGTCCACCTTATTAGGAAGGGTATTTTATCCAGGTACAAGGAGGTCATAACATAACTGTATTCTTCCCTTATAAGACCCATTATTGAGTACAATGCCCCTTTCGGCATGTACCTTACAAAGTGGGATGGTGCTTGAATATACTTCGGCAGGTTCATTTTACACTTCAGAATTTCTTTCATAAACTCTTCCCTGTTTGTATTTCAGTTCTATATTACCAGCAAGCTCAGTTCTGATCACACATCCACAGGACCACAACCGATCTCTAAAGTTTCCACACTATATATTCCTTATCTATGTAAATCACCATCTTTCTTTCTCCCTGCGTGTTTGGCTTTACCTCTTCCTCTTTGGTGCATCAGAACAGGAAGTTTCTTTTACTCATTGAAGAATATGAACATTTCTACCACTGTCCTGGCCAAACGTTTTGTAGTATTTATGAATATCACTGCCTTAAAGGCCACATGAATACTGAGAGCTACCTGGTCACTAAAATGACGTGAAATGGAAAAAGTAAAGGAAAAAAAAAATGGTTTAGTGTAGTGCTTACAGTAATTTTTTTTTTCTGTTTGCTTGCCCACCCATACTGTTTTTCTGTTCACCTGTGTATATCTCTACGTGTGTGTGTGTGTGTGTGGTTATGTCTGTATCCATCTAGTTGATTTGCTAATGTGCTTTACGTCAACAAAAACATGTCAACATGCTACATTGCATTCTCCGAAACTAATTCTTGGAACGTATAAAATGTGTGTTTTTTCATATTCCAGGGATTAATGTTTTTGTCAACATGAGTGTGTCCACATAAAGCACATCAACATTTTGCAGATCGACTAGTTGTAGTACATCATATGTGTGTGTGTATATATATATATATATATATATATATATATATATATATATATATATATATATATATATATATATACATATATATAATGTATATACGTGTATATACACATATATATATATATATATATATATATATATATATATATATATATATATATATATATATATATATATATATATGTATGTGTGTGGTTTCACTTCATATTAGCAAAATACTGAAATATCGAATTTCAGCATTTCAACAGTATAAAACTGAAACCATCACAACACCGACACTTCACAATCACGAAACCAAAACATTGAACATACACAATACAGCACACAACGCACAAAACCATAACACCTACACCACAAAACAGTTAAATACAACAAGACACACACCTACAGTACACAAATGCAGGGGGGCAAGCCCCCCCTGCACCCCCCTACTTATATATACTAACTCCAAGATCGCACACAGTAAAGAAAATAATAATCACACAGCCAACACACAATCATACCTCCACCTCCCTACCCTAACCCAGTCGTGCAGGTTAGAAAAATCACGCACACTTAACTGTAGACACCATCCCAGCCAAACACTTCCACAACATAACATAAATGCATAAGCGCGAATTCGACATAGTCCTATTCCCGCTTATGCACTTTCGTTATTTTGAAGTTTCGTCTGAAATTCAATATTTCAGCAATTCGTGTTTATATATATATATATATATGTGCCTCTGCCCCCCATTGACCTTCAGCAGCCTCTACTCCTCTGTATAATGCTGACCAGCGTTCACCTGACATGAGGCAGCCCCCTCTTCCAAGGAAGATATGGTTTGTGACTTTGTTCATTGGGATAGGAGCTTGATGGTCTGTGAAGGCAATGCTTATGACGGCAAATCAACCATTTTCTTTTTTTAATTTGGCCATAAATTTTTTTTTTCTGGGCCGTACATACAGAACAAGTTTAATATTTGACCATTCTTCGGTCCACATTTGAGTAGCTAACTGTATGCCCCCTCCCTAAATATGTGAGCCACACTGTTGAGCCTTTGCTGCCATATCGAGTGGAGTGTTAACCTTTGTCAGGTGTGCAGGAAATCCTTACTTAACTTTGTAGGTGCTCCGCTTATAACAGTTTAAGCTGTCATTCCCAGCAGGCCGCTGGAAGGATAGTAGCGAAACTTAGGCCACAGACGGACACCCTTCTGTTTTGCTGCTTGGCCACTTAGTGAATGAAGACTTATGTATTCAGCTGTGACATGGAATTGATAAAGTATTCTTTTCATCAGCTGTGACATGGAATTGATAAAGTATTCTTTTCAGGAGCTGTAAAGATCCGTGTCCCATGTGTAGCTTGCACTAAACCAATAGGTCCTGTTCCTAAAAGACATACATGAATACATGAATAAATGATGTTTATACTGTGCTAGATGAAAAAACCTAAATCCTAATCAGAGGGTGGGCAACAAGATGAAGAAAACCTAAGTCATATAATCGGAGGGTTGGAGAGAAGTGGGTAAGAGTGGGGGCCCTGTGTTGAGGTGCAATGACACTGGGTTAGTTACTTATTAAAAAAAGAGCCTAATAAAACCTGCAGGAATTGATTATATGTCAGATTTCCCAGATATCAAATTTTCCCGTCTCTGTGGCATCTTGTATTAGTGTTAGTATGAAGCTGTTAGTGTACAATACAGTAGGATCAAAGGGTAGTGAGGGAAGACACAGGCTGCAAGTAAAATAAAGACTTCAGCAAGATAACAAAGGGACAGTAATGATGTCATAGTCTGAATGTTTTTATTCTCTGCATGTACTTAAAACTGCATGTATTTTCTGTACCACAGGCACTGACTCGTGGAAAGCATCAATGCTGGGCCTACAGAACAGCCAGCTGCTGAGACAAAAGAAGACCACAATAAGATCTACAAACCGTATACTAAAAATACAGCGGGAGCTGGAGTGGCTGGCAGGAAGAGAAAAGCAGTTATCAGAAAAATGGCCTCTAACCGGACTCCAGTCACCCTTGGTACCAGTTGTTGAAGACTGCGCTTCACAGCCACAAGTGACCCCCACACAGCAGGAGGAAACTCGTGCCATCCAGGCAGACTTAAAAAAACTGCAAAGAAATGTAGTTTCATTGCAGGCTTGTTTAGCAAGACTTGAGGCTGGTCAGGCAAAACTTGAAGTCAACCAATGCCGTATTTTACAGCTACTTACAAAACTGTCTGCACGGGTGAGGTCACAGCAAAATCTGTCGAATGCTCAGCAGTGTCACCATTAAGAATACGTTTTTGGTTCACACCAACTATTGTACACAATTATAAATCATTTGTTGTATGTTATGTAAATAGTGTTATTTTTTTTTTTCATTTTTGTTATTCTGGTGCATTTATTTTGATAATACAAACATTTACCTTAATTATATGAAGCTTTTTTGTCTTTGGTCCCTCTTATTGGCATATGGACCTTTAGCTGCCTAACAAGTTTCCCACTGAACCACATTTTGTTTCTATTTGATACATATGCAGGCAGGTGCAGCATTGGTAATCTGGGCACAGAGCAATGTCAGACTTTTGTAATGCATGTTGACAAAAGGGTGAGTATGATAAATCTAGCTGTTGTCCTGTTCTGCTTACAGTTTAACATGGACAAGAAAAAGGTACTTTTCAGCACGGTTTGGGAAAGTGACTTCATAGGCTTCATAGAACGTCACTGTAACACGGACTGATAAGGGAGAGGGAGTAGCATCACTAGTTACATGTTGTTGCTGTTCTGCCCATTTATAATGCGCTTCTGTCACAGAACTAATATTTCTGTTTTTGTATTGATTCCTACAACACTTTGAGCATTGTTTCTCACTACTGCGTATAATGTCATACCTCCTCAGTTCCAGCTTCCAGGTCTTCCCATCCTTGGTGGTTTTCCACATGTTCAGCCTCTCTGTGGTCTATTCAGGAATGGGTCTCCCTTCCAGAAGAGGCTTGCCTACAGGGTTTCTGTAGTGCCCTGTTCATAGGTTCTAAAGGTGTGAGCCACCACAGACTGTACCTGAGACAAGGAACCGTCATATCATGGCTCAGAGTGGGCTTTTCATTAGCTCTACCTTCCAGTGATATGTTGAGTGGACATCATTAAAAGGGGCATGTGATGGAGTCATGAGGGAAATGCCACCACCTGCACCATTTTGTTACCATGCATTCAGACAAACTCAAAAAAACAATAGCAGGTTTGGAAATAGATTGCCATGACTGTTCATTTCACCTTTTTAATTTCTGTCATCCCTCAGGGATCAGGCCATGTAACATTGTCAGATTTCCTTGGGTGTGGCTTGTGGAGACTGTGGTGGAAACAGAGTTTCCATTGTTTCTATGTCGTGACTTGAGGCTGCATGCTGTGGTACGCTGTTCTTAGGGCTAGAGGATGCAGTATGTGCCTGTGCTGTAGCTATGCCATTACCAGGGATGCAGGTAGTATTGTGCAACTGTATTGATACCAAGTAAACAGGATGAGGTGTGTACCTGTGCTGTGTTAACATGGCTACGGCTGTGGAGTGTACCCATGCTGTTACCAGGGATACAGGTAATGGTGTGTGACCTGTACTAATACCAGGTAAGCAGCTTTGTGATGTGTGCCTATGCTGTTATTAGGGTTGCAGGCTGTGGGGTTTGCCTAGGTTCCAGGTTGTCGTGTGTGTACACTTGCAGTCTGTAATATGTGCTTGCACAAAATAGCATAGCTTACACATTCTTTCATCATGGAAACAAGAGGAGTTCCGCATAATATATTCCGAGTTTAGGAGGAAACTACTTTTTGGTCAAGCTTCTAAGTGCTCATTAAATGACTTCATAAGGAGAAAACAGGACCTCACTGTGAGGAAACGTGTAGGACCTTGCAGCATCTCCTCCTCTTTCAGACTCACCAGCACCAGAAGAGAAATGAGCCTCATCATTATCAAAGGAAGATGCTCAGAAACCACATGGTGTCGCCTCATCCTGTGCCAGCTGTGTCACTCAGGAGGGCAACTCTTCTGTATGAACCACTGCAGGCCGGAGTATGTATAAGACTATCTTTAGTTGAGATGGTTCTAAGAGTTTGCTTCCGAACTGGACAGCCATCACAACGTCACATATGACTGTAGACAAGGTAACCCTAGGGTGGCTGTATTTTGGAACTTCTTGACCTTCTTCTGGATGGGTCTTCACTGGGTTTTGGCAGAACTCCTGGGACAGGCCTCATCTCCGTTGATGATTAAGGCTGTAGAGGCTGTCCATCATTCTATGTATGCATATCTGGTCATTGTCCATCGTTCTATGTATGTATATCTGGTCATTGTCCATCGTTTATGTATATCTGGTCATTGTCCATCGTTGTATGTATGTATATCTGGTCATTGTCCATCGTTGTATGTATGTATATCTGGTCATTGTCCATCGTTCTATGTATGTATATCTGGTCATTGTCCATCGTTCTATGTATGTATATCTGGTCATTGTCCATCTGTTCTATGTATGTATGTCTGGTCATTGTCCATCGTTCTATGTATGGTCATTGTCCAGGTTTATGTGGAGCAACATCCATCTCATACTTTAACATGCATCTAACGTCAGGAAGTTAGCATTAATTCCATATCTTCTTTTTCTAGCAGCCTTCCACTGCCACCAGGAACAACTTTGTTTAATTTTACTGTGTATTCCCAAATTCTTCTTTTCCTCTCCCCTGAGCTTCAAATTGCCCTTGAGTCGGTGTTTTCTAACCAGATGAAAACCACACTGTCACCAAAAAATAAATCAACTAAAAGTTCCATTTATTGAGCATTTTCATTTCTGTTTAATCACAGTGGACTTTAGAGTAAGTATGTTATTAAACCACCCCTTTATTTAAAACCGTGCATATTTTGTGAACAAAAACTATATATATGTGCATAACTTTGCACAGTAAATTAACACTTCCTATAATGTCAGGGCTTTAAACATAAAATAAGCATTCAAACCTGGTGGCTCATATTTAAGTACAACTGCCAGATCATTTCCTGCTTTCTACATTTATTTTGAATTGATTCCCCCCCCCCCCCTTTCATTATTCCTTCCCAACTATTCTATAACTGTGAATATGAACTCTCTAAAATTAGCAAACATTTTTTGCAGGTCTACTAAGTGCAATGTTATCAACCCCCTAACTATGGTTGTAAATCCTGTTTTTCAATAGTTATACATTTTTAGATCCTTTCAGTAAATGGATATGACATGTACTCGGCAAGGTATTCCTGTTGAATTACAGTTAAATATCTGAATAAATAGTGTGAGGATAACCTGAAATTTTTATACATTTTTCTGAAATAAAAGCACATTGATTATATGAACCACATTTCAGATTTCCCTATGGTGTTTCATCTCTTTCCTTGTATCTTCATTCTAAAATGTTCTTCAGATTACAGTCCCTTTTTGTACACAAAACTTGGTGCTGTACCTAATAAGTCTTTTATGTAAAAAAAAAAAGTTCTGGTCGCTGTAAATTATATTTCTTACCCTTTTAGATCTATTTGAAAAGCTAAGAATCATTGAATTATTGTACATCACAGATGCCTTGTGTTTCTAATTCAATATTAGCATAAATTTGGTAACCTAAAATAGGTGTATGTATACTATTATACTTCTGTGTTATAATTGATGCTGTATCTTCCAAAAGATCGTATGGATAACCACGCTCTGAAAACATGTTTTAACATCAACATTTCATTATTGAAAATATTGTCATCTGATGTCAGTTTTGAGACACTAATCATTTCTGCCTTGATTAAATGTCTTATGGTACATGGGATGGCAGCTGGAAACATACAGTTGTTTGAGAAGTTCAGTTTTCTGTATACTTTCGATAAATATTTGCAGTTCATAAAATCCTTGTAGACAGTGGCATCATGGAAACCTATCACTTTTTCCCACAGTTTTGTGTATTTCAAGAAATAAGTGATAATGTATTTAAAGAATTTGATAGTCTACTAAGCTGCATATCCAACAAAGAAAAATATTGTCCAAAAATCTAGGATAAGTGTGGTTAGGTCAGTCTGTAATGAATTTATACAAACAATTTCTGCCAGTGAGATAATACTAAATTAGTGAAAACACTACTGATAATCCCATAGCAACACCATTTCTTGGCAGTAGTCTGTCAGACAAGAAATAATTACTTGTTAAAACCACCTCCATAAATTCTTCAGTCAGTAAAAGCTCACTGGAATTAATATTTTGGTCATCAGTTAAGCCATGTAAAGCAATTACAAGTCTTTTCATATGGTTAGGATGGGATTTTTCATATGGTTAGGATGGAAAAAGGTTCTGAATATCAGTTGTTATATCTTAAAAATTCATCAATACAGTTAAACTTTTCTAAAAATTTGTATGAGTCTTCCAATAATGCCTCTATGTTTCAGTGGTTAATTGTGGTAAATATTTTTCAGTTGTCATATTTGTTGTTTGTCTTAAGTTCAATATGGAGGTCAATATGGAGGGTTAACTGTAGTTTTCCTTTTTAATTTATATAGACTGTTTTGTATATCCTTGTTGATATCAAAGAAATTTAACTTTATTCTTGTATAAAACAATCAGTTAAATGAGTGGCAATATCAAAACATTTTTGGAACAAACATGAAATCAATTTAAAAAAAATCATAGTGTAATTTATAGTGAAACAGATGTAAAACATTTAGGAGCCATTGTCAAAAGTTCTGTTACAAGCCCCATTGTCTATATATGTCCTCTGAGAATACTTGTTTCTTCATTGCTTGTAAGTTTGAGAGGTGTTTGGTAATGACTCCATGAGTTATGATAATGTCTCATTCCTACCCTATACAGTCCCAACTAGGGGTGATCCCCAGTGTTTAAGTGAACCCACTGAACCAAGTTAAAAGCAGTTGTGCATGCTAGGTACTGGGACATCTCACATCCCGCACTATTGTTTTAACATAATCGGCCTGTTGAGAATTATTCTTGCTCCTTTAAAATTTCCTTTAGATTTCCTAATCTGGATCATTTTAATTGTTCCATCAAGACCACATGGAGTTTTCAAATACTTATCAGATACAAAATAGAGAAATCCTAACCTTAGCTGCATGAATTCCTTAGAGATATTACATTTTATCTTACAATAATATTTATGATTTTGTTTGGTTTTCGGTGTGCTTTTGCCCACCCTATAATTAAACCTAAATAAACTGGATCAGATTTCATTTGCATTTCACCATAGTCATCCACAGTCATTAAAACCCCCTCTTTTTCCCCTGCTGCAGCAACTGCTGTCTTTTCTTGAGTGATTTAATACTGAATGTTCTCCAAAAATCTGGAATACATTTAGCACTCTCAGTAGGACTTTATCTACCTTTCCTGCCATCAGTATGCAATCATCAGCAAATAATTTAAACCAGAGCCACTTTTTTCTTAAAGAGCATCTTTCATTCTTTCCTGACTTTTTTAAAGCAGGCTGATGATTAATTTAAGTAATGCAGGTGACAATGGACAGCAGCCCCTACTAATGTTTGTTGTCTGCCGCATTGTTATTGATCAGTATGTTTACTGGTCCATGTACTTCATTTTAAGCAGGCCAGAAAATTGTCACCAAAGTTTAACAACTTCTAACATGAATTTCTGGTTGATTTTATCAGAAATTTTATGACAAAATATTTCCCGCGTAAGTATAGTCCGTTTCTCTTTCCATAAAAAAGAAACTAGCTAGAGACCACCAGTTTACAGTTTTGTTACGTTTAAGTTATTGCCCTTTTTGAATCACTTTAGGTAAGTTTGTGTCTAGTCTGTTACTTTTACAAAGCCTTTTTTATATTCTGGATTACTTGATGCATGTCTGACTTTGAATTGAAGTGCCAAGTTGAAATTCACTCCAATTATCTTATTTGTTGTTCATTGAAAAATTTCCCCCACAATTCAGGTAATCTGTTTCTTGCATATAATTTCTAGTTTTCTGACAGCTCTCTTTTTCTTATCATTCCATCTGATCCATTTTCTGTTATTGCTGCCAAATTACCTCTTGACTACAACTAAATTCTTTCTAAATAAAATAGCTACTTTTCTTTTATTCCTTCCAGCTCTGCTATTTCAGCTTCATGAAAAATCATCTTTCATCAGCTTATATTTAATGTGTTCTTACAGTTTTATCATTTACAGTAAAAATAACATGAATGTTTTCTTACAAATTTATTAAACATTTTTCTTTCTTGAAGTTTTCCCATATGCTGAACTCGTCCACCTTGAAATACTCTGTGTGGTCTAATAATGAAAATTAATTTTTCATATTCTTTAACTGCCTAAGACTCGTGCCATAAACCCTTGAAAGAACCATTATTTCCTGCAGTCCAGTTTGCCTAAGCAGCTGTCTTTGACCCCTTTCAGAAAACGTTTGTACAGTCAAAAATAGTGTAGTTTAAAATATTCAACCATGAAAAGTTAAGTACATGAGCATAATCTTAGAAAACTTTTGTACAGTCAAAAATAATGCCATAAACAGAATATGGTGAACCTTGAAATGACTGCAATAGACATTTCTGATTTGTAATAACACACACGTTTCATAGCAACAGCACTAAACTGTATCAGATTCAGTCATTTTAATCAAATAATACATTAAAAGCAAGTTTTTCTCAAGAATATGTAATACTTGAAAGATGGTCTGCTGTTTTTTTAAGAAATGCAAACTTGATAATTCAGAAATCAGTGTAAAACTGCAGTTCACATTTGCTAATTGCAGTTCACATTTGCAATTGTATGAGTTTAGCACACTAAACCAAGTTATGTTTTATCCCCATGTAAGCAAAACAACTGCAGTGAACATTTCCACACAGTGGGCATTTCTGTATTGAGTTGTAAAAAAAGCAATAAAAAACTCAGTACGTTTGTTAGCAATAATACTAAAAAAAAAAATCAATCATAATTGTATAATCACATTAAGTAAGGTATAATGAGTTAACTATAATATTAAAAGGCCCAAACAGGAGTGGGAAGACTTATGACTGTTTAGTACTTACCAGTGGAAGTTGGCATATTACAGCATTTCTGATGTTATACTTCTAATGTATGAAATGCTTTTAATATTCATCTACTTTGTATTTTAATCTGCATTTCTGCCCAAACTCTGAGGCTGCAGTGAAAGTATAATTGTTATTCTAAACTTTTTCTCTGACACTGTGTTTTATTCGGTTTTCCCTTTTCCCCTAGCAATCCCCAGCCAAACAAAAGCCTGAAAGAAGACAGCACTTGCTGTGGTCCACTAGAACCAGAACACTGCTGGCTAAATCATACGAATCTGTGAACCAAAGTACACAGTGCTCCCTTCTTTTCACCAAATTAAGTAGTGCTTTGTTTCTGTAGATGCCTGTACTGCCCAGTATTGGGAAACAACTGAATGTGCGCACGTTACCACGAATGCCAGCCCAAATTTCAAACTTGTTTTCTTACTGCTCTCTCTCTTTCAGCATTTCTCGGTTAGGGGTCGCCACAGCGGATCTCCTTGTCCGCTCATGATTGGCAGTGGAGTTTTTTACGGTGTCGAGTTGCCAGCCTGGTGCCCAACCTTCCACAGAAGGCACACACTCACGCTTAGGGCCAATTTTAGCATCTCCAATCCACTTTCAGCATGTCTTTGGGGATGTGGGAGGAAACCGGAGCACCAGGAGGAAACCCACATGACCACAGGGAGGACATGCAGACTCCGCACAGAAGACAACCCAGCCGAAGATTGAACCAGAAAGCCTCTTGCTGTGAGGTGACAAAGATCGAACCAGAAAGCCTCTTGCTATGAGGTGACAATGCTGACCGCTGCACCACCACAGCCATCCAGCTTGTTTTCTTATTGCTCTAGTTAACTGTTTATTCTGCCCAAATTGACCTGCCTTTAGGATTGCCCCCTCCCTGTGTTTAACAAAGCATCCTTGCTTATAAGACTAATTTGACCAGACTTAAGAGCTTAAATACATATAATTGAATAAGTACACACAGTACTCTAGGTTAACTTTGCACATTTCTGCAGTACTAAACCCTTTCTAATTGCCCGTATACTTACAACTTTGCTGATTATTTTTTTTTCTCCAGCCTCTGGTGTAGCCCCGCTTCCACCCACCTCCATTTTTCTGCCATCTCCTACCTCTGGTGTAGCCCCGCTTCCACCCACCCCCTTATTTCCTCTATACCTAACCACTTTAATCCTCCCATCTCCACACTGCCCATCCCTTCCTGTTAAGGCTTACATATACCACTATCAGCATACACCAAACCTACATCCCTGCTACCTCAGCTCTTGACTTGCACTCAATACTTATTCCCTCTGCTACTATCCGTAACTAATTCTACACTAACACCCAATTACCTCAGCTACACATAGACCAACTACTAGCTTTCATATCATCAAATCTAAGATACCTACAAACTCCTCCATCATGAAAGGTCTCCCTCTCTTGACCCCCTCTACCTGCTTCTATTTCCACTCCTCTTTCTCTATATCACCTCACCTAACACTCTTGTCAGCAGCTTATCCTCCCTGTACGAATCCCTGTAATACCCCACCTCTTTTCTCCATCGTTCCCTCTATCCTACCTACCAACACCCCATTATCCAAAATCAGATCTCTTCCAGCCAATACGTATTGACCCAAAATCAAACTCAAATACTATACCTGTATACCTCTCATGAACAAAGCCTACTGCCTCAGCAGCTTCTTACTTCAAGCTGGTGACATTCACCCAAACCCTGGTCCCACAAATTCCCACACCTATCAATAATATTGGTGCCACTCTCTTAAATAACCCCTGCCCTCCCAATAAGCACATCTCCTTTTACTCAGTAAATATCAGAAGCATCTTAAAGTTAGTGAACTCCACGCCTGGATTTCCTACCACACCCCATCCCTAACAGAAACCTGGCTTAAATCTCAAGACTAAGACAAGGACCTCCTTCCTCTGGCTATAATATACTCCATTTAGATTGCCAAAACAAAAAAGGAGGTGGAGTAGCCATATACTCCAACCACCTACCTCTTACAATTTCAAAAACCCAATCCCACTTTCCCCCTAGCTGAAATACTGTCTGCCAACCTCTAGCTTAATAACCATACCACTATCACTGTACTAGCCATCTACATCCCACCAGGGGAAAATAGTCCCCTACTGGAAAACATACTCTCATATTTCTCTCAACACCTCACTAATGAAACTATCATTCTCTGTGATAATATAAACTGGATAACCTTCTGTTCTCCACATTCCTCTCTGCACATAAATCTGTATGGCTTTACACAACTCATCTCTGAACCTACACACGCAAACAACTCACTAGCTACTTGCACCCTATTAGACTGGATACTAGTCTCCAATCCCTCCAAATGCCACAACCCACGACTCTGCAACTCCCTTACTGACCACTTCCCATAAAGGTACTCAGGTACTCACTGTACCATATCAAACCACAGACTCATAACCTGTAGAAAATTAACTAACTTATATCCCGAAACGTTTAAATCTCTCCTTTCTGAAATAAACTGAAATGTCCTCTGTCGCCTACCCCTGGATGATGCTGTCCAGTCTTTTAACTTCATCTTCCTTAATATTCTTAACTCTCTAGCCCCTCTTGGTACTGTCTGGATAAAGTCCAAGACTTCTCCTTGATTATCCAACACCACCTGTACTCTAATAAAAAATCGAGACAAAGCATGGAAAACCTGGACAAAAACAAAGCTCCCTGATGACCTACAAACATGTAAAGAACTTCGAAATCAGGCCAAAAAAATACCTTAATAAAGACAAGAGAGACTTCTGCTATAACCCCACCAAGATCCAATCCAAAAAAAATTTGGAAGTCAAGCCAAATTCTACACCCCGGTAATCCCATCTCCCCAAACCCATAATCAGATCAAACTCCTGAGGATACTGCTTCCACCTTCAACACTTACTTCATCGAATCCATATCCAAACCCCAACCCATCCATGCAAAGCAATATTCCTAGTTATACAGAATCTGTACATAACTTAAACATTACTAACAAATTCTCGCTTAAACTCCTGAGGATACTGCTTCCGCCTTCAACACTTACTTCATCGAATCCATATCCAAACCCCAACCCATCCATGCAAAGCAATATTCCTAGTTATACAGAATCTGTACATAACTTAAACATTACTAACAAATTCTTGCTTAAACCTGTTCCCACCAGCCACATCAAATCCCTGCTATGCCTCTGTTGACCATATCGCCTCTGTTTCTTCAGATAGCTGCTGACTCTCCCTCACCCTTCCTGTCTCTATCAGAGTTTACAGTGCCAGCCATCTGGAAACAATTCTGCATCTTACTCCTACACAAAGGAGGAAACTCCACAGACATCACCAACTTCAGACCTATTGCTATCCTGTCACCACTCTCCAAGATTCTTGAAAAATGTATTCCTAAACAAGTCATTAACGACTTAATTCAGGAAAATCTGCTTACACCAACTCAACATGGCTTTAGACCAAACATAGCACTAGCCTACTGTCTTTCTAAATACCATTTCCCTTGCTAGAGAAAGCAAACTTATCTACTATTCTTGGACCTTTCAAAGGCTTTTAACCCCATGTCCCATCCTCTTCTGCTGCATAAACTTAACCACTCGACGTCTCATCTGCAACCATAGCATGGTTTGCCATCTACTTCTCTGACCGACTCCAAGCAGTGAAATTTTTCTGCTCACTCTTCCGGTTAAAATGTGTGTCCCACAAGGTTCCATCCTTGGACCACTACTTTTTAATATCTTTACCAATTATCTCTACTCTTCTGTCCCCTCTCATCATTACTGATGACTCAACAGTTCTCACTATTGCTGACTCTCCCTCTGAGCTCATCTCGACCACACAGTCTACCTTCGATTTCATTGAATACTGGCTGTCCAGAAAACGGCTAATACTCAACCCCAAAAAACCAAGTTACTACTTTTTTCTACCAAAAAACCTTAATCATATCAACTCCTCCTTTTCAGTACAGTCTCTAAATAAAACCATAATCGAGGCCGAATCTAACACAAAGCTACTAGGAGTTATTGATCAGCTCAAATTTGACTTGCACAACAACAGCTGTATCTGGAAAACTCATCAGAAACCAGGTCTATATCGCAACAAAAAATTTCTGTCCAGGAAACTAATAACTTTCTCACGCCTGTCTGTTACCTACTCTGCTGTATAGCTCTCAGATTTTCACAAATCTTAACTCGACTCTCCTTGCCAAACTTGAATCAACCTACAACAAGATAGCTAGATTTGCAGCCCAGCAAACATAAGTCAAACCACTGCCTGTCTCTGAAACAGCTTAACTGACTTGAATTACCCCACCTGCTCCTCCTTTCCCAGTTCCAGATTATTTGCAGCATCCTCTACCAACCTTCCTACTGCCCCGCTCTCTCACCTCTAATCTCTAGTCTCCCGCTAGATGTCTCCGAAGCTCCACCCAAGACCTTCTAGTAATTCATAAAGCAAAAAACAAATTTGGATGTAATCTCTACAGCTGTAACCCCACCAAAGCCAGGAACTGCCTCCCACTAGAAGTCAGGTCATAAGAAACTGGAAATATTTAAGGCTGCTACTAGATAATACCTGCAAAGACAATAGGCTTGCCACTGTATTCGTCCTCTTTTTAGGCAAAGCTTAACCATTAATTCTACCAGCTGTCCCTTCAGAAAACACTGTTCTAATGTATTAGATGAAAGAGTCTGTCTGTTATGCTGTTAGTAAGTACTGTATGCTTGTATATAATTTGATACTGCATACATTTCATTTGTTTGTTTTTCTTTTATTTTTTTGATACTTCTGCTTATTTGTAAATTGACTTGATTTTTCTTGTATACTTGGAGCTTTTCTTCTGAAAAAGGGCTACCAAGCGCAGTCGGACTTGACCCAGTCAATAAATGTAAACTAAATGAATCGGTCTGCTGTAATGCTTGGACATCAGTATTATTATGGTCTGACTTAACGCATGATGGTACGTAGGGAGCTGTACAAGAACTGGCCATATTTGTGAGGACTAGATGAAAGATACTGGGGCCCTTAGTAGGATGGTTAACTGTTTGTTTGTGAAAGACGGTTAGCATTTATAAAGTCAAGGAAGTGCTGGGCATGCTGACCCTTGGCAGCATAGGTCACTTTATTGATTAATAGTTGAAGTCTCCTAATAGAGAGGTCTTTAGTTTAGTGATGATTTCGGCTATGCTGTTAAAACAGCTATTGTGCTCAGAAGGGGACATAGAGGGTGTTCTGTGGCTAGCTAGCTATGGCGTGGTGATTAGGTTTACCTTTATAACCGCGATTTGCAGAAGGGCGAGTGCTCATATGAGCGACTCTAAACCACGAAACTAACAATGTCGACCAACCTACATGTTCTAAAAACAGCAAATCGAACAGCACATTCGCTGTTTTTCGAACATGAAAGTCGAAAAAAATAAAAAAAAAGTGCCCCCTACTTTATTATTCAAACACCAAGGTCGCACTACACTTGGGAAAGCAACCATTTCCCGATCCCCACTATAGTGCAATCCGCCCCTGAATGTCGAATGTGCAATGAGCGAATCTCATTGTGCATTCGCTCATTACACATTCAAACCTTTTTCTGTTCGGCGTTTGCAGATCTTGCAGACTGCCTTTTGGATATGTGCTGTTCGCCCTTTTGCAAATCGCTGTTATAAAGGTAAACTGGTAATTAGTCTTGTTTAAGGTGATTTGGACTTCTAGGAGTTCATGTGTAGTGACCCAAGGAATTTG
The DNA here is from genome assembly GCF_019279795.1 of Protopterus annectens. Classification (NCBI taxonomy): domain Eukaryota; kingdom Metazoa; phylum Chordata; order Ceratodontiformes; family Protopteridae; genus Protopterus; species Protopterus annectens. The sequence goes on along the minus strand of NC_056744.1, from coordinate 1,784,073,347 downwards.
CCATGAGGTGGTAATGTCCTTAACAAGTACTGGTACTCACCCACAGTGACCAGTGGGACTGAAGACATGATGGGCATTATACCCAAGAAAAGAGGGAGTACTTTCATTGCTCAGACACTGTTTTTGTAACTATACATATATGAATGTGTTAGTTGCATGAGAGTCTTAATTTTGGGAATTTTTTTAAAGACTCCTGGCACTGAGTAGAGCCACACTAATGTCCGTCAGATGGATTCTGCCAAAAAAAAGGTACTTTGTGAGCAGCAAAGGCTTTTGCCAGAAGTTACAAGTAAATGCTTTGTCATAGTCCCCCCCCCCCCTTTAGCACTTTCACCTTTCTTCCCATCTCTCTGGCATTCTTATAGTCACTTAACCTCTCTTGAGAAGCGTGTTCTTTCCTGTTCACCCCCTTGTTGTTACTTTATATATTTACTGACAATTTAATTGCAGCTGCATGGAAATTCCTCATATGAAATTGTGTACAATGGATTTGATCTTCAAACTTATGTAAATTACATTTTTGAATTTTTTTGTGCCTTTCCAAATATTTTACAGACACTGATATCTGTCAGTCTGTGTGCGCGCGCGTATTTGTGAGTGTGTTCCTCTGACATCACATTCAAAAACCAGGGCAAGTGCAGGATTTCTGTATGGGGGGAATCTCCAATGATGCTTGATAAAATTCTTATGCAGTTAAAGTGTTGGAGCCTCGCTCCCTGACGAAGTAGATGTCAGCAGATCGTTTTGCTGTATTTTATGGTTTATTATTGAAAGAAAATTACTTGTTAACTTAATCACCCTTCACAGAAGATTTATGCATATGCTGAAGAATCAGGGAAAAACCCATGACTGGATAAGCATTTTGTGCCATCATAGAAATGCAGGTGTGACTATGTGAGATATTGCCTGCTATGCTGGGAGAAGTAGGGCAGTGGATGTATAACGTATGCCAGCATAGCTAGTTGGAATTATGTAAGGAATTGTATGCCATTTGTATTTGTAAAATTGCTTGTGTTAAAAAATATGTACATTTTAAACAGTTACACTTTTATTTCTTTTCTGGACAGCAGGGCACACTGTTGATACATTTTTAACACTAGGAACCTTACAATACATTTTGAAACACAAGCATTTATACAAATCAGATTGATATACAAATTACATATAATTCTTTACAAGGTAGAAGGATTTGCTTAACTACTGTTGCTATGTGATGGTGGAAGAAGAGGGAGTTGTGGAAGTAGGTGCCAGGGTCCCTGGTTACTGTGTCCTTTTGGAGTGGTATGCTGGTAATATTGTATGTAGTGGATGAGGTGTGTTTACCAGATTTTACAGTGGTGCCTTTTTTTTTTTTATAACATTGTTTAACTCTTCTCTGTAAACCGTTAGATGTTCTTCGTCTCACATTGCTGCAGTCATAACCTGTGGGTAGTCCGCTGTCCTCGGTCGGCCCGAATACCAAAGAGTTAGGCTGGCGTCGGTCATGGGCGCCCGGAGCTGACGTCAGTACGTAGTAGTACTTAAGCGCATGACTGACGCCATATCCTCAGTCTTTCTTGCCGCGTGGTCCGAAGCAGAAGCAGCGTTTGCAAGTGCCGCTCCGCTCTGAAATTTTCAGTTTGAGTTTCAGACCGAAGACCAGTTGGGCTAAGTACCCCGTTGGGGAAAATTTTTGTCTTTTCTTGCCTCAGTTAATCCGGATGTCAGAAAAAGTTAATAATTGTATTTCTTGTGGGAAACAGATACCTCATAGGGACTATCATTCTCTGTATTCCTTGCTTAGGGCCTGAACACGGCGTAGTCGGGTGTCGCTTGCGCTAGATTTAATAAGCGCACCATTAAACGCAGATTAGACTGTGCTAGGCTTGTTTTCGCAAGCGGTGTAACTACAACATGCCGCCGGATCCTCCGACGCCGCTACCGCAAAAGCGAAAAGATAAATCCTTAAGGTCTAAACCGGAGGAGTCGTCCGTCGGACACCGGTTCTATGGAATCTACGGTTGAATCTGTGGATCCAGCCGGTTTCGCTGAATCCCAGGGGAACCTTTACTTTTGCAGGAGTTGGCCTCTCGAGTTAGGTCAGGCCGAGGGTGCTTCTCAAGTTACTGTGGTTCCTTCCTTACAAAAGGTTATTAGGCCTTCTACTTCAGTCACTAAAGGCCCTGCTAAGGCTAGACCTGGTATTTCTGGTACGGGCCACAGCCCTGGTTCTTCGGGCTCTGTTCCCAAAAAGCATATGTTGAAAATGGCAGAGGATTTGATTACCTTGGTCAGGGGTTCTATGCCCCCTCCAGAGAAGAGGCCTAGGGTGGAGACAGATTTAGAGGGAATGGAACATTCCTCAGATTACTCTGAGTCCTCAGCTGAGGATATTCAGGATTTTCCGCCATATTCTGATTCGGATGCAGAGGATTCCTGTCCTTCTGCTTCACCTCCAGAGGATTTTTCTTTTCTGAAACCTTGCATTCCATGAGGGAGCATTTCAAGTGGGAAGGTCAGGATTTTTCAGATTCTCGTAAGAGGCTTAGGGAATTTTTGTTTTTGCCACAACTTAGACCTTTGGCTATTCCCCGTTTTAGATGTTGTTCAGGATGTTTTTTCTGAAGCTTCCCTTAATCCTGATTCTTTACCCCCTGCCCCTGTCAAGCCAGACGGGTATTACAGAGTTCCAGAGGCACATAAATATTTGTATAAGAGCCCTAGAGCTGACCCGGAAACTATTAGTCAAGGGCCTAAGGGGGTCAGGGCTTCTGTGGTTAAGAATCCAGTTCCTTTAGATAAAGATTCTAGAGCGTTGGATAGGTGGGGTAAAAAAGTGTACACCTCTTCTACGTTAGCTATGAGGGCTTTAAATTGCCAATTCCATATGCTGAAGTATCAGAACTTTCTGTTAGGTCAATTGAAATCTAAGGTAGATGCTTTATCTGAGGGTATAGAGTGTAAGGAATTGCAGGACTTGGTTCATGCTTCAGATCAAGTTGGTAAACATTCCTTGCAGTGTGGCTTCGATGCCCTTCAGGCTTCTTCCAGGGTAGCTGCTACTGGTTCAGTTATTCGTAGACATGCCTAGCTTAAGGATCAAAATTTGTCAGAGCATGTTAAAGCTCGGATTTTGGATGCTCCCCTTCAATCTGAAGTTCTTTTTGGTTCCCCTGTGGAGTCAGTTTTGAAAAAAATGGAAGACAAAGCCAAGTCTATGCAGACAGTTAAGGAATTTAAGTGCAGCCCCCTAAGTTTAGCAGGAATTGGCCTGCAAGAGGATGGTCTTACCCTTCTTCAGATTTTCAGTCTAAGGGCAGGTCTAGACGTGGTAGGGGCAGGGCTCACGCTCAGGGTTCTTTCAGACCTAGGACTTGGAGTTCTCCTGCACAATCTTCTGGTGAGGGCAGGGGTCAGCCTTTTCGTAAACAGACCCAATGACCTGTATCTCCAGCTGCCAGATCCTTCCTTTCTGGCAGTTCCTCTAGGAGAAAAGTTGGCACTTTTCAAGCAAAATTGGCATTTGGTCACCCAGGACAGATGGGTGTTGGACATAATAAATCAAGGCTACAAGTTTTATTTTCACACTTTTCCCCCTTTCAAAGGCATGCCAGATGTACCTCCTCAGCAAAGGCTGGAGGCTCAGGAACAAATTTCTTTGCTTTTACAGATGGGGGCAATCCAGGTGGTACCTCCGCCAGAAGAAGGTCTAGGGTTTTATTCTCGACTATTCCTAGTGCCAAAGAAAGGAAATACTTGGAGGCCAATTCTGGATTTGTCCATTCTCAATACATACCTAGACATTCCAAAGTTCAAGATGTTAACTTTACAGCAACTTCTGCCTCTGATAGGCAAAGATCACTGGATGGTAACTCTGGATCTCAAAGAGGCCTATCTTCACATTCCTATCAGGCCCAGCTGCAGGAGATTCCTGCGTTTTCGGGCTGGCACTTCTCATTATCAGTTCTCTGCATTGCCCTTTGGTTTATCTACTGCACCCAGGGTGTTCACAAAGGTTCTGGCTCCTGTAATAGCTTTCTTAAGACTGAGGGGAATACAAATTTATCCTTATCTGGACGATTGCCTGATTCTAGCTCAGGACAAAGACAGGTTACTTCAACAGCTACAGTATGTAATGGCAGTTTTAAGGTGCCTAGGGTATTCTGTGAACGAAACAAAGTCCAGTCTAGTACCCTCTCAGGACATGTGCTTTCTGGGTGTGAGACTGAATACAGCCTCTCAGATGGCTTTTCTGACCCCGGACAAACAAAGAACTCTTCCTCTATACTTCCAGCGATTATCAGTACTGTTCAGGCTGACTACAAGGACAGTCCTTCAAGCCTTGGGGTTCATGGCATCTTGCATTCTGGTACTTCCCAATGCCAAACTGCATATGAGGAAGCTACAATGGTATCTCAAAAGTGTATGGACTCAACACTGCCACGATTTGGACACTGTCATTCCGATAATACCTTGCATCCAGAAGGAATTCTTGTGGTGGGCACAGGAATGTCACCTAAACAAGGGACTCTCTGTGACTCGACCAAAGGCGAGTCAGATCTTAACGACGGATGCCTCGGACCTGGCTTGGGGAGCACACTTCAATGGGAAATGGATTCAAGACACGTGGCCTCCCAAACTACAGCATTTGCATATCAACATGGAGATGTTAGCAGTCCAGTATGCCCTGATGGCTTTCAAGGGCCTACTTCAACCAGGACAGGTGTTGATACAGACAGACAACACTACAGTCATGTGGTACATCAACAAGCAGGGGGGGACCCATTCTTATCCTCTTTGCAGACAAGCTATGATATTGTGGGAGACTGCTCTGGGTTTGCACATCACTCTTCAAGCACGGTTTCTGCCAGGAGCACAGAACTCCCTAGCAGATGTATTGAGCAGACAAATTGTGGATCCCCACGAATGGAAATTGGATCCTCAGGTATTTCAACAGTTGACAGTGGCTTGGAGAACTCCAGACATAGATCTGTTCGCTTCTCCTCTAAATTTCCAACTACCAAAATTTTGTACAAAGAGGTTTCACCCAAAAGCTTGGAAAGTGTATGCTCCATCTTTCAGTTGGAACAACCTTCACGTCTATGCTTTTCCTCCTCTGCCTCTCCTTACCAAGGTTCTCTTGAAGGCCAGGTGGGACAAGCCTTGCATGATCTTAATAGCACCAGATTGGCCACGACAGCACTGGTATCCTCTGCTGAGGAGTTTAATTCAGGAGCCTCCTTGGCCTTTGCCACAGCTTCCTCACTTGTTGTCCCAGTCAAGCAGTCATTTGCTCAATGTCAGGGTGCTGTCCCTGCATCTAACGGCCTGGCGTATTCTGTTTTAGAGCCTATGGGTTCTCAGCTTCCTCAACAGGTTTTAGATGTCATTTTGGAAGCTAGGCCAAGCACTAGAAAAGTTTATGCTGATAAATGGAAGAGATTTTTTCTTTGGAGCACACCAAAGGACTTTGATGTCTCGGTACCTAATTTGAGTTTTACACTGCAGTACCTTACTGAGTTACTAGACAAGGGTTTGTCATTTTCCTCTGTGAAAGTTCATGCTGCAGCCATTTCTGCTCACTATGATTGTGACCCTCCTTTATTTTCTCACCCTTTGTTTAAGCAATTTCTTAAAGGGGCAAAAAATATAAGACCCCCACATAGAGCTCCTACTCCTTCCTGGGATCTCAATTTTGTGTTGGAGAAGCTTACTTTGCCTCCTTTTGAACCTGCAGCTGCGTCTGAATTGAAGTTTCTGTCTTGGAAGACTGCCTTTTTGTTGGCCATTACTTCTGCTAGAAGGGTATCTGAATTGCAGGCTCTCATGGCAGTTGAACCCTTTCTAATATTCCATAAGGATAGAGTTTCTTTGCGTACTAACCCTACTTTCATGCCAAAAGTGATTTCTAATGTGGCCTTGAACCAGTCTATCCATTTGCCTACCTTTTATGCTGATCCCCAAAATAAAGGGGAAAAAATCTTGCATTCTTTGGATATACACAGGCAGTTACGTTATTATTTGAGCAGAACTAAGGAGTTCAGACGGACTCAACAGTTATTGGTTTCTTTTGCTTTGGGTTCACAAGGAAAGCTGTTTCAAAGCAGACTATTTCAAAATGGATTGGTAATTGTATTGATTTTTGTTATTCTCATCATGGGAAGGATGTCCCTGCTGGGATTAGACCTCATTCCACTAGGGCTACTGCCACTTCTACTGCTTTTTTGAGGGGTGTAGCTACTAAGGATATTTTGGAAGCAGCTACTTGGAGTTCAGTTCATACTTTTACTAAACATTACCATCTCCCTCTTTTCTCCAAGTCCAGGGCTGGGTTTGCCACTGCAGTCTTACAGGGCATGTTAGCAGCCCCTAATGCTTTTTAGTTTGCCAGCCTCCCTTTTCCTTTGCTTTGGGATTCTACCCACAGGTTATGACTGCAGCAGTGTGAGACGAAGAACATAGTACAGTTTTGTACCTACCATAAATGTAGATGTTCGAGGATCCACATTGCTGCAGTCCTATTTTCCCTCCCTCCTTCCCCTCTTTGGTTTGGGGGTGTTGTTGTTTGTTGTTATTGTTCCTTGGGAATAATTATTATTTTTCTCCTTTTGTGGCTTTGGCCTTTTCTTTTTAAGGCCTTCTGACATCTGGGGCAAGAAAGACTGAGGATATGGCGTCGGTCATGCGCTTAAGTACTACTACGTACTGACATCAGCTCCCGGGCGCCCATGACCGACGCCAGCCTAACTCTTTGGTATTCGGGCCGACCGAGGACAGCGGACTACCCACAGGTTATGACTGCAGCAATGTGGATCCTCGAACATCTACATTTATGGTAGGTACAAAACTGTACTTTCTTGTTATACCAAGGTTGGATCTGTAGGGTCAAGAATGATAAAATCCATCTAGCACTCATTGCCATATTTGGTTAGCCGTAGGTCTGAGTTTTGTGTTATAGTGGTCAGAAAAGTGTGTGCCAAAGAAGAGGGGTTTTGGCACCAAGTGGTGTGGGTTCCAGTTCTGGGAATAACTGGATAAAGCAATGCAGACACCCCTTAGAGTTGACGCACTAGTCAGGGACTTGGGGACACGCACAAATCGTAATCTAGCCTTTGATCACGTGTCTACAGTGGTGAGCAAATCATTTTATGTGCAACTTATAAAGAAAGGTAGTCCAAGGAAGTCATTGTTTCACTGTATTCGGCATTCGTCAGATCTGTCATTGAGTACAATGCCCCCTTTGGTGTGTACCTAACCAGGCATGTCCAATAACTGGAACTTATACAGAGGTTCCTCAGTAAAAGAATACAGGGCTTAAGTAATATATCCTATGCAGACTGCCTCAAGGCCCTATCCCTGTATTCTGTCTCCTACAGGCTTTTGAGGGGAGATCTATGCCTGGCATACAGGGCATTGTCAGACCCCACTCTGGACCTCTTGCATATCCACAAAACAGACAGTACCAGAATTACCCATTCTAAAGACTTAAACCTCGCCTGGAACATAAATAGGACCTGCTGGAGAGGTATGCATCTCGGAGACTACCCCATCTATGGAACAGGCTCCCCATCCTTGTGAAGCAGAGTTCCTTCCTAAGCCAATTCAAGTTCAACTTGGATAGTTGGACGGGAAACTGGAAATTCATCCCTGGTTTGACACTTATGTCTCTAATGGACACAGGTAACCTGTGAATGGTTAATCCCCCAGGCCCATGCTTACACTTATCAAGGGTATCAGAACTTGTCAGAGATTTGGGATGCATGGCTAGGCTTAAAAAGGCTCTTGTGGTCAGCCTAATAAGTGCATATGAACCTCTGAATCTAAGCACAATCTCTGCTTTTTCTGAACTTTAATCAGACCTACTTAATCTGGTGAATTTTCCTGACCTACATCAGTAATGCCTTCTACCTTTTGTTTTGCTCAGACTGCTTTTCATACAACAGAAGTCCCTTTTGCTGCATTCTTGGTAGCTGCATCTGCTACAGCATTACCATAGAAATGTCAGTTTCTGCCTGTTGCTTCACATTTATTCACCCTATTTCATTTAACTCTTTCAGCACTTCTGCGTGCTGCAGCAGTTTAACTTTACTATCTCTAAATCCTTTCCTGCTCCTCATCTGTAGCCAAATAATAAGGGCTGGTACTACATAAGAACCATCACCATTAAAATCATACTGTTCGATAGCATACAACACTGCTTCTAATTCAGCTGTGCTTACTTGTAACCCAGTAATTTAATCACATGCACCTCTGCCTCTGGTATGTTGTCTGAACTGCAAATCCTCTGTAAAATGCATCTTTTTTTTTTTTATATAAACTCTTGAACCATTTACATATCTGAGAATGGTGAATATGAAGCTTCATTTATTTGTTCTTCACATGTATGTGGAGTTGCCTCATACAACAGATGTGATAAATGACACATTTCCCCAATTTCAATAACAATATTCTTTTGTTTTCAAATTAGAGTCCATTTAAAATGTGTAGCTTGATTTACAGCTTTATGCTTGTCTGAATACATACAGGCCTATTTACAGCTTTATGCCTTTCTGAAAACATACAGTCCTATTTACAGGTCTCTGCTTGAATACATGCAGTCATATTTGCATTGTTTCCAGCCTGTCTAAATACTTAGTCAATGTAATGCATTTATGAATGTCCTCTACTGCTTCTTTTGGGATGGGATATTTCTGGTAAGATGGTTGCTTAACTGCAGGGGTATTCTGTCCATACTCTCAAGTGTTGTAATTAATCCAGAATCAGTCTTGTTTGGCCCTTAAATTTGGGTATTTCTATAGAAGCTGTTTTTTTTTTTCTTTTAAACCATGTGCTTCATCTGCACAATCTATTGTAAATGACCTTTTACATTTTTTTCTGCTTGCACTATTATGCACACTGTTGCATCTTTATTTCTTCACAAAATCTGGTTAGTGAAGCCTTAATACCACACCCAGCTCTGAAAGTGCATACATAACCAGTATGGTAATGTTACACTGAACATGTAATAATAAATGTGAAGTTGTTCAATCTCGCCATTCATTCTTGACTGATGAGTTTGGAGCCGATCCCTTGGCCACATGCAAAGGTCGAGGTCTTCCAGTAGCTCAAGGCCAAGCCCCTATCCCATGATGCACTGTGAATTACATCAGATCTAGTTTGCCGTGGCATCTGATTGGAGGTTCAAGTGAAAGCTCGGTCCAGTAAACTTCATACATTTCTATTTAGTAGCTTATTGTGTAGCATTAGTTCCCCTTCCCATGTGTTTATAAATATTTACTCTTAAATATTTGGCCTCGTTATCTTTGGGCAGTGTGTGTGTGTGTTTATATAGCTTATTCTTAGTTCTAGTTATAAGACTTTTTTGGATACGGTTATCTCAGGCTCGTGTGTGTGTTTAGAGCCTATTATTTTCACACTTATATTGACCTGCATGTGTTTAGTTTAGTACCATGGCGGATAAGGGCAAACATCCCAAGTCCAGTTTTAAAAAGTGTCCGGACTGTAATCAAAACACTGATGGACATGTTACCTGTGTGTATTGTTTAGGGGCTGTCCACTTGCAAGAATCTTGTGCTATCTGCCATTCCTTTTCATCCAGGGTTCTGTTAGAGAGGAAAAGGAAATTAATGGACGGGGTTTGTTAAAACACCCTTTTTAAGAGGCATTGAGTGACCAGGATTTTGTAAGCAAATCTTCCAAGTCCTCCATGTCATCCGTTGAATCTAAGGACTCCAAACAATCAAATCTGATGACTCTGCGACATCGGCTCCACAGGTTTCAGAGCTGTCTTTTCTTTTCGGAGCCGACCCACAGCATTTGAGCCGGTATCCGAAATGCCTCAGTCACCATTAGTCCATTCGGCACCATATGTGCATTCACCTAGGTCGTCTTGTCAGTCTTTCAGATTTGGATATGGATCGATTTGTGCAGAAGCTTCTACAGACACCAGGCCTTGCTAAATTGTCGGCTCTGACCCAAGCAGCTTCGGAGCCGAAGACCACTACTCCTGCTTTGTCTACTCCTCCGAGCCATACTGGCCCTTCGGAGCCAGAAGAATCAGCCTTTGGGGTCGAGGTCTGTTCCAGTGTTCTTGGCTGCATCCACTCTGACATCCTCTATGCTGACCGGGGACTCTAGGAACCGACACTCTCCAGTCTGATCTGGAGAGGATAGTCGGACCGACTTGTCGATGCAGACTCTCCCTCTCGGGGCTTCGGCTCGGTTGAGCTCTGCTCCTACCTCCGGCTCGGAGCCCATTGCCTCAGTGCGGGAGGGTTTAACGGTTCCCTCAGATCCGTTGACTCCTTCCCGTTGGAGCAGTGGTGCCTTCAATGCCATGAGGAGAGCGTTGTCTCCCAAGACATCCTCAACTTCAGGCCTTGCTTCTTCATCCCCAGAAGCGACTTGTGTCTACTGCTTCCATGATCCAGGCTAAGAGTAGAGACCCAGAGCCCCAGGTAGCCCCACAGGGTGTCCCCTGCTCTTCTGAGATCTCTCCAGAAGCGCCCACTGAGGATGCTCCTAGGAAGCGGTTGTGCAAGAGGGAGACACTTGTACTCCCCACAGAAGTCTTTAATATCTGATACTGACTTGGATGAGTCAAAAGGGTCCCCCTCTGAGGATATCTCCTTTGCCGAGATACTTGAGATCCTTAGGCAGAGGGATGATTGGCAGTCCAAAAACCCTACTGAGGTGTCTGTTCTCCTGAAGGCTTTCGGGTCTCAAGCCTCCACCTCTTGGGTATCTCCGCCCTTCGAGCTTGTGCAGTTGGTTTCTCTAAGAGCGTGAGAGTCCCAGATTCTACGGAGCCTGTCCCTAGGAGTCCTAACAAATTTATATCCTCCCATTATTGACCAAAGGAGTTCCTGTTTGATGGCATGGTGGTAGCGGCCGCCACCAGAAAGGAAATGTCTGAGACTTCCTCGTCTATCCTTCCTCCTAATAGAGAGTCTAGGATTATGGATAGATATGGGAAACGCATGATCTGAAGTAGTTAACTTCATTTATCTGCAACCTGTGGGTATTTGGATCCATATCGGATCCAAGATGGCAACATTTTATCAAGCATGTGCTCCAAGCTCCTCCCCTTAATCCACAATCCCTCATCTCCTACCTTCTCACAGATCTCATGGTCTCTATAGCTCCAAGTTGGGTGTAGTAAGTGGAACTTATGGTTTATATTTAGTGTGTGTGTGTGTGTGTGTGTAGTTGTTTGTGCTCAACCTTTTCCTTCCCTTCGTTGTTTTGTCGGTTTGTTAAAAAAAAAAATAGTTTAGAAAGTTTGTTTTTCTGAGGTAGTGTAGGCCTAACCAACCCTTGTGTGTGTGCGTTGTTGGTTTAGTGTTTGGCTGAGTGGAGTGTGAAGATGGCTGACCAGCCAAAACCAACATTTAAAAAATGCACAGTGCATGGCCACAAGTTTTCACCGACTGATGGCCCCACACTGCGTGTTATTTACCTGGGCATTCCCCACCTTAGTCTGCCATGTAGTGTGTGCGCAGGGTTCAACGCCAGGGCCTTAAAAGAGAGGAAGGCGAAACTGGTACCTAAGAGCATGCTACCATTTTCTGCATTAGGTATGACTACCTTGACATCGGCTCCAGTAGCCGACCAAACCCCCCCCCCCCGGCTGGGACTCAACCTTTCCTCTAAGCCTGCTGAGACTGGGATTTAAAAAACAAAGGATGAGAGAGAGAGAAGTGCGGAAAGGCACTGCAAACTATCTCCAGAGTGGGGGCCTTTTCCCAGTCCACCTTCAGAAATTATTAGGACCACTTCTTGGCTCCATTCCCCGAGGTTCTCCCCGGAGCCGACGGGGCCTTCAGACCAGAGGCCTTCTTTGAGGTCGTCTCACAGACCAGCCCGATCTGAGTCATTCACTTCTTCGCAGTTGACTCTGAGTCTGTCGGCGCTTGACATGGACAGGATGATGCGGTCATTCATTCAGACCCAAGTCCAAATGGGAGTCTTGCCAGGCCCCTCTCCGGCCGGCGAGGGGATCTCAATGCCCTTTTTCCAAACTATCTCTCCTTCCCTGATCTGACCTGCGGTTTCAGGGTTTATGGATCTGAGGATCCTCAGAGCTGGGGGTTCGTCGCCAATGGTTCCTTCAACCTCTACGCCAGCGATTACCTTGAGTTCCTCAGATCAGACTTGTTTGGATCCAAGCAACTCTGGGGGCCGAGAATGGGAAGCTGGATCCGAGGGAACGAAGATGTCTTCGGCTCTGACTTTGTCAGATCCGAGCTGTTCCTTCGGAACCCTGGCTACCTTGGCCCCGATCCTCACGATGGAGCCGGGAAGAACTTCTTCCTTGTTGGATGCCAAGGAGATGCACTCTCCTTCAGCCTTCCAACATGGTGGAGAGGGTTCTCTCCCAGGGATTGAGACCCCAGCCCATTGCCTCGGACTCTGCTCAGGCTGCCGTGGATTTGGTCACGACTCCCATCAGCTTGTCCCAGGGCAGCCCATGCTAGAGGACTCCCAAGTGGATCCCATCGTGGAAGTGACTTACGAGCCCTCTTCAGAGAGTCCCACTGAGGAGGCTCCCTGTAACCATTCATGTAAGGGGAGGCACATGGACTCTCCCGAGTCCCTCACAGAAGATACTGACTTGGATGAAGGTGAGGGTTCCCCCAGGTCACCTCCCGAGGAAGTTTCCTTTGGAGACAACATGGAAATCCTCCACCAGAGGGGAGGTTGGTTAGCCCCAAAACCCTCTAAGGACGAATCAGTATTCCTGGAGGCCTTTGGCATGGGCCGATCTACATCCTGGGTGTCCCCTCCTGCAGATTCATTAGTGGATCATTACCACATGAGCATGGAAGGAGCCTGACACCATAGAGTCCATACCTAAACACCCAGACAGGATCCTTTCTCCTCCCACAGACAGGCCTGGTACAAGCGATCCCCTGTGGATGCTATGGTGGTGGCAGCTGCCACCAAGAGAGAACTGTCTCAGGAAAGTTCTTTGGTCCACCCTCCAGACAAGGAGTCTAGGGCAGTGGATCGCATTGGGAAGCGAGTCTTTTCTTAAGCAACATTTTCCATACGAGTGCTGAATTACTTGGCACACGTTATTCGACTCCAGTGAGACCTAGTCATGGAATTTGCTTTGTCGCCAGAAGACAAGTGACTGTTCTTAGTGAAAATGTTGACTCTGAAATCCGTTTCAAAGATGTCCATGTGTCGTCTTTCCCATGCCACTGAAGGAGCGGCTAGGGCAGCTGGGACTGGTGTAGCTATGAGGAGGCACGCTTGGCTCAGACTCTGCCAATTCGCAGACCCCTTCAAGACATCATTCACAAATGCTCCCTTTGTCGGTTCCTCCCTGTTTAGGAAGACTGTTCGTGACACCATAGTCCAGAGTGAGGAGAACAGGAAGACTCTGTCCGCTTCTCTAGCTCTCAAAAGATCCTTTTCTAGGAATCAGAGAAGGCAGAAGATGATGTGGTTCCGAAAAATCTCAGTTTTCCCAGGACACCTCGTCCCCTAGAGGCAGAGGGGGGACAAGACAGACGCCACCCCAGATGCAGAGGGGGCGCGAGGAACGTTGGGTCTAGGGAGACCTTGTCGGACAGACCCGCGCAGCAACCCTGAGGAGTTGCCCGACTGTCCTACTGTGGAGACATTCGGGAGAAGATTGTCATTGCACCTAATGGCTTGGGAGTGATGGACTGTATAACTACTTCAGATAAAGTTATGTACTCACCATAACGTTCCATCTAGTAGTTATACTTCATTTTCTGCAACCGTTCCTCTCCCTGAACCTGTTCTAGGTTAGTGTTGAGTTGCTAATAGTTTGATTAGTGGCAAACTCGGTCTCTGGGAAGGTAGGAGATGTGAGGGATTGTGGTTAAGTGGAGGAGCTTGGAGCAAGATGCTTGATAAAATGTTGCCGTCTCTGATCCGATATGGATCCGAATGCCCACAGGTTGCAGAAAATGAAGCATAACTACTCAGATGGAACATTATGGTGAGTACATGACTTTCAGTTCAGCGACTTTTGCACTTGTTCACTGAACTACTTAAACCCATTTTACTAGGTTGCAGAGAGAGCTTCTTAAGAAGTTGAGAAAGACTCTTCAGGGTACAGTAGCTGCAGGAGCCTCTGACGAAGTTGCTGCCCAGCTTTCTACCCTAAAGTCTATTGTCAACTCATCCATGTGTCTCATATCCTATGCAACTAATGGAACGAGTAGGGTAGCGGGTACAGGAATCGCTCTTACAAAACATTCCTGGATGCACTTCTGTTCCTTCGCGGAGCCCTTCAAGTCATCCTTTGTGAACACTCCCTTTGAAGGCTCATCCCTTTTTGGGCCTAAAGTGAAGGAAACCTTCACCAGTTGTGAACAGGAGGGAATGAGACTGTCTGCCATCTGAGTCCATTTTTTCACCTCTACCGATCTTTTCCCAAAGGTCAGAGGGGAGGGAAAATGTGGATCCGGAAAGCCCAAGAAGCCTTTCAGGACACAAGTGGTGACCCCCCCCCCTACAGGGCAGAGGAGGGGATAATAATGGAAGACGCCGCCCTCGCAGCAGAGGGGTTTTGCAACACCAGGGTGACAGAGATCACTTCTCTGGGCAACCCTACCAATGCTCCTGAAAGGAGGCCCGAATGTCCTGCTCTGGAGGCACTTGGGGTCTCTTTTCTTTGTACCCAGACGCCTGGCTAAAAATAAGACAGCTGGGTACAAAATATCATTTCCAGAGGGTACTTCATACCGTTCGCCAGACCCCCTCTGACCATAAGGAGAATCTCGGACATTCCACCCAGTTCCAGGGAACAGGCAACTATAGAGGTCTGAAAGTTGCTAGAAAAAAGTCATCCAGTCAGTCCCAGCAGCCCAAAGAGGATCTGGAACTTACTCAAGATTCTTTTTGGTTCCAAAGAAAACATGGGACTGGAGACCCATTTTGGGCCTCAGCAGACTCCACCAGTATGTAAAGAAAGAGAAGTTCCGGATGGTCACGCTTCAGTCTATACTTCCCTTCTTAGGGAAAGACAATTGGATGTGCTCAATAGATCTCAAGGATGCATACTACCACATAAAGCTGGCCAGGCCATCCAGAGATCATCTGCATTTCTGGCTGGGAGATGGTCATTATCAGTTTCAAGCCCTGACCTTTGGTCTCACTACAGCCCCCAGTGTGTTCACCAAATGCATGGTAGTGGTCAAGGCTCACCTGAAGCGGTGGATTCCAGGTGTTTCCGTACCTAGACGATTGGCTCCTAACCGCCACCACCAGGCATCAACTGATTTAGGCAAGGGGAGTACACTGTGTCACTCTGCAGTCATCTAAGCATTACAGTCAACTCAGCAAAGTTTGCCTTGTTGCCATCGCAGCATATCTTTTTTGTCGGGCCAGAGCTAGACACCTCAACCACCACTCTAAGGCTGCCAATGGAAAGAGTCTTTCTTCTTCGTCAGCATGTCAGCACATTGATATCAAAAAACAGAGCACCAACTTCAGAAGTTTCTAAAGTATTGGGTATGATGGCAGCAGCAGTCCTAGCCATACCATTAGCAAGAATGCATATGCGGATCCTTCAATGGCTGTTGTTCACTCAATGGTCTTACCAGGAACTACCTATGGACCACACAGTATTGACTACAAGCTCTTGCAAGAAAGACCTCCAGTGATGATTCACGTCTCCATGTCACCATAGGACGTCCCTTTGTTCTACCCCCTCCAGTAGCCATTGTGACCACGGATGCTTCCGTGATAGGGTGGGGGAGGCCTTTTCAGGGAAAGACTGCCTAAGGCACATGGACCGATCAGGAGTCGCAGTTGCATATCAATGTCCTGTAGAGGAGAGCATTACTTTTGGCGTTGCAGTTCTTCCAGGACTCTCTCCCTCTAGGAACAATTGCGATTCAGACAGACTATGTCAGTAGTCTGGTATTTGAACAAGCAAGGGGGAACCAGATCTTACTCTCTTTGCCGTGAAGCCCTCAGAGTTTGGCAGTGGTCTGTTTCCTCCCAGCACTTTCTGTTGGCAACGCACATCCCGGGAGATCCAACGTAATAGCAGACAAACTAAGCAGGGCAATCTTGTTGCCACACGAGTGGTCCCTGAAGAAAGAGATTGCGGACAGGATTTTCCAAAAATGGGGCCAGCCTTGCTGCGACCCTTTTGCCAGTCACATCACCACAAAATGCAGAAGCTATTTTGCCCTAATTCCCCCTCTGGGAGAAGCCCTGAGAGAGACACTCGTACACGATTGGCCCCCGGGTCGTGTCTATGCATTTCATCAATACTATTGATATCCCATTCCTTCAACCTCATCTCTTGGAGGATCCCTGGATTCTGGACCCAGTTCCAGACCTCCTGACACTCCGTCGGGGGACCTTCATCCCTCTCTGCAGTCATTGAAGCTGACAGCTTGGCTGCTCCAGTTCCACCTCATAGCCAGGCTTCATAACTTTTCCAGTGAGACAAAACAGATTCTTTTGTCTTCTCATAAGCCCTCCACTAGAAAATTGTATCTTAGTAAGGGGAAGAGATTTTCCATATGGGCCTCTAAAAATGATATTGATCGTTACCCAAGCCCCCATGACATCCATATTAGAATTCTTGAGTATGATCTTTAGGAGTGGCAGCAGCAACAGTTCGGGTTCAGTTGGCTGCTATTTCTAATTTTCATCTTGGGGTTGACTGTTTAAATATGTCCCACAAGTTATCCAAAGCTTTTCTCAAGGAGGCATTTCATGTGAGACCACCTGTGAAAACTCCCTATTCTCCATGGAATCTAAATTTTATGCTTTCACTTATAATTCTCCCTCCATTTGAACCAGTATCATCTTGTGAACTCAAATATTTGTTGTGGAATACCATTTTTCTGGTAGCTATTACTTCTGCCCGCAGAGTGTCAGAGCTTCAGGCTTTATCTAGCAACCCTCCTTATTTAATTTTTCATGCTGACAGAGTATCACTTAGGACAAATCCTTCATTTTTGCCCAAAGCTTGTTCAGAAACCAATATTAACCAAGTTATTGAGTTACTAGTTTTCTTCCCTAATCATTCCAACAAGTTAGAGTACATGCTGCACCAACTTAACGTTCACAGACAGCTTAGATTCTATTTGGATAGAATAAAAGATTTCAGGAAATCAGACCAGCTTTTTGTTTCATTCTCTGAATCCAGGAAAGGTAGAGCAGTGGCTAAAACAACTATGTCTAAATGGTTATCTGATTGTATCACCTTTATCTATTCAGCTGCTAATATGCCTTTGCAACACAAGATTAAAGCTCACTCAACTAGAGCAGTTTCTACATCCTCTGCGTTTTCAGCCAAACTTCCCCTCGATAACATTTGTGCTGCAGCCACTTTGTCAAAACCTCATACCTTTATCACTCCTCACAAAGTTGATAAGGCCTCCAGGGATAGAGCCTCCTTTGGGTTCGCGGTCCTGAAAAATGTAGTCCTGTGACCCCCACCCCGAGATTGATGGTGCTTGGGACGCTACCCATCAGTCAAGAATGAACGGCAAGTTTGAACAACTTCACATTAAGAAGTTTTGTACTCACCATAACGTTCCATGTCAGTTGTTCATCTTGCCTTCATTCTTATGTCCCTCCCTCCTACCCTCTCTTGGCTGATAGTTGACCTAGATGTTAGTTTCATCCTGGTTGCTCAAATCCTTCTTCCCTTCTATAGGGGAATTATAGTATACGCAGCAAACAAGATCTGAGGTAATTCACAGTGCATCATGTGATAGGAGCTTGGCCTCGAGCTTTGCATGTGGCCGTACCAGAGCCGAGGGATAGGCTCCGAATCCATCCGTCAAGAATGAGGGCAAGATGAACAACTCACATTGAATGTTATGGTGAGTACATAACTTTATTTATTGTTGTTTTTCCAGGATGATTGGTGCTGTTTGGAAACCTGATCTCAATACGTTTGCTACTTATTACTGTAACGTGCAATCCCTCAAATCCTGACAACAACATCATTGCAGTGTTTGGGTCCTGTGGAAGGGGTTTGTCAGTAACTGAAACTGATGCACCTGTATCAATAAGTACATTATTCCATAGTTCCTGTCCTGTAAACATTGAAATGTTTGGTCTGCCATCCCTTCCTTCCTGAAACGATGTCAGATAACTGGTTGAGTGCTGGACTCGCATATTTTATAGATATTCTGAAAATCATTTTCTATAGAGCAACTAACATTAACTTGAGCTATTGAAAGCATTGCCTTTGCATTTTGCCCTGAAAGATGTGTGGTATTTATGCTGGTATTAGACTCATTATATAATTCCAGGTTACCACCAGTTCCTGCAGTTTGAGTCTTCACCAGTGTAATATTTTTACTGTTTTCTGAAGATGAGAAACATAAATCAATTGAAGTATTAAATAAAACTGAATACTGTTAGGAGCTGAAGGAATTGTCGTTTTTGCATCAGTCTTCAGATTGTCTACATTAGGAATACACAAAATGTATTTACTTATTTGTTTTTCATAGGTTCATAGGTGTGTACTAGGCTAATGGCCCTGGAGCCTTTACAAGCCTAGCCCATAGAAGTCCCCTGGCATTGTGCCGCCCAATGTTAGTTCCCAGTGCGTCTATCAAGTACAGATACTGCAGTAATCCCCAGGGCAAACTTTCTATTTCCCATCCATTCAAGATCTCTCTTGAAGAGGGCCATTGAGGTGTTCTGCTTGACATGCATGGGAAGTCTATTCCATACCATGGGCAGTCACTGGGTTATGAACCTGTCCCTCCTGCATGTTCTATTGATTGCGGTAATGAGGTTGAGGTCTCTGGAGCATGTGGTGTAGAGGGATTGGGATTTCTTTAGATGTAGCATTTTTAACAGAGCTGGGTCAGACATGGCTAGAAATTGCCTCTTAGTAGACTATGTGAGACTGTGAATAGCTGGAATTTTTTGAGTCTGTTCATGTAGGACGTGTTTAAAGGCCTAGGATCCTCTTCGTGAGGTACTTTTGTGGCCTTTCCAGCTGTTGCATGTGTCTAGTGAGGTACATGCCAAATGGGGCATTATACTCTATGATTGGCCTAATGAGGGAAGAGTAGAAAGAAATGATGACCTCTTTCTTCCTGGATGCAAAAAACTTGGTAATGAGATGTGCCACATAGGACTTTCTGACCACAGTGGCAATGTGGTGGTCGAAGGAGAGGTTGCTGTCATCCTGTGTCCCCAGATCTCTTATAATGCCTTCAGTGTTCAGTGGGCTCCCATCAAAGTGGTAATTAGTGGAAACAAGTTGTTTAGAAAGGGGATGGTGACACATTTTTTGGCATTAAGCTGAAGGCCATGGTTTCGACACCAGTCATTGGTCTCAGTGAGGCCTTTCTGTAGGATGTCTACATCACTTGAAGTTAATAATGGCTCCCAGCTTGCAGTTGTCTGCGAACTTGGTCAGTCAGAGTCCCTCCATCTTGGCCTGGACTTCTGAGAAGTAGATCCCAAACAGGAGAGGACCCAAGACCAATCCCTGTTTAACTCCACTTGTGACTGGTCAGCAGTCTGACTTGGAGTCTACTACTTTCACACTGTGGGTTCTATCTGTGAGCCAATTTGCAACCCACTTGGTATATAGGGGTTGATGCTTAGTTTGGTGAGTTTATAATTTCTGAGTGGGGAATGGTATCAAAGGCCTTGGCCAGGTCGAGGTAGGCTGTATGAATTCCCTTGCCTTCATCCATAGCTCTAGTGACTGACTCAAAGAAGACAACCAGGTTGAGCAGGCATGATCTACCTTTCACAAAACCAAATTGCATGGGATGTAGAATTATGGAAATTGCTTATATCTTTGTTTATTAGGTCCATGATGATGTGCTCCATAGCCTTACATATCAGACTCCTCAGGCTCATGGGGAGAATATTCCCAGGGTCATAGTCGCTCCCCCTTTATGGATAGGAATGACTGTAGCTGTGCACCATTCAGTAGAGACAAAACCCGAGGTGAGTCTGTGAACAGGGTACACAGATGTGCCAGTTCAGTTTGTAGTTCATGTAGAACACATCCAGGGATATTGTTGGGTCCCATGGAAGCCGTATTCTTGGCTTTGGGCAATGTACCTGTGCTGCAGTAATACTGGGTGCCTGACATTCCTCTGGTATTGTGATTGGCCCTTTAGGTGGGGAGAGAGGGGTAAAGTTGGCACTGAATCGGTCAGCCAGTATGTTGGCAATACCTGATGGCTCAATATAGGAGGTACCATTGGGGAGTAACTCAGAGCAAACCTGGGTATTGCCGTGGAGATTTTTTTTATAACTATAGAAGGATTTGTGGTTGTTTTTATTGTCTCCCACAATTCTGCCTTCATAGCTGGCTTTTACAGGTTTTGATGAGGGATCTCAACTTTTTGGTGAGGATAATAAGGGAGTTTTTCCAGTCTTGGGACTTACTTTTTTCTGCAACAGTTTCTTCCTTCTTTTGTAGAGTTTATTAATGGCAGGTGTCCACCAGATTGGCTTCCTTTTTTGGAGGAGAGTGCCTTGGTTCTGTTGGGTATGGTTAGTTCCATGCATTTATGTACGTGTTCGTACAGTACATTGGTGTATGATTTGGCAGTCCTGCATCTATTTTCCATTAACATGGGTGCCATGAAGTTAGCCCTCTCTTTTTTTAGGAGCCCAAAGTCAGCTTTAGAGAAGGTTTTCATGGTGGTTACCTTTGTGGGGTGGTGGGTGAGATGTGGATTTCCATGATGATTAGTTTGTGGTCTGATCTAACCAGGCAGGAATTCACTATTGGTGTAGAGCAACGGTTGCCCATGTTAGTAATAACCAGGTCAAGGATGTTGCTTCCTCCTAGTGTGGGTGAAAAGGAGCTGGTCCAGGGCATTGGAACGGATGAATTCCAGGAAATGTTGGGCCAGTGTATTGGTGCATGAGTAATTTTCCCAGTTGATGGAGGGGTAGTTGAAGTCACCTAATATGGGAGTGTTGGGTTGGATCATAATAGTTTCCAGGGTGCTTAGGAACATGGAGTGAGAGCCTTGGGACATGATTGGGGACCTATAGCAGGCTACGACCTGAATCTTCTTCACCAGTGTTAGTTGTACCTGAAGTATCTCAGATGCATTATGCTGGGCTACTAGTCTGGAGGTGTGCATATCCTTTACGAATATGGAGACACCACCATCTTTGGAGCTTCGGTCCATGCTCTGGGGCCAAAAGGTTTGGAATGAGTTATAGCCCGGTAGCTCAGGGGTCCTTTCTGCTGCTTTAAACTAGGTCTCCGTTACAACACAAATGTCGATGTTCTCCATTCTGAGGGGTGCTTTGAGCAAGTGCATCTTGAGATTTAGACTTCTAGCATTGAGCAGCATGACCCTCAGATTGAATTTATTTATAGCTGTTACGGTGGTAATTTGGTCATTGGAATGTCACCCAAAAAAGTCACTATAGGGGTGGCAAGAGCCTTAGCCAGTATTCGGATACCCATGGGTGGCACATGCAGGCCATTTCTGGCAAAGCATCGAGGTCTGTCAGTCATGCCATCCCATTAAGACAGATACTGAATCCCTTTAGAATGACACCAGAAACTTAGCCAGTTGTTGAAGTCAGTCATTTTCTGCTTGTACTGCGGTATCATTCTGGGTGATGGTAGGATGCTGCTCAGGGCTAACGGTCATACCTGCCTGACCCACATAATCTGAGAGCTCCTCAATATCTCTTTTCATGTAGTCCAGGGAGGTGAGTCTCAGGTCATTCACACCTTCATGGACAGTCACAGAGTCATACTTGTACTTGTGGAGTGACCCGAGTGCATATGTTATGTGGCGGGGATTCTAGCACCCGATAGCGGACTGTTATCTTTTCCTTATTTAACCTAGTGAGTGGGACATCAGTGTGCCTCACTATTGAGTCACCTATGATTAAGTGTATTGGGCAAGCTGTTTTGCCTTAGGGGCTTAGGATGAGGGGCACACTGTGTAGGTTAGCTATGTGTCTTGTGGTTTGTGCTGTGTTGTGGTGGTCAAGTGCATTTCTGCCTTGGAGGTCTCTGCTGTTTATGTAGATTTCTGTTGAGAGCCTTCACGAAGGTAGGTGTGTCGTTTGTGTTTTTATGCGAGAGTTGTGATGGTGGGTGTTCTGGATGGCTATGTGTTGCATGTGGTGTGGTGCAGTTGTTGACCTTCTCCTCTTGACCAGATATTCCAGTCTTAGCTTAAGAGTGCATGGCTTCTAATTTGGATATATAAGTGCATCTCTCACAAGTCTGAGTGTTGGGAGGTAAGAGGAGAGGGGTGTCTGTGTACATGAGGCAGTTGCTACACTGCCTCAGAATGCCCAAGTTCACCAGGTTAATAGGAGTACAGGGAACTGACCTTGAGACATGCCAGAAGGGATGGTCATTATTACTAAGTACTGGAGCTGTTTCCTTATACAGGAAAAATGTCACTCAAGATGTCTGAGTCTGTACAGAGCACTGACAGACACTTGAGGAGAAACTAATACGTAGACCCTGAAAATTTATGGAAGAAGTATTTGGGCAGATATTCTGAAGTTAGAAACAAATCAAGCAGTACTTACTGAAAAATAAAGAATTAGCTTGTCAAGAATGATGAAAAGAGGGGAGTCACATGAATGGCTACTGCCTGGCTACTGCTAATGCAGGTCTCAGAACAGCTTCACTCTGTTGAGATACATTACTCCTTTGCTTCTTCTCTCACCAGAAGCAAATTGTTGGCACCAATCCCAAGAGGAGAAGCAGGCCATGGCCTGTTTGGTGATCCACAGTATTGTCCCAGATGATGCAAGGGTCTGCAGGCTTGTAACTTTTTTCTGGTAGATGCCTCGAATAACAACCAGACCAATCAGGTACGTTAAGCACCAATACTCGCTCTCCAACCAGAAAGAGTCGAGAATCAATGCAGTCTGCTCCTATTCTCACCAGGATCAGAATATAAGCACAGATTTCAAGCTGTCACCTATAAAGCAGTTGTTAAGCTTTCTGGTGATCAGCAGTCTCCATGAAATAATGTAACTGCACTCCTTTTCTCACAGGAGAAAACAGAAGCACTAATCCCAAGATGACTACTGAGAGGCAGAATGTGGGCTCTCCAATAACTGGTGATCTTGCAATAGATGCTTAAAGGCAAGATAAAAACATGGTTTATCCTAAACACTGCAGTGTGTACTAGAGGAGCTGGATATGAAAGTAGGTAACTTAAGTTTTACCTGTCTAAAAAGTTGTTTTAGTGGAGAGTCACTATTTTTAAGACCGTAAGATAGATTGAAAAGGGGTTGTCATTTTTGTATTCTGGTACTATGGAATACAGTAGGATGGCCAATAAATTTAAATAGTTGAAGGGGAGTGATTTCACAAAGAGATGATTTTGTGCTTACACCAGCCAATAAAAGCAGAGAGGAAATGAGATATATGGTCAAATTAACATAAGGGGCAGGCAACTAGAAAGACAGTGGTATTTGAGAACACAACAGTAACTGGGTGGGAAAAATTTGTCTGACTCGCAAGAGACAGAGCTGTGGTCTCTGTCCAGGTTTTAATATGTCTTGGATAACAGCCGAAATGCTTAGAACCTCTGACAAAAGATGCCAAATGTAAGGCAGTTCTGTTAATCGAGCACAAACCTGTGCAAATGTGAGGCTTAAATACTGGCAACAATAAACACCTTTAAGCTAATCTGCCAATAGGAAAGCACACAATGAACCTTCCTCCAGTTATCCCTAACTCAGATACAGCTGGATACAGACTGTTCTGCCACAAGGGTGCAGGGGAGCCCTTCTTAATGTAATGTGGCTGGTTTAGTGCTCAAGTGTATCAATAACAGGCTAGATTCAGTAGATCTGAATCTTGCCTACGCTATCTAGGCTAACAGTACAGTTGAAATCAAGTGCAGAAAATGATGCAGAGATAATGCATCACTTAGATGAAATACAGTTTAAAAAGTGCAATAGTATCACCAAATATGCTTATTTTCGTATTTTTTGCCTTGGATAACAGACAAAACACTCCTCTGCTAAAGACACCAAACAGAGAAGCTGCAGTTAATTGAGCTGCTGTGGTATTAGTTGCGGTTGTTGGGGACTGTAGATTGGGATAGATAGGTAAGTTCCTGGTAAGAGACGAGATGTTGTCAATAAACTAAGTATTAAACATTGATGCTATTTGTAGGGTAAAACTTTCTGTATATGAATTAGGGTCTGTTTTTGAGCCACGATTTAGTAGAGATCTAATGGAATCCCAGAATTTATTTGGGGTTATTATTGGTTTGTAGATTGATATAAAAATGCTGCTTCTTGTAGTTACTTGTTTTTGACAAAGTTACACTGTTATTTGAAAGTTGTAAGTTTTTCAGGGCACTTGCTTTTCTGCCATTTTTCCACTCTTTGTCTCTCAAGGTTTTTGATTTGTTTGCCGAGCCATGTTTTAAGAATAGGGGCTAGGCTATTTAGAACGTTTAGGAATGCAGTATTAAAATAGTTAGCTTCATACAGTGGGAGAGTTTTTAATGGGGAAAAGTTCAAGGCTTGTAATATTTCATTTAAAGACTTTTGACTATATTTAGTGAAGTTATGAGGTACTTTAAATTCCTACTTTTTTGGTGGTGTGTGTAATGACTCTGCATGAAAAGGATGGAAGATGGTCACTAAGGACAGTCAGAGAATGTACAGGCAGTGATGAATTTACATGGTCAGACATTATTCAATCCAGGATGCTACCTTTATCATATTTATTGTACCTTGTTGGGCAAATCCATGTAGGTTTATACTGGAGTTGTTGCCAGCCTGTTTACATCACCCAGGATTATGATTTCATTTAAGAAAGTATGACTTATCCATAATTGTATGTTCTCAACGATGGGTATATTGTTACCAGGGAAGTAAAGTTCTGTGATACATATTTTTTTGTCTTATTTATGTGTAAGAAAGTAAGTATTTTTGTGTTATAGATTTTGGAATGGACCCAGTAGACTTGGTAAGAGTGAAGGAGTTATGGTACAGTACAGCAACACCACCTCCTTTCTTAGAGGTCTGACTTGCCTAGCTATGTTATAGTCAGGAGGAAGAATCTTTATGGCTTTAAGATTTAAGCCGTGTTTCTGAAATAGCTAGAATGCGTGCGCAACAGTAACATATCCAGGCATGGAGATCTGAGATTTTATGATGGATACTGCAAAGATTTAAAGTAATTATATTCACCTTTTTGTGAGGAAGAGCGGTACTAGAGAGGAGAGGTGAACTGAGTGGAGTTTGTTGTGGATGCCAAAATGGTAAAAGAGTTTTGGTGAGGTTAGCAGGGAGGAATGAAAGAGATGGAGGTTGAAAGAGGGATTTTAGAGGATCCTGGGTTAAGGTGGATGCATTCAGGGATTTTTAAATATATAGGTTATATTGAGTGTGTCATTTTATTTTTATATATGAATGTCAATTTTTTAAATTTGCTCTTTTAAAAGTCAATTATTTTATATTTAAACAGAAGACATGGCTAAGTTATAAAAGCTGAGGGGAAATTTTGTTGTAGCTCTTAGGATGTTTTAGAGTTTGGTGTGGGTGGGGATAGGGGTTAACTGCTTTGCTGATAGTGAGTTCTGATAGGATGCAGCTTCGACAAGCTGGAGGAAGAGGAGGATAGTGGGTATTATAGGGAAATTGTAGGAAATAGCACCAGTGAGCTGCTGAAGTGTCAGGAATGACTGAGGGGATGGATTTTCAATGAAAAGGGGAGGAAATTTGGTATGGGGAAGACATTTTTGCAAGGTGTGATGAAGATGAAGAGTGGTGTTGAAGAGGCTGGTATAAGGTGTTTATGAGAGAGATATGTCGGGTGGAAAGTTAAATTTGTCTCCATACTGCTATGAGTACACTAAGGAGCCATTATTTCTCTGGTTTCACCCAACATCTTGATCATATCTGCTGTGACCTCATCTGAGCCTGGTGCCTTCCCTGACTTCATTTTCCGTGGTGCTGTTCTTACTTCTTCTAGGGCAGGCTTCTCCACTTCTCTCATCATAGGCTGTTTCCGGTGCAGTACAGCTTCTGTGGGCTTTTCTTTATTCATAAGCTGCTGGAAGTTTCCCTCCCATCTGCCTTTGATGTCCTGTAGACTGGTGAGCAGGTTGCTGCCGGCATCCCTTATGGAAAGCACCATCTTATGTGCTAGTCAACTAGTATTCCTTCCTAGCCTGGTCTGTTTTTTGTTTCTCCCACTTTTTCCTGCACTTCTTTCTTTTGATGACTTCCTAGAGTTCTGCATGCTGGTGTGAACGACCTGAGACGTACCTCCCTGGACTACATGAAAAGAGACATAGAGGAGCTCTCTGATTATGTAGCCCAGGCAGGTATGACCCTGACCCTGAGCAGTATCCTTCCTTCACCAAGAATGATGCCACAATATAGAGACAAGATGATCAGCTTTAACAATTGGCTTAATGTCTGCTGTCATTCAAAGGGGATCCAGTGTCTGTCTGCCTGGGATGACATGCTTGACAAGCCACGCTGCTTCGCAAGGGACGGCTTGCACCTGTCACCCCTGGGATTACGGATATTGGCTAAGGCTCTTGCCACCCCCATAGTGCCTTTTTTAGGCAAGGCTCAAATTCTAAACCTACCACCCTAGAAAACAAAAATGGGAAGAAACTGAGGGTAATGCTGCTCAATGGCAGAAGTCTAAATCTCAAAATGCACGCACTCAAGGCCCTTCTCAGTATGGAGAACATCGATGTCTGTGCTGTAACTGAAACCTGGTTCAAGGCTCCTGAGAGCACCCCGGCACTATTAGGTTTTACCTCATATCATGCGTTCCAGCCCCAAAACCCGGACCACACCACAAAAGGAGGGGGTGGATCCATATTCATAAAGCATACCCACACCTCCAGGTTGGTGGCAACGCACGAAGCTTCGGAAACCATCCAGGTGCAACTAACCATAGGCAAAACTGCTCTACAAATTGTAGCATGCTACAGGCCACCCTCTCAAACTCAGGAACCCCACACAGCCTTCCTGAAGACACTGGAGGGTATAAATGTATCTCTAAACACCATCATATTGGGTGACTTCAACTACCTGAATATAGACTGGGAACATTACTCAAGCCCTAACTTTCTAGCCCAACGGTTCCTGGAGTTCATAAATTCAAATGCCATGGAACAGCTAGTTACTGTTCCCACGAGAGGAGAAAATATACTAGATCTCATTATCACAAACATGGGGACAAAATGCTCCACACCGGAAGTATATCCCTCATTGGTGAGATCTGATCATAAACTAATCTCACTGGAAATCCACATCCCGCCCCACCCCAAACAAAAGACCACAGTGAAGAACTTCTCTAAAGCAAACTTCACACTACTCAAGACTGGTGTGGTATCCTTCAAGGCCCCTGAGCCAGTGGAAACCACAACCCAAGCTGCGGAAGCCCTTACAAGTGCCTTCTATGAACACCTCCAGGACTGCATGGATCAGGCAATCCCAAATAAAACCAAGACTCTTTCCACAAAGGGCAAACGTCCAGTCTTGTGGACCCCAGCCATTAACAAACTTTACAATAAGAGGAGAAAGCTATTACATGATAGAACAAAATCCATAAAAGGGAAGTCACCCCTGATCATTATTAGTAAAAAAATACGAGCACTCATAAAATCAACTAAGAACAATTTTGAGAGAGAAATTGCCATGGATTCAAAGGACAATCATAAGGCCTTTTTCAGCTATGTTAGGAACCTGGGTGGAAACTCCCAGATATGCTCAGAATTAGTCCAAAATGATACAAAAATCACTGAACCCACAGACATTGCCAACATACTGGCAGACAGGTTTAGTACAAACTTTACCCCCCTCTCCCCCCCTAAAGGAGAGATAACTATCCCAGCGGAGTGTAGCCTCCCAGACATCTCAAATGCGCAGGTAAAAGCTGCTCTCTCTAAAGCTAAAAACACAGCATCAATGGGACCGGATGGTGTCCCCGGCTGTGTGCTACTTGAGCTAAATGAGGAATTAAACCCGCACATAAGGCAGCTGTTTAATCTCAGCCTTACCACAGGATACGTGCCCAAGGAGTGGTGTACGGCAACTGTGGTCCCACTCCACAAAGGCGGTGCCTCTACGGACCCTGGTAATTACCGCCCCATAAGCTTAACAAGTCTAGTCTGCAAAGCTATGGAGAGGATCATAATGGAGCTCATAAACAAAGATATAGGGGACTTGCAGACATTGGACCCAACCCAGTTTGGCTTTGTCAAGTGAAGATAATGCCTTTTGAACTTGGTCGACTTCTTCGAAACAGTCACCAAGGCCATTGATGAGGGAAAGGCAGTCCATACAGCCTACCTTGACCTTGCAAAGGCTTTCGACACAATACCCCACTCGGGTATTGTAGAAAAACTTACCAGCTTAAATGTAAACCCATATGTCACAAGATGGATTGCAAACTGGCTTAAGGACAGAACCCACAGGGTTAGAGTTGCTGGCGCTATGTCAGACTCCAAGCCGGTCACAAGTGGTGTCCCACAGGGCTCGGTCCTTGGCCCCTATTGTTCGGCATCTACTTCTCAGAAGTACAGGCCAACATGGGAGGACTTTGGCTGACAAAGTTTGCAGACGACTGCAAACTGGGCGCCATAGTGGAAAGTGCATCAGACACGGATATCCTTCAGAAGGGACTCACGGAAACAGATAGCTGGTGCCAGAGCCATGGCCTGAAGTTAAACGCCAAAAATGTATAGTCATACCCTTCGGGAAAAACAAGGTAACCCCAAGCTACCATATAGGTGGCAATCCACTAAGCACAGAAGAGGTTATCAGGGACCTGGGGACCCAGGTTGACAGTGGCCTTTCTTTTGACACTCACGTTGCTAAAGTGGTTAGAAAGACCTTCTACATTGCCCACCTGATCATGAAGGGATTCACATCCAGATCTAGTGAGGTCATTGTTCCCCTGTACTCTTCACTTATCAGACCAATGATAGAGTACAATGCCCCATTCGGGATGTATCTCACCCGACATCTGCAGCAATTGGAGAGACCCCAAAAGTTCCTCGCCAAAAGGATAAAGGGACTCCAAAATCTGTCATATGCTGCCAGATTGAAGAAACTCCAGCTCTATTCAGTCGCATACCGTCTGCTCAGAGGTGACATGTGCCTGACATACAAGGCCATGTCCAACCCGGAATTAATGGACATGCTCCACCTCAAAAAATCCAAATCCACCAAAACCACTAGAGCAAGCGACTTAAACCTTAGCACCGATATAAATAGGACGTGCTGGAGGGATAGATTTATCACTCAGAGACTCCCTATGCTGTGGAATAAAATCCCGGTCCATGTGAGGCAGAGCACCTCGCTGGCTCTGTTCAAGAGAAATCTTGACCTGTGGATGTGAGATCGTAGGTTTACCCCGGGAATCATCTGTGTGTCACTGCTGGGCAGAGGCACAACAAACTAATGGGCACAGTATTTTTTCATATAAGGGGTGGCGTAAGCCACAAAAATTTGGGCTAGGCTTATAAATGCCTTAGGGCAGATAGCCTAGTATAAACCTATGAACCACCAGCTTTCCTCATATATCTTATTTCCATACCAGGCTCAGCCGCATGTCTGTTCTATAGCCATTACACATGCTGTTTTGAGGTGCTGACCTTCTGCTTCAGCTCCACCTATTTCCTTTTCCTCTACAGGTGCTAGAGACCTGAGTAATTGCTTGAACTGTTGTACTTTCTCACCACTCAGCTTCAAGGTCTTCATCCTGGTCTTTATTGACCGTAGAGCTTTTGGGAAACAGTGGTTTATGCTGTAGGCCGATTGTTTCACTGGGGACAACTTTACAATCACTGATTCTACTCCAGTGCCTTTTCCTTACTAGGACGAAGTTTACCTGAGTTGCATGTTGCTATTTTGTGATCTTGTGAAATAATCCCTTTATCTTATACCATTTTAGGTAACAATTACAATGACTTACATCTGTGATAAAACTGTTATATTGCTGTTACATTTGCTGGTTCTGTATCTGAATTTCCTGATTGATGCAATACCTGTCCTGGCTCTCTCTAATCTTTTGTACCTGCTTTTAATGCCTTTTTATTATATTTAATAAGTTATCATATCCCATTTATTACTTCATCTGTATTTTGTCTGAAAGTTGTTATATTCTGATCCATTTCCTAGAGTGGCTTTATATTTTTTAAATATTTTATCCTGTTCTTTTTCATCAGCATTCTTTCATTTAGACAAAAAATGTTTTATAATCATTTAACATAGTGAACTTTTTTTCCAAGAAGCCTCTAACTCTCCTGCTACAGTTGGCAACTTGTACTGTTGCTGCAGTTGTTGGTAACACTAGTGTTTGAATTGACATCATCCTGTTTATTATTACTCTTTTAATACAACATATAATTGTGCATGGCTAACATTGTTTTACTGATAACACAATACTTTGCACCCTTTGAAAACAGTTTAAGAAGACGTTTAATAAGAAAATGAAATCAGATTAAGCTGTATTTTCCATTAGTTTTACGTACTATAAAATGCAGGCTAAAATTAAGTTTTTTCATGCTATTTCAGAGACAGAGAACTGCATGTATTGGATACCTAATCTAACAGGTTCAAATCTAAAGTTTTTGTTAAATCCTTGCAGTCTTTAAGAGAGTAGACTTTTGGTAATGGGATAACAATAGTATACCTGAAAGGGACTAGGTCTGTGTCAGTTGTAAGGCAGAGATTAAAAATTTGAGTTGGTGGTTTAGCAACGTCAGATGCTGTTTTAAGAAAGGATGCAAAATGCTGAAATTAGCTCCAGAGTTTTTATCCAGTTGTAGGAGATCTTTTTCTGTTTATTTAGAAGTAATCTGTTTGCAGTAGAAAGTGGCACTGTTAGTGCAAGGGTATAAAGTTGTCGTCGATGGCCGAGAGGGTAGTAACTAACAGTGAGTATTAGGGAAAGAAGTTTCAAGTTTCTGGATTTGTAAAGGAAGAATTTTCCTAATTCATTACAGAAGGGTTTGCAGCTATTGCTAGGTTTAATGTTTGCAATTGCCTGGCTTATATCAGTTATTTGTTTAATAGATTTACAGAAGTGTTTTGGGAAGCAGTAAAGATTTCTTGTTTTTTTTTCCTGATCTGCACTGCCTTGGCTGTAGTGTTTCCTAGACTAGCTGCCTTTCTTCACGTAAGATAAGTTTGGTCTTTGTTGGTGGAATTTTGCTTCTAGAGCTACAATGCATTGTCAGTTTGTTTCATTTGTTATTTTTTTAGGTTGGAGGTAGCCAAGGTCAAAATTATCTTCTTAGCTTTCTGTGATTTCAGGGAAAAAAAGGAGTGTTTTGAACTGCTGCCAGCATTTTGATTAATCTATCAGTTCAGTTTCAGGGCTGTCCTGGGTGTAGTGAGGTGCCTATTCCACAGATGGTAGGAGAGCATTCGGTACAACTTGTTTGGATTGATGTATCACACTAGTAATTGCGCCTGGTACTTTTTTAATGCTCTTAAAGGAGCATATGGAGAGAACTAGTGAGTGATCAATGAGGATATTGGACAGGACATTGACTTGAAGACACATGTGGGTTTATATTTATTCATTTTAAATCCAAGGTAGAGTCATTGCCAGTGATTTGGCTGTGTCTGGTAGTTTACTTAATGGGTCCAGTTCAATTTTTTGTAGTTTTGCAGCAAGTTATATAGCTAGGGATCCTGAGTTGTTAAAGTATTTTAGAATACCTGTATTCTTTGAGATTCCAACAGAGTGGATGCTTTGCATGATGGATACGGATAAGGGTGGGAGAATGTATACTGATACGCTATGCAGGCAAGTATGCTCACCAACATTAATAATAGCATGAAACCCATTTAGTACTGTCATTAGTACTCGAGACTCTTGTATTATTTCTCACCTCCAGGGAAAGTATTCTTTTTTGATCAGTAAAAGTGATCTACCTTCTGAGCTTGTCTAAGGGAATCTTGTCAATAATATTAAATTT
The DNA here is from genome assembly GCF_019279795.1 of Protopterus annectens. NCBI lineage: Eukaryota > Metazoa > Chordata > Ceratodontiformes > Protopteridae > Protopterus > Protopterus annectens. The sequence continues at coordinate 1,784,041,455 of NC_056744.1, read as the reverse complement.
GCTGGCATTGTGGGATGGACAGTCATTGTTCATTAGTCAAGTTTCAGTTATAGCTATGATTTAGAGATTTTCTTTAATGAGCAAAATTCACCACTGGCCCATTTAATGTTTATGCTTTCTATATATGCACACTATTCCAAGATTTGATCCTGCTAAATGGAACGAAGTAATGGAGAGTTCTGGGTATAGAGGTCTTGGATTGGAGTAGATGCCTCCAGATCTGAGAATTGTGAGCAGAATGTGGTAGGGCTTGCTGAAAAGTTTTTTTTTTTTTTTTTCCTTGTGGTGATGTGCTATACTTGTATGCAAAGTTAGTTGTTATCAGGTATTGTCTATGGTTTGTTATCCATCCATCCTCAACCCCTTTTCCCATTTTACACATGGGGTCGGGGTGTCACTTCCGCAGTGACAATCCTCTCAAGCCAAAGTTTACATCGCTGGGTGGCTAGCCCTGCCGCAGTAATTCATTCACACCACTCACTTGGGCACACACTCTTACCTATGGCCAGTTTAGAGTATATATGTTGTTCCGAATTTTTGATTATTATACATTGATTCAGTATGGACTTATGGTAAAAATGGCAGTATTATGTTGGGTAAGACGTTTGTTGATACTGTCACTGATATTATTGGAAGACGGTCAGTTTACCGAACTTTAAAACCACGAGACAACAATGCCGAAAACCTACTTTAACAAACAATCACATCACCAGAATTTTACTCAAGGAAAGGAGGCAGTTGGCCAACATTTCAAAACAAGCACACCAAAGCATTATCAACCCCCCCCCCAACTAAAAATACCAACTCCAAGATCGCACTATAGTTTGGAAAAGGGCAAATTTCCCCATGTTGGCCAGCTGCCTTCTTTCTCAGAGTAAAATTCCGGTGATGTGACCGTACATTAAAGTAGGTCTTCAGTGTAATCGTCTTGCGGTTTTAAAGTTCGGTAAAGTGTAATTTCGATAATGTAAAGTAGACCCAATACAGGATATCAGTGTGACAAGTGTCAGTAATACTAAGGTGGATATATATTTTTTTATAAAACCTATGTGGCTAATGTAAACTTTAAGATTATGAATTAGAATGTGATATAGGCGGATGAGTTGTATCAGTAATGTTTAAAAGATTTAAGTTTCAGAGCTGAAGTACAGATTTGTGAGAGAATGGAATTAGTAAGTAAAGGAACTTTGTGTTTTTATTGCTGGTGATAGTTCAGCAAGAAACCAGTTTAAGTAGGTTATAATGACTTTAATGATGGTGGACATTTAGGGCAGGAAACAGTGTGTAGATACACTTATGTGGATGTAAAATGTTTGCCTATGAAAGTCAGACGAAGTAATATTAAATTGTAGTGCTAAGAAAGTACGGTTTTGAGAAGTGACAATTTTAATATGCAGTAAGATAAGGAGAGTTTAGAGAATGTGAAGTTGTCTTTCTTTTTGAAATGGAATGGTGAAATGAATTTGGTGTTTAATGTATGTGGGAAGTGCACAATGGTACAGCAAGACCCATTGTTGTACATACATGTGGGTGATGAATTTGTTGGTTAACTATAAAGGAAATTATATGGTGATGGGTGGGCAAAGTGAAGAATTGTAAATCAGGATTGGTGGTTTGGTATAGATGCAGGAAGTGGGTGTGTTGATTTAAATCTAAACAATAATATGGGTGTGTATTGGGAGTAATGGGAGTAAAGTGAAGCCATGCCTTGCCTGCTATGGCTTAGTGAGTTGGGCTTCACTTGCTCCGGAGTTTTGCTAAGATTAATCTCTGAGCAGGGGAGTGAAACTGACTTCACAACAGTTTGAGAATTTAGCTCTATCCTTTTAATGTCACAGGTTAGGGTTTAGCTGTTCCTCTTATTTGCTCAAATCTTACTGTGCAGGTTACAAAATGATCCATTTGTTAACTAAGTCCTAGTCAGATGCTTCCATTGGCTTCAGTTAGGTGTAATTATTGAATGGCTGAGCTGTTCAGGTAGTGTAATCCTATCCAGCTAGCCTAACTCCAACACTCTTCTACCTTACAAGTTCAAGGCTGGAAAATGAAACTGCCAGAAATGTTTATGCACTTAAAGCACGGTTAGTGCATCTTAGTTTGCAGTCTGTGTGCTGCACCTTATCAGCAAGTCTTCCATTTCTGCATTATAAGTGACTTGGAGGCAAACCTTTTGCTACCTGAATTTCTCCTTTCTCACAGTGCTGCCTTTTAAAATATGTAAGAAACACCATTAAGAAACCATACATTTGCAAGTTGAATGAACACCTTAGTGCAACTTCTATGAGCATCTTGTTACCCTGAGAACTTTGTAGTTATAAAAGGGCTTGAACAAGTGGAAAAATAATCATGTAAAAAACACGAGCAAGAGAATAATGCTGCATGATTTTACTCCTACCCAGAAATCCAACTTCTTGGAAGAGGAGTGGATCAGGTGGGTAAAATGAGGGGCATTGTTTGTTTCAGTCTCAAATGATTTCAAGTGAAAAGTAAAATAGAGAAGCATAACCCAAAAGTCTAATAAATGACACAAATCATACACATTCAAAAGCACATTTTATTTCTTGTGATCAGAGCATAATAAAAATCAATAAAGCAATTTAAGTCAAATGTTTATACCTGTAGCAGGAGGTACAGTTTTGCATTTAGGATTATATTTGAAGCTAGATGTCTATCAGGCACAATTTGTCCTCTAACATATCAGTACTGCATTATGAAAAATGAATGGATTCGGTCTTTGTTGGTGGAATTTTGCTTCTAGAGCTACAATGCATTGTCATTTTGTTTCATTTGTTATTTTTTTAGGTTGGGGGTAGCCAAGGTCAAAATTATCTTCTTAGCTTTCTGTGATTTCAGGGAAAAAAAGGAGTGTTTTGAATTGCTGCCAGCATTTTGATTAATCTATCCGTTCAGTTTCAGGGTTGTCCTGGGTGTAGTGAGGTGCCCATTCCACAGATGGTAGGAGAGCATTTGGTACAACTTGTTTGGATTGATGTATCACCCTAGTAATTGCGTCTGGTACTTTTTTAATGCTCTTAAAGGAGCATATGGAGTGAACTAGTGAGTGATCAATGAGGATATTGGACAGGACATTGACTTGAAGACACATGTGGGTTTATATTTATTCATTTTAAATCCAAGGTAGAGTCATTGCCAGTGATTTGGCTGTGTCTGGTAGTTTACTTAATGGGTCCAGTTCAATTTTTTTGTAGTTTTGCAGCAAGTTATATAGCTAGGGATCCTGAGTTAAAGTATTTTAGAATACCAGTATTCTTTGAGATTCCAACAGAGTGGATGCTTTGCATGATGGATACGGATAAGGGTGGGAGAATGTATACTGATACGCTATGCAGGCAAGTATGCTCACCAACATTAATAATAGCATGAAACCCATTTAGGGCTTCTGTCATTAGTACTCGAGACTCTTGTATTATTTCTCACATCCAGGGAAAGTATTCTTTTTTGATCAGTAAAAGTGATCTACCTTCTGAGCTTGTCTAAGGGATCTTGTCAATAATATTAAATTTGCTGGCATTGTGGGATGGACAGTCATTGTTCATTAGTCAAGTTTCAGTTATAGCTATGATTTAGAGATTTTCTTTAATGAGCAAAATTCAGGACTGGCCCATTTATTGTTTATGCTTTCTATATATGCACACTATTCCAAGATTTGATCCTGCTAAATGGAACGAAGTAATGGAGAGTTCTGGGTATAGAGGTCTTGGATTGGAGTAGATGGCTCCAGATCTGAGAATTGTGAGCAGAATGTGGTAGGGCTTGCTGAATTGTGGTGATGTGCTATACTTGTATGCAAAGTTAGTTGTTATCAGGTATTGTCTATGGTTTGTTATCCATCCATCCTCAACCCCTTTTCCCATTTTACACATGGGGTCGGGGTGTCACTTCCGCAGTGACAATCATCTCGAGCCAAGGTTTACATCGCTGGGTGGCTAGCCCTGCCGCAGTAATTCATTCACACCACTCACTTGGGCACACACTCTTACCTATGGCCAGTTTAGAGTATATATGTTATTCCGGATTTTTGATTATTATGCATTGATTCAGTATGGACTTGTGGTAAAAATGGCAGTATTATGTTTGGTAAGACGTTTGTTGATACTGTCACTGATATTATTGGAAGACGGTCAGTTTACCGAACTTTAAAACCACGAGACAACAATGCCAAAAACCTACTTTAACAATCACATCACCAGAATTTTACTCAAGGAAAGGAGGCAGTTGGCCAACATTTCAAAACAAGCACACCAAAGCATATCAACCCCCCCCCCCCCCAACTAAAAATACCAACTCCAAGATCGCACTATAGTTTGGAAAAGGGCAAATTTCCCCATGTTGGCCAGCTGCCTTCTTTCCGGTGATGTGCCCGTTCATTAAAGTAGGTCTTCGGTGTAATCGCCTTGTGGTTTTAAAGTTCAGTAAAGTGTAATTTCGATAATGTAAAGTAGACCCAATACAGGATGTCAGTGTGACAAGTGTCAGTAATACTAAGGTGGATATATTTTTTTTTATAAAACTTATGTGGCTAATGTAAACTTTAAGCTTATGAGTTAGAATGTGATATAGGCGGATGAGTTGTATCAGTAATGTTTAAAAGATTTAAGTTTCAGAGCTGAAGTACAGATTTGTGAGAGAATGGAATTAGTAAGTAAAGAAACTGTGTTTTTATTGCTGGTGATAGTTCAGCAAGAAACCAGTTTAAGTAAGTTATAATGACTTTAATGGCGGTGGACATTTAGGGCAGGAAACTGTGTGTAGATACACTTATGTGGATGTAAAATGTTTGCCTATGAAAGTCAGACGAAATAATATTAAATTGTAGTACTAAGAAAGTACGGTTTTGAGAAGTGACAATTTTAATATGCAGTAAGATAAGGAGAGTTTAGAGGATGTGAAGTTGTCTTCCTTTTTGAAATGGAATGGTGAAATGAATTTGGTGTTTAATGTAGGTGGGAAGTACACAACGGTACAGCAAGACCCATTGTTCATACATGTGGATGATGAATTTGTTGGTTAACTATAAAGGAAATTATATGGTGATGGGTGGGCAAAGTGAAGAAATGTAAATCAGGATTGGTGGTTTGGTGTAGATGCAGGAAGTGGGTGTGTTGATTTAAATCTAAACAATAATATGGGTGTGTATTGGGAGTAAAGTGAAGCCATGCCTTGCCTGATATGGCATAGTGAGTGGGGCTTCACTTGCTCCGGAGTTTTGCTAAGATTAATCTCTGAGCAGAGGAGTGAAACTGACTTCACAACAGTTTGAGAATTTAGCTCTATCCTTTTAATGTCACAGGTTAGGGTTTAGCTGTTCCTCTTATTTGCTCAAATCTTACCGTGCAGGTTACAAAATGATCCATTTGTTAACTAAGTCCTAGTCAGATGCTTCCATTGGCTTCAGTTAGGTGTAATTATTGAATGGCTGAGCTGTTCAGGTAGTGTAATCCTATCCAGCTAGCCTAACTCCAACACTCTTCTTCTACCTTACAAGTTCAAGGCTGGAAAATGAAACTGCCAGAAATGTTTATGCACTTAAAGCACGGTTAGTGCATCTTAGTTTGCAGTCTGTGTGCTGCACCTTATAAGCAAGTCTTCCATTTCTGCATTATAAGTGACTTGGAGGCAAACCTTTTGCTACCTGAATTTCTCCTTTCTTACAGTGCTGCCTTTTAAAATATGTATGAAACACCATTAAGAAACCATACATTTGCAAGTTGAATGAACACCTTAGTGCAACTTCTATGAGCATCTTGTTACCCTGAGAACTTTGTAGTTATAAAAGGACTTGAACAAGTGGAAAAATAATCATGTAAAAACCACGAGCAAGAGAATAATGCTGCATGATTTTACTCCTACCCAGAAATCCAACTTCTTGGAAGAGGAGTGGATCAGGTGGGTAAAATGAGGGGCATCTGTTTGTTTCAGTCTCAAAGGATTTCAAGTGAAAAGTAAAATAGAGAAGCATAACCCAAAAGTCTAATAAATGACACAAATCATACACATTCAAAAGCACATTTTATTTCTTGTGATCAGAGCATAATAAAAATCAATAAAGCAATTTAAGTCTAATGTTTATACCTGTAGCAGGAGGTACAGTTTTGCATTTAGGATTATAATTGAAGCTAGATGTCTATCGGGCACAATTTGTCCTCTAACATATCAGTACTGCAGAAAGAATGCATATGACGTTCACAATCATACAGTGAAATTCAGGCCTTTTATTTACAAAAGTGCATTTTTGTTTTCTTTTTGTTTACTGGTATAGATCAGCTCCACCATATCTGTAGGAGGGGGGCTACCCCACCAAAATATCGTACTACTTTATAATTAACGCTTAAGTCATTATACCTCAAGGGAAAGATTCCCGCTTTGCAGTGTGCATCGTGTGATTTTTAATATTTGCATACTTGATCATCTGTGAACTGTGTGGCTCCTCCCCTTTTACAAACAACTTCTGTTAAATTATACAGAACAGGATTATGGTCTGACACTGGACATTTGCAATATTTCACACCCAACAATTATTGTCATACTACATGTAACTTGATTTTGTAGATTGTATTTTTGAATAAATGCTCTTTAAGTAGTTAAAGGATGTCAACAAATGAAACAATGATCACTAAATGGTATACTTCAGAGGAGGATGCCAAATGTTTGGTACTGTAATACAATCCACCGATTCATAGAGAAAGCTGTCTGTCACTATAGGGATGCTGGAAGATGCATGCCACTCATTCATTGGTTTTGCCATTTGATGCGAGGAGGAGGAGGAGCTACAAGTAAACTAAGAAACAACTGTCCATGTTGGTTTGTATAATGGTTAAGATGTTAATCTCACAAATACAAAGTACAGGGTTTGATTCTCACATTTGGAAGGGAAATTGATTAAGCCTAAACTGGCCTACAAGGGTAAACCTATGTTGAATTCTGCATATCCCATTTACTGCAGGTGCAGATCTGAGTATATTCTTATGAGCCACAAAGGGTGGAAATGACTGGTGAGTTGTATAAGAGACATAATTTCAGCTATATGAGGGAGATAATTCACATCTTAAGACCAGAAATTAGTAAGTAGTTTTTAGTAAAGCCTCCAAATGTTGTTATTACAATTATTTAATGTGCTCAGGCAGTGTGATTGTACACCGCAAAAAAAAAAAAAATTTAGGGGAATAATGCATGACATGATTTATAAAAAAAAAAACTGGCAAATACTGATAAAACTGCTACAATTCTTATGTATTGCATATTCATTCAGTTTAAGCCATTTCACTCAGTGGAGAAAATATGTGGTTAGAGCACAAGTAGTAAGGCTATAAAAAACCTGTCCATTTAACAGTGACATTGGAAAATGTGTAACATTATTGGTAAAACATATTGCTTGTTTGCGGAAAAAGCACAACAATCCACAGATGAGGGCTTTTTTTTGTATTGGGGGTACATCATCTCCGCACTCTGTGTTCTTAGATTCACCCATTTCTGTGGCACCATCGTTTGGTGCACTGTTTGATAGTGCCAAATAAGACACAACTCAATAAATTTTGGTCTATATTCTTGAATGTCTTTGTTTTGTTACAGTCACTTAACTATGGAAAGCAAAAACGTCAGTGAAATGCAACTTGAGAAATGCACTAAACATGTTTTCTACAAGTGAATAACGCACATAACAGTCAAGTCCTTACTTAAGACTTGCAGTGTTTTCCTAACAGAAAAAAAAGTTGCTGAAATTTTGATGTATTTTATACGATCTGTGTGACCACAGAGTCATTTTGTTTAGTTACAGACTGTTAACTGATAACATGGTAATTTGGGTCTATGTTCAGCCATCGAATGGTATGTTCAATGAACGTCCAATCACAAAACACAAACCCGCAAATGTGCCTTTCCTCGAGAAGAGACATCATTGTAAAATAAATACATTGAACAGCCATAGCTGACCAACAGAAAGTAAACGACACAGACGTACATGTAGGTAAGGTAGAGATAAGGTAACTTTCACCTCACCCACTGCAATGCCATCTCGGAGTTGGTACATATAATTGGGGGAGCACAGCCCCCTACACCCCCCAATTATATATCTTGCCTCTTGAACCTGGTCGGCTTCTTTGAAACAGTTACCAAAGCTATAGATGAAGGAAAGGTAGTCCACACAGCCTACCTGGACCTCGCAAAAGCCTTCGACACAATACCCCACTCGGGCATCATAAATAAGCTCACCAGCTTAAATATCAACCCCTATGTCACAAGATGGGTTGCAAATGGCTCAGGGATAGAATCCACATGGTCAGAATAGCAGGTGCCATGTCAGACTCTAAACCAGTTACAAGTGGCATCCCACAAGGCTCAGTCCTGGGACCTCTCGTTCGTTAATATTTCTCCGAGGTACAGGCTAACACGGGTGGACTATGGCTGACCAAGTTCGCAGAAGACTGCAAACTGGGTGCCATAATCGACTCTCCGGCTGACACAAGCATCCTCCAAAAAGGTCTCACAGAGACGGATAACTGGTGCCAGAGCCATGGCCTAAAGCTAAATGCCAAAAATTGCATAGTCATCCCCTTTGGGAAAAACAAAGTGCCCACAAATTACCACATAGGTGGTAATTCATTAAGTACGGAAGAAGTAATTAGGGACTTGGGGACCCAAGTAGATAGCAATCTCTCCTTTGACAATCACGTTGCCAAAGTGGTTAGAAAGACCTTCTATAGAGCCCACCTTATCATGAAAGGATTCACATCTAGATCAAGAGAGGTCATTGTGCCCCTCTACTCATCACTTATCAGGCCCATAATTGAATACAATGCCCCATTTGGGATGTACCTTACCCAACACCTGCAGCAACTAGAAAGACCCCAAAAGTACCTCACCAAGAGGATCAAGGGGCTCAAACAGATGCCCTATGCAGCTCAGCTAAAGAAACTCCAGCTCTACTCAGTTGCATACCGCCTACTTAGAGGCAATCTGTGTCTGATGTATAAAGCCATATCCAACCCAGAATTAATGGACATGCTTCACCTCAGGAAATCCAAATCCCTTAGAGATGCACGCTCCAGGGACTTGAACCTCAGCACAGAAATAAATAGGACATGCTGGAGGAACAGATTCATATCCCAGAGGCTCCCCTCACTCTGGAACAAAATCCCAGTCTATGTTAGGCAGAGCCCCTCACTGACCCTCTTCAAGAGAAATCTTGAGTGGATGGGAGATCGTAAGTTTACCCCTGGGATCTCTTCTGTGTCCCTGCTTGACAGAGGTACAGTAAACTAACCTTAAAAGGGCAACCTTCTGTGACCTGCTTTACAGAGGCACAGTCAACTAATCTAAAAGGGTGGCGAAAGCCAAACACACTCTGGCTAGGCTTATAAATGCCCTAGGACAGATAGCCTAGTATCAACCTATGAACCTATATATATATATATATATATATATATATATATATATATATATATCCAGCATCACACTGCAGTAGGGAAAGGGAAGCTTTTCTTATTGCTACCTTGCCTACAACTACATCCATGCTGTTTACTTTCTGTTGGCCAGCAGTAGTTTCTTGGCACATTACTGGGTACTGCTAGAAAACCATTGTCTAGTTAGGCACCTTCTGCAGTTTATAGTGACATTGTTATTGCATTATCCCCTCCACCGTATCAGAACTGCTCCATCTTTTCATAAACATTTTTTTCTGACCAAATTGTATAAAAAGAGAACTGATGTATTATATTTTATTAATTCTATTTTTGCATGCATTGCTTTTAATGACTTATTTGCTGAAAATGTAGCTGTTTAGCAAAAATCTAATGTAAAAGTGCAATGGAAATAAGGTAAAAAGGACTAACAATACCTTAGAAAAGGGTGTAGGTTATGTACTGATTAAAAATGGAGTACTGAGTTTCTGAAAAGCTTCAGCTACTGTTACTCTGACAACAAAACCTCTATAATGGGATTACTGGTGAAAGAAATGATATTCACAAACGTTCAAATAAAAATATTTTGCACATGTAAAAGGCTGAAAATGAATATAAAAACAGTGAGTGCTTCAAAATATTTTTAATAAAGCAGTTGCAGTTTCTAAGTAAGAGTGTGGATTTAAAAAAGATAAAATTATTTCTCAAAAATGTTGCATAATTTTCAAAGTAAAAAGTCTGATTCTAATATTCTGATTTTAATATAGTATTAATTACATTAAGATGGGGATTATTACTGCAGTTAAGCTGGTCTCATTTTCATTTCAAATGATTTCAAAGAATATAACTGTCCTTTATAGGAACTCCAAACGATGCCTTGTCCAAGTAGGCTAGTTGACCCTCTAAGGTAGAGGCCATTGGGATTTGATGTATGGCAGGCTCCATACCAGTAACCTCCATGATAAAGTGATGCACAGTTACCATTGTTTGCAGCATCTTGATCTCTGTCGTAAGTTGAAAACTTTTGTCCATAGTGATAGGATAATGAATCCCCTGTGGGTGGAAAAAAAGATTTTATGTACATTAAATGGAACAACAACAAACTAATATGCAATTTGCCAGAACATGTATCATTCTGGAAAAGGTTTACGTTTCAAGTGAATTATGTGACATTAGGTTATGGCTGAGTGATTATAACTGAGAAAGAAAGATTATCTCCAAATAACACAAACCAAACACAAATGCTTTTCTGTGGTTATTGTAAGGGGATGCAGTTATGGATCCATGGGTACAGGATGCTTCATGAGTGATTTTACTAATTATCTAGTGACAGCATTTTCTAGTTTCTTTCTGAAGTAAAACCTTAAAATGATTAACGTTGTGAAGCGGAAAAGGGTTAGTGCCAGCAGTGTGAGGTACCTATACATATCGACCTAAAACGTACGTTTATTAGGAACACTGTCACTTATCATGTAGTGTTTGGTCAACGTTTGAAGTGTCATGTTTTGATAAGCAAAGCTTTGGACTCTTAATAGCTCACTGTATCAATTGTTGTAAACATTGTTTAGTACTTTGTGCATGAATGGCTTTCAGTAAAATGAAAATGTAAGTTTTTTTCATACCTTTCCACTTACTTGGAGTTTTCAAACTTAGTATAGTTAGAGTTTGTGGCTTTGGATTTGGGCACCTTGAGGGGGCAGATGAGCCCCATGCAAAAATGCAGTTTAATGACTTGGATGTCAGGTTTTATTTTGCAGTATTTTCTTTACATTATTGCATTTATTATTAATATTTTTATTCATAGATTGTTACTAGGCTAATGACCCAGGGGGGACTTTTTAAGCCTAGCTATGTTTTCCCTAAAGAATGGTGACATCCTGTGTCCAAGTATGACCTTGAGGGCCAGGCATTTATAACCTACCTCTGTCTGTAAGGGGCATGAGGTGTAAATTTCCTATTCCCCATCCACTCGGCTAGGTTCATAGGTGTGTACTAGAATTATGGCCCCAGAGCCTTTACAAGCCTAGCCCATAGGATTACCCTGGTGTGTTCTGTTGATTGTGGTAATGGGACTCTGGAGTATGTGGTGCAGAGGGATTGGGATTTCTTTAGATGTAGCATTTCTAACAGATCTGGGTCAGACATGGCTTTGTAATCAAGCAGAGATCGCCTCTAAGTAGGCTATATGAGACAGGTTGGACTTAAATTGGGTAATAGACTTAGCTTCACATGGTCTGGAATCCCGTTCCGTAGGAGGGACTGTCTCTGGGACACACATCTGTCTCTCCAGTATGTTCTGCTTTAGACACAGTCAAAATTCACATCCCTATACCTTGTATTTCTGGTACTGTTTAACTTATGAATATGCAGGAAATTCATGTGTGGGGTTTGTAGATGCCTTGTAAGCCAGCAATAGATCACCCCTCAGCAATCTATAGAAGACCAGCAGACTGAATAGATGGAAAGGGCTTTTGGTCAGGTATGTACCAAAGGGAACATTGTACTCTAACTGGTCTGATAAGGGCAGAGTACAGTGGGATAATAACCTCTCTCGACTTTGATGCCATGCCCTTACTTATAGGTTGTGCAACATTAATGGATTTCCTCACGACTGTGGCCACATGGTGGTCGAAGTTAAGCCAACTGTCTACCTGACTACCCAGACCGCTGGGTCGACTCTTAGGGGTATATTATCAATCTGGTAATTAACTGGGATGGTTGACTTTGCAAAGGTACATTTATGCATTTCTCAACATAGAGTTTAAGACCATGGCTTTAATACCAAATGTAGTCAGAGTAAGGCCTACTTGAAGAATGCTAGTGTCTAAAGGGCAGCCGATGCTAACCCCCAGCTTGCAATGATCTGCACATGTAGTCAGCCACAATCCTTCAGCATCTGCTTCCACTTCAGAGCAACAGATGCTAAAATGGGTCCAGTGTTTGCTGGTTACTTATGTCCTCATTTATCATATCCACGATGAGTCTTTAAATGGCCTTACTTATGAGGCTGGTCAGATTTATGGGCCTGTAGTTACCTTGATCGATGGTTGGACCTCCTTTGTGCAGGGGAATGACTGTAGTCACCTTCCACTCCTTGGGCACAAAACCTGACTGTAGGCTTCAGTTGAAAAGTGATTAAAGTGGATTACAGAGGTCATGTTTCATGCTGTCTACTAACAATCCCAGGATGTTGTCAGGGGGCCCATTGATGCAGTGTTTTTGGCCTTGGAAAGTGCATTGATGACCTGTTTCCTAGTAATAGTTGGGGGGATTGTGGTATTTCCTTTGGACTATTGGGGGGGGAGATATGAGCTGAACCTGTCATCCAAGAGGTTGGCAATGGCCTCTGGTTTAGTGTGGGTGATGCCATTTACAAAAAATGCTGAGCCTCACTGCATATTTTCCTTGAAGTTACGGGCATAGCTGTAGAAAGCTTTGTGGTTTTCCTTTACCTGAGAAGCTATTTTTTCTTCAAATTTAGCCTTTGAAGTATTAACCTTCTTAGCTGCCTGTTTAGATTGATTTTTTTTTTTTGTATGTTTGGCTTTGTTCCTCCTTTGCTTGGCCAGTTTTTTTTGTTGTTGTATAACCAATTGATATTGTGATTCCACCAGGGTGGCTTGTCTTTGTCTTATTCTTAAGAGTGGGCATGGATTGCTCTATGCACTTACTGATATGGCTGTACAGAGATTTTGTAAATAACTCAGTATATGCTATGGTGTTTACTTGGTTTGGGGGTGCTTAGAATTTTGCCAAGGAGTCTCCTAGCAGAGAGAGGTTGGCTTTGGAATAATTCCTAAAGGTTTTTGGTTGTGCTGGGTCCCTGGATTTAATTTTTATTTCAAGCAATACTGCCTTATGGTTTGATCTGATGAGAGAGGTCATTAATTTGGGTGAAGAACATCACTTTCCCATATTTGTGAGTACAAGGTCAAGGATGTTTGTACTCCTGGTAGGAGAATGGACCAGCTGTTCCGGGATGTTAGTATTAATGAAGTTTAGGGATCACTAGACTTGTGCAATAGAAGTGGTTTATTAAAAATCTATGGGGGGTAGTTGAGATAATGTTGAGGGACTCTTGTATATTGAGATAGGTAGTATGGGTTTCCTGGGACATGGAGGTGGACCTGTAGGTTGCAAGGATATGCTATGAAACCCTGTTTATGGTGAGTTATGCATGTATGAGTTCCAGTGGGTTAGTGGAACCCTGATCTGACTCAAAATGGTGATCAGTGGAACCCTGATGTAGCCCATACATTTTTGCAAGAGTGACATTAGAAGGTAGACAGAAATGACGGCAAGTGGAATCTAAACTTAGCTACACTGGATTGTCTGCCTTCATAGTAAAATCTTTATAACGTGTAAAGTAATTAAATACAACAGAAAAAATAAGTAACTATTATAAATGTCTGGACTTGCAAATCTGAGTCCTGGAATGTAGAGACTAAATGACCAAAAATTTGGACTAGTGATTGCTATTTCTCAAAATATTTCCTTTTTTGTGAGGTATGGTGATCTCAAGAGTTGATATATACAAGTTTAAGGGTTTAGGCTTTAAAGGTTTAAATGTGAAGAGACATGCTTTACATATACTCCTTTGTATTTGTGGGGTGCTTTTTTGCATTTTGGGGTTCAGAGTTTTAATAGGAAGTCAAAAAATGTCATTCTTATGGGGCCAATTTAAATATCTAAGCTTTATTTTTATTTCTGATTTTGACTGTCACATTTGGGGTATTCTACATCTTGAATTTTGAGACAGGGCCGACAAGGACAACTTCCAATTTAGTTTTCCCTAAATAACAGTACTAAATACTACCATATTGTTATCATGATAATCAACATGTCAGTCTTGTGATTGAAATGCATGGCACATATCTTACATATTTATTTATTTTTTACAATCAAGTTGACCCGTTAACCCACTGGTCACCTCCTCTCTGATCCATTCTTTACCCATGTTAACCTGCACTTGCTTTAGACCAACATTTTGTTAAGTGGGTCATTAGAGGATATTAACTTGTACGGATGTGAGTCGGGAAGGTCACTGGCTGTCCATCAATGTTGCAGACATCACATCTTTGTGACATGGCTTAGTATCACTGGATTTCCTAGACACACTGTCTTTGTATTGTAAGTACCTGGTGAAAGCTACATAAAACTGGCAAACCCATATGCAAACACCCAAAACACATTTACTTAGAGCTATACAATTTCTGAACAAACGTACAGTACAGTGTAGAACACACACATTTTTTTTATTTTTGCAAATGACCACCCTTACATTGCCTGTCTCACTGTTTCTTCAGGAAACTGTGATCTGAGAGAACATACAAAATAATGAATTTCAAGCCTAAGCCCATCACTTTTATATGCAGAAAACAACAACCTATCAGTCCTCAAGCAGTAAAGTCTGAATAATGTGATACAAGCAATCTAATGGAATGAAAGCCACTATTCCAAGTTATGTCTCCAGTTCAGACTGGAACAATGCACCACATACCTCTCCAGTTCACACTGGAACAATTCACCACATCTGCTCACAAATATAAATGTATATGCTGTCAGTGAGAATGACAATGCTGCCTTTTATGTCTGTCACACGTTGCTCACTCACGCTCTTGGTGGGTGGCAGTTTTCTCTCCATATCTGGCTTTGGTTGATTTGATCAGGGTCTAGAGTTCTCTACGTTTAGGAAGAACATGTTTAGCATCTTGAGAATTAACTTTCGTTTTGCATGCAATCACTTTTTTTCTTTTACTTTACAGTCTGTTGATATTTGAATTCAACCATAGAGGCTTAGTCTTAAATCTGGGGTTGCATTTACATTGCATGAGGACAGGTGCATCTATGTAGCTGTTTACATAGGCATAGAATTTGGCAGGAAAGGATTCTGCATAAGCAGTGGGGTCATCAGGTTGGAAGGAGGATTTGAATATATAGTCATCAGTCTTCATATAACCTCTGAATACTTGGGTATTGGAGAACGCTTCTGGCTTCAGTGTTATTGATTTGTGGTCCAATCTGACCAGGGAAGAACTGAGCTGTCCCATATTGGTAAGGACTAAGTCCAGTATGTTATTGTCCATTGTTGAGTGCAGACTAGGTGGTCCAGAGAGTTTGTATTGATGAGGTTCGGAAGTTTCTGGGCATGCCGGTTTGAAGTTGTATAAGTATCCCAGTTAACAGAGGGGTAGTTGAAGACTCCTAGGAGAAAAGTGCTTGGTTTAATGCATACAGACCCTGTATTAGTAAGGTAGGAGGTATGGGCTGGGAGAGTCACATAGTGACGTCCTACAGTTAGCTGTAATATGTTAAAGTGGTTTTGTTAAGAATAAGTTGTGTGTGGAAGAGTTATGGGCCATTATTTTGCTTAACAAGTCTGGAGGGAATCTTTTTACCACCACCTTTAGTGCCTTATCTAGTGTGGTGGGTCTGAACATGCTGCAGGCGTTGAAACCTTCTACTGATGTAGTTCTCACTGGTCTTGAACTAAGTCTCTATGACAATGCTCCTAGCATTAAGCAGCAATGCCATTATGTTGTCTGGATTCTGGTTTATTCTGTTGGAAGCTTTAGATGACTAACATTTCTTGAAAAAGGAAGTATAGGGGAGGACAAGTATTTATACAATATAAAAATGCCTTGGGGGTATAGGGGCATGCCATCCCCTAGCAAAGCACTTAGGACCGTCTGCTGTCTTCCCTCAAGCAGATATACATTGCGCCACCTCCACAATTAGAATGACACCAAAAGCTAAGCCAATTGTTAAGTCAATTTGTTTGTCTGTATTGCAGCATCATCCTTGGTGATGACAGAATGGTACTCAAGGTTAGGTTTATGCCTGCCTCAGACACGTATTCTAAGAGCTACATAATCTCTTTCTCTTTATATGACCCAGTGAGGTACATCTCAAGTCATTTACACCCCAAGTGCACTCTGACTCTATCATATGCAGGGCTGGCCTTTGGTCAGCTGGTGCCCTAGACAAAAGGGCTCCACAGTGCCCCCATCTTGGCATACATACACCATCCAGATTACTAGGAAAGTCCCCCTGCTAAAACGGTGCCCTAGGCGGCTATGTGTTTATATAGTGCAGGGACTTGAAATCATGTGTGATGTGGTGAATCTTAGCATTTGAAGGCAACTGTCTGTGACCCTCTTTTTAAATAACCTGGTAAGTGGTGCACTGGTATGTCTCACTATGGAGTCACCTGTCTTACTCAGCCTGGTGAGTGATGCATTAGTGTGTCTCACTATGGAGTCATCCATCACTAGGTTACTGGCTGTGTGGAGGAATGCCTTATTGGGTTTTGATTTGAAACAATATGACTCATAAATGTTTCATGGTGGATGATGTTTGTGTTGTGTGTTTGTGAGGCTGCTTGAGGGTACTTGGTCCTTAAGTTACATTTATGATACCTTTGTGGTTTAGGTAAGTTACTTGTAAGTCTTGGCATATGTAGGCCTGTATGTTTTGTCTGAGATGCATGCAATTGGTATAGTGTGGGACTGTGTAGTACTAACAGCCTGTTCCTTGTTTTGAGAAACTTCATATGAGAGCTATGACTCCATAATATTATATAACTACATCTTTATCACACTGTTTCAGCTTGTTTAACTAGTAGGTGGTTATCAGTAAACATGAGACCATTTCTGCTTTGTCTCAGAATACCCATTTCAACCACACTGATTACTGAGACAGCGAGGAAGTGCAACTGTATGGTTGAGTTGCTTACTAATGTGGCTAAATGGGGAATAGCACATAAGGATTGTAGCTGATTTGCAGGAATTTTATCTGTTTGAAATAATTTCAGTATACACATAAACAGCAACATGCCTCTTAGCAGAAATCAAAGCCTCTTTACTCAACTGGGGGGGGGGTATTTTAGCTTATAGTTAAGATATTGATTTTGGGCTATATTAGGAAGTGTGAATAGAATAAATTGGGTTTCAGCACCAACACCAGATAGCCTATCTGCACTGGTTATTTGCGATCTATGAAATCAGATTTAGGCATGCAACAATATTGTGCAGCTCAACTCTGCAGTTTATAGAGCTGTAACTGATAAAAAGAAATAATCAAGGTTTCCAAGATGGAATTTGAAAGTGAAAGTGTTTGGGTTTGTGACATACAACATTGTGCAGTGCTGCGCAGAGTACCATCCACCAATGTCAGTGTTGCGCAGCGTGACATCCACCACGGTTAAACTAAGGAGCTTAAGTGAAAGAACCAATAAAGCAAGCAGCTAGAACTCCAGCCAGTAATGTCTACTCCTCAGAAATGGCAGTAATTTTTAATCCTTGCCCCCTGAATAATTGTTACCGCTTTTAGCAAGCTTACAATCAGACAAAAGTAAATTCAAGAATGTGAAAGAGTGGAAAGTTACAGGAAAAGCAGATTTAGGCATGCAACCTCATTACCACAATCAACAGAACAAGCTGGAGGGACAGGTTCATAACACAGAGGCTGCCCATACTATGGAATAGACTTCCCATACATGTCAAGCGGAGAGCCTCACTAGCCCTGTTCAAGAGAAATCTTGTTGAAGGGATGGGAAATGTAAAATTCACCCCGGGGATCACTCCAGAGGCACTGGGAGCTAAGGTTGGGTGGCACGATGCCAGGGTTATCCTATGAACTAGGCTTGTAAAGGGTCCAGGGCCATTAGCCTAGTACATACCTATGAACCTATTTATGTAGGTATAGTCTAACAGATTATCAAGGGAAAAACTCATTGTAAACAGTAAAGGACAATTAAGCACTAAAATACCAGGGATCAAATGAATATACAATATAAGCACTTTAACTGAAACTAAATAAAGGCAAAAATTGGAAAATTACAGGAAAAATACTTTGCAACTAGTGAGCCTTGACAAATTCTAGTTAATCCATTGCTTCTTTCCAGGAATAACATGGGAGCTTTAGTTTAATTCAGTGAGCCTATTATTAGTATGCATAAACAGATGACATGACTCATACCATAGTCATCAAGACTTCTAGCAGTCATTTGAGTGCTTATCATTTGGCCTATCCATAAGGTATGGCTCAATAAAGCAGAGCAGGATGGTGTTCTAATGCAAAAAGCTGAGCTGGTATTTCAAGTACAAAGAAATGGCTTGCAAAGAATCTTATCAGAACTTTTTTTACCAGTGAAAAAGTGATCATGCAGTTAATTATATTATGTAGTAGGGAATGCGGTAGAAACCCTGTATGGAGGATTAGGGGGAGATTTCTATGTTCAGAAAAAAAAAGTTTGAAAAATTCTCTTTCAGTTTTCTTGTTCTGGCCTGCAGTGCTGTTTGAGCTCACCTTGCTGATGTACCTGTCCCAGAGCTACAATGTAGAAGTTTCTAGTATGCTCCCTCAGTGCCACTGTACTCAACAGGGGAAGAAAAAGTAGCTGTGGAGGAACCAGGTAAATTTATGCCTTTAACAGAAAGGAGACCAGATTTTATACAATCATGAGATCCGATCCCAACCAAACTGATTCTGAACTGCATCGAGATGGATAGTTACAAAGGAATAGTTGTTAAAATATCAAAATATACCCGAGTATCTTTATTGTAATTAATTGTAGAAAAGAAATAGTAAGAAATGAAAGTAGGTTTGTCATACTGAACTGGAAATGAATATTTTGATGTGACATCAATGATGAAAGCAGCCAAAGGCAAATATGATGTGTGTTACCAAATACTAACAGAGGGTTAACCATGGTACCATCTTGGAAATATGGAGTCTCCGATAATGTCAGATATGATACTTTTATGGTCTAAGAAAGATGGTACATTTGTAACGCTTCAGCTCATTGTAAAATGTGGCAAAAGTAAAGCTGACCAATGTAAACCATTTACCATTGCTGTAATACATAATTAGCCTAGCTGGAATTAGTGCTCTATAGAAAAGGTGACAAATCAGATAGTGGGTTACCAGTGATATTTGTGGTGGGATATACCTCATGGTGGAAGCACAGCTTTTTAATGGCTATATGTAGGAGATGCAGGAAGCCACACACACATCTATATACCTATATATCAATATGCCAAGGCAGGGTTAGCTACCCAGCAGTGTAAATATTGGCTTGAGATGATTGTTACTGTTGAAGTGACAACCCGACCCTAGGTGTAAATATATATATATATATATATATATATATATATATATATATATATATATATATACACACACACACACACACACACATTGATATAATGACTGGTCGAATGGTTTCATGATCAGCACACAAAATATCGACCATTCATTATACCATCAACAACACAGAGTGACACACACACCACACTGAGAAAGGAAATACATTTCCTAACCAGTGGTACAACTCAAAACCCTATCACACATTCAGTTCATATTTGTCTGAATAGTGATAGTGTTATGGGAAGGGCTTTTTAAGGTAAGCCACATGTTAGAGTTAGGGTTAACACGCCTGTCCTGCTCCATATTAGTAATGCATGTTAACACTAACCCCAACCTTAACTGTGATGTGCAGCTTACATTAAAAAAAGCCCTTCTCATAACACTACTACTACACAAGGCAACTCACTCACCATGCATGTGAGCATACACACACACTAAATCTACTCCTTACTCACCCCTCATTTTAACCCTAAAACACTCAAACATACGAACACTAAATCCATCTCCTTACCCAACCCTTACCCTAATCCTAAAACACATAGTTGCACAAAAACGTCTGACCAAACACTTTTTGTCACCCACACCAGCGTTCGCACAAATGCTCTCACTCAATAACACCACCATACTAGCGTAATAGACATGTGTCGTCCAACTTAAATGCAACTATATATATATATATATATATATATATATACACACACACGCATAATCTATATATTTATCTACATATATATATATATATATATATATATTTATCTACATATATATATATATATATATATATATATATATGTGTGTGTGTTTAGTTTAATACCTAATGTATTCAAAGTTACAGCAATGCTACATTACCATTCTGACTCTGCATAGGAGTGTTTCCAATAACAAGACTCTAAATGGTATAGGATGCATTCCGTTTGCAATTAAGGTCTATACTGAGCAAGAAACTAGAGGATTATGGAATTAAGTGGAGGTCATAGCCTACAGAAATCCATAATACTGTACTAAGCAATTGGAGAACTACAGCCTTTCCCCTTAAGGGAAGACTTTCCACGGACCCAGACAATTACAGACCATAAGTCTAACCAGCTTCATATGCAGAGTCGTGGAAAATCTTAGGGAATTAATCAGGACAGAGGGAACCTCCAAACACTAGACCCATCTCAGTTTGGATTTGTCAAGGGCAGGTCATGCTTACTCAGCCTTGTGGATTTTTTGAAAAGGTCACCAAAGCATTGAATGAAGGCAAAATGGTGCACACCACATAACTCAACCTGGCCAAAACTTTTGTGACAGTTCCCCTCTCAGACATAGTAGAAATGGTAAATAAAATGAGAATAAACCCCTATGTTACCCACTGGCTTAGAGATATTATTTTATTTTCCATCTGTTTACCGGGTTAGTCCCACTGGACACAAGGTGACCATTTTCAGCAGAGCCCGGGGAGAAAAAGCTTCAAATACATAGTAAAAAATTATATAAACATAGCTGTTTTGTACAAAAGAGCATAGAACATATAAAAGGAGTAAAAAAAATCAGAATTTTACAAATTATGCAGCATACAGTGGTTAGAATATTGAGAAACAATTAAACAAGATATACAACAAATATAGAATAATCATAACTGTAAAGGTGGCCTAAACACCTGGTTCACAGTACTATGCACTAAGTGAAACTACACTACACCTGTGATCTAGGGATGTTGATAGATGTAGATAGGATGCAGATAATCAAAAAGTTACCTCCATAAAGAGATGAGTCATTAGTGGAATCCCCCAGGGTTCCATGATGGGACCTATCCTGTTTGGCATCTACTTTTCTGAAATAAAAGCTAGTACTAAAGGACTTTGGCTGACTAACTTCGCAGATAACTGCAAGCTAAGAGTAGTCATTGAATCCCCAAATAACTTGGCCATCCTGCTGGAAGGTTTGTGTCAAATAACTGTTGTCAAAATCATGGTCCAAAACTAGATGCCAAAAAATGAATTACTGTATCCTTTGGGAAGACATCTACCCCAGGGAACTACCTCATTGACAATATGCCTCTAAGAGTTGACACAGTTTGGATTTGGGAATTTATGTGGACAGTGACATAACTTTTGACCATCATGCATCTGTTTCTGTAAGAAAGTTCTTTTATAAACAAACTGCTTAGATCAAGGGATGTCATTGCCCCCCCCCCCCTTTGCTCAGCCCATATTAGGCTAATCATTGAATATAATGCCCCCTTTGGCATGAATATGTAAAAACTGGAACGCTCACACATATACCTTAAAATAAAAGAATACAAGGCTTAAACAGCATGTCCTTGATGGACAGACTGAAGAGTTAACTTGTGTCTGACATACAAAGCATCGTCCGACCCATTACTCTTGGATTTACTGCCCATCAACAAGTCAAATGACATCAAAATACTCAGTCTAGGGACCTAAACTACTACTGCAACTTCAACAGAATGGTTTGGAGGAACAGATATATTTCACAGAGGATACTGCTGCTATGGAACAAATTTTCCATCCACATAAAACAAAGTTCATCCCTGTCAATTTTCATGTGAAACTTAGATCTATGGATGGGAAACAAAAAATTTACCCCAGGACTGCTCTCTGTACTAATGGACAGATGCAGCTCCTAAATGCTTTATTCCATGCATGGGTCCCCACAAATTATCTGTTGTAGGATCCCTGTTATTCTCATTAGGGGTAATATGTAATTATTGACCATGGATGGGTAGGGCCAGTCTATAACCAAATGGGATAGGTTATTTCAAGTACAAAAGGGGAAACTGGCTAGGTTTAAAATAGCCTGCAAGGGCAGCTAGCCTAGTATTTATCTATGAAGTTATAAACCTTTACAAGAGAAATGTGAAATACATGACAAGTTAGAATTAAGTATTATTTATAAAATACAGTTTCATGATTTAAACATTTCATTTTTGTTGGATCTCAGCAACTCCTTTCAACATTACCTGCACCACCATCTGTGAAGCCAGATATGTACAGACTGTATCCATCTTCTTCACCATTCAGTGCATATGGGGAGATGTAAAACTTCGCATATTTTGCGTAGGCTTTGGCACCAGCAAAATCCTCCATATCAATTCTTAATTGATGTGTTTTCTTATTTGACAAAAGGAACATATTTTCTAGACCTGTGAATGAAAATAAAAATCTGTTATTTACTTTTCCAAGCAATTCACTTATTTGATTAGCATTGGTTTTGGTTACAGGGGATGCAGTGAATTCACATCTTACTGTTCCTCCCATCTCATTTATTGTGTATCTGTTTATAAGATATTTCCTGTACATGTTCCCTACCTTTAATAGCTCACATTTACAAACCTCATGGATACAGTATAAACAAGTGCTCATGTCCGGTCTACTGCCTTTAGTAACTGTATAGGCCTCATAAAGGACATTTTTGACTCTGTAGGATCAACTTGATGAATCAGTTTTTAAAAAATAGACAACTAGGTGCTGCTCACTACATCCCACTGTCTATGTTCGGAGACCGCCTAAACTGTTTGTGCAAAAATCAGGCTTGTCACAATTGTAAAATAAACCCAGATGATGAGAGCAGTCCAACAAATCCACCAAGGCTCGGACACCAGGAAAATCTTTCGTTTTATTTTAAACACTGAATAAATACTCCAACAATAAAACGGACTCCACAAAGTAACTGTAGTACAACAAACTGTAAATCTGGTTAAGCGCTTTCGTCTGCAACATAACAGACTTCCTCGGAACCAGGTTTTCACATAAAATAAGCCTATTTAAAGGCATTTTGGTGCCAGATTTGGCTGATTGATTTAAAGGGCTATACACTTACCCTGATCAGGATAATAACATAGGGCAAGTGTTGTAGTATAGTATATGACCTGTACATCTGGTGATTGCTAAAAACATTTTTATTTATAATTATTATATTATACATTGTATACATATTTATTATACATTTTTTATAAAATTATTTTTATAAAATTATTAATTATGTACAGTCATACAATATAGGCAATGTTTACAATTAATATTATATTTCAAGATATATTTCATTTTTGTAATATCTTTAAAATACATTTTTAACATATTGTATTAACATATGTTTTTAGCAATCACTTTGTGGAGTCCGTATTATTGTTGGAGTATTTATTCAGTGTTTAAAATAAAACGAAAGATTTTCCTGGTGTCCGAGCCTTGGTGGATTTGTTGGACTGCTCTCATCATCTGGGTTTATTTTATATTGTTGCACACCTCGTTGGTTTTCATTGTCACAATTGTAACTGGGATGGTAAGATATATTTTGTTCAGTTTAATAATATATCTACCAAGCTATTCTTCTATGCTTAATTTATGTTACTCACACTTTTATGATATGTGTATTAGCTGGTTTGCATAAATTTTTGGCGCATTGTCACCCTCTTCCATATAAAAGTATCACATTTGAAGAGGACGTCGATATGCAGGGCCTTTGAAGAGGACATGTGTTCCAAAATAGTGTTGCAAGCATCAGAGCTCTCTGACTTCCATCTCCAAGATGTAGAACACTCATAATGTGGTGCAAATGGGTAAAATGTGGAACACTTACTAAGAGCTTGCTAACAACTTTGGCTGGGAAGCTCAGACCATGGCTAAAATGTTTTACTTTATGCTTCTAGAATGTTTTTGTTGAATTAATATGATTTAGTATGATAGCCTTCATTTCTTAGCATTGAATGTAAATCAGACCCTGTCAACATGGAACATTGTTTTTTAAAGACTCAAAACAAGAAAAATTCTTCATGATGAAATACTCTTGAGAAGTATGTCAAGCACACTCACTTGTGTTGTTTTACACACTTATTTACAGGGACACTGATTTACCGTTCTAAATCATGGTGACTTGAATGCACATATTGGGACAGACAGAACAGGATATGAGGACTGCCTGGGTCTGCATGGGTGGGGCAACAGGAATAAAGAAGGAAAGGCTGTTTTGGACTTCTGTCTAGAAAATGGCTTGCTAGTAGCCAACAAATGGTTTTGAAAGAGAGGCAGTCACAAGGTCACATACGAGTGGCCAACATGCAACTCGGGTAGACTTCCTCCTAGTAAGGAAAGGGCACTGGTGCAGAAACAGTGATTGCAAAGTCATCCCCAGCGAGACAGTCGGCCAACAGTATAAACCACTGGTTGCCACAGTCAGCTGCAAGCAATGGTCACAGAAGGCTCTAAGGTCAACAGAGACCAGACTGAAGACCTAGAAGTTGTCAGAAGAGAAAGTAGAACAGTACAAAGAATAACTTAGAACTCTAGCACCCCAAAGAAGACAAAGAAATAGGTAGTGTTGAAGCAGAATGGCAGCACCTCAAAACAGCATGTGTTAGGACTACAGAAAAGATATGTGGCCTAGGTAGGTATAGAAATAAGGTACATAAGGAAATCTGGTGGTGGAATGCAGAAGTCCAGAAAGTCATCAAAAGAAAGATGGAGTGTAGGAAAAAGTGGGAGATAGAAAAGACTGATCTAACTAGGAAGGAATACTGGTTAGCTAACAAAGCTAAGAAAGGAGTTGCAATGGGAAAGAACAGGGCATTGGAGGCAATCTACCAGCTTACAACAACCTGATCACCAGTCCACAGGACATCAAAGAAGGCAGATAGAAGGAATATTTACAGCAGCTTCTGAATGAAGAAAACCCCAGAGAAGCTGTACTGCTCCCGAAACAGCCTACGATGAGAGAAGAGGAGGAGCCCACCTTAGAAGAAATAAGAACAGCACTAAGGAAAATGAAGTTGGAGAAAGCAGCAGGCTCAGATGAGGTCACAGTAGATATGATAAAGATGCTAGGTGAGATAGGGGAGAAATGACTCCTGAGGGTATTCACAGCAGTGTGGAGAGAAAGGTGTATCCCAGATGACTGTAAAATAAGCATATTCATGCCAGTGAACAAGAACAAAGGGGAAATCCACAAATGTGGGGAGTACAGAGGCATCAAACGCCTACCATATTGCATGAAAGTTCTTGAGAGGGTGATTGATATATGGATATGCAGAGTAGTAGAATGTAAGATGGGAGATGAGCAGTTCAGATTCAGATCAGGATGCAGCAAAACTGACCTGATGTTTGCAGTGAGACAGACAGTTGAGAAGAAGCTAGAGATGAAGAAAGAGTCCAACTGGGCATTCCTAGACTTGGAGAAAGCATATGACAATGTCCCAAGAAAGCTGACTTGGGCAGTACTGCTGTGGTTTGAAGTCCCAGAAACATTGGTAGAATTAGTGCAGACTATGTACAAGGATCCAATGACTCAAGTATGAATAGTGTTCAGTCTCAGAGGGTTTCCCAGTGGCAGTGGGTGCGCACCAGGGTTCAGCTCTGAGCCCACTGTTCTTACTGGTACTGGACTATATTAACAAACATTGGAGGGGGGCAACTCAACAAAGCTGCTGTATGCAGATGATGTGGCATTACAGACAGACTGAGCAAGAACTTCAGTAAAGGATAAGGGAATGGAATGCAAAACTGAAGGCACATGGGATGAAAGTAAGCACATATAAGACAGTGGTAATGGCAAATTGGGGAAATCAGAAGCTGAGAATTGAGATAGAAGGGAAGATAGTGGAAAAGGTTAATAGTTTCGAGTATCTGGGAGGGGTGTTTGAGGAGAATGGATGTCTGAATGATGAAGTCTAAGCTAGAATCAGAGGGGCTGAAGCCAACTGGCACAGAGTATCAGATGTAGTATATGACAGAAGAATGCCAAAGAAGCTGAAAAGTAAGGTGTACAAGACAGTGGTGCAATCGGTACTACTGTATGGTACAGAAACCTGGGCAGTAAAGGCAGAGCAGATGAGGAAACTAGAAGTGATGGAAATGAAGTTCCTGACAAAGGTGGTAGGATGCACACTGTGGGACAGATGAAGAAATAACGTCATAAGAACAGAAGCAAAAGTAGCTCTAATTACAGAAAAGATCAAAGAGAACCGATTAAGGTGGTTTGGACACGTGCACAGACAGAAAGAAGGTAAGTGGAAATGACATCCACGAAGAGGTGCTTGGATTGAGGGAGAGAAGATCTGCAACAGTCAGCCATGAGGAGTATGGCACTGAATCAAGAGAGATGGCAACATTTAACATGATAGCCTGATCCCATGTAGAAAAATGGGAGACAGCTGAAACTGTAATTATCCCTACAATATTAAGTGGAAGTTCAAATTATTTCTGTGATTTCTTAATAATTTTCTAATGCATTTACTTATAGACAAAATTAAAACAGATTTTAGGCATATAACTTTCAATAAAGCAATCTAAAATTGTTGTAAGTAATAAATATAAGCAGTAACATAGATTTCAGTGAATGAGTGATCTGGCCTAAAACATTAAATTCTGCAATAGTGACTCTCCACTAAAACTTAACTGTTTAGACCGGTAAAACTTAAGTTACCTACTTTCACATCTAACTCAAGTGCACACTGCAGTGTTTAGGATAAACCGTTTTTTTTTTTTTCATATTACCTTTAAGCATCTATTGCAAGACCACCAGTTATTGGAGAGCCCACATTCTGCCTCTCAGTAGTCATCTTGGGATTAGTGCTTCTGTTTTCTCCTGGTGAGAGAAGGAGTGCAGTTACATTATTTCATGGAGACGGCTGATCACCAGAAAGCTTAACAACTGTTTTATAGGTGACAGCTTGAAATTTGTGCTTATATTCTGTTCCTGGTGAGAGTAGGGGCAGAGTGCATAGTTTCCTGACTCTTTCTGGTTGGAGAGTGAGTGTCTGTGCTTAACGTACCTGATTCGTCTGGTTGCTATTTGAGGCATCTACCAGAAAAAGGCTACAAGCCTGCCAACCAATGCATCATCTGCGACAAGACTGTGGATCACCAAACAGGCCGTGGCCTGCTTCTCTTCTTGGGATTGATGCTAACATTTTGCTTCTGGTGAGCGAAGAAGCAAAGGAGCAATGTATCCCAACAGAGTGAAGCTGTGCTGAGACCAGCATTAGTAGTAGCCACGCAGTAACCCTTCATGCGACTCCCATCTTTTCATCATTCTTGACAAGCTAATTCTTTATTTGCAGTAAGTGCTGCTTGATTTCTTCCTAACTTCAGAATATCTGCCTAAATACTTCATCCTTAAATTTTCAGGATCTACGTATTACTTACCCCTCAAGTGCTTGGCAGTGCTCTGTACAGACTAGGACATCTTGATTGACATTTTTCTTGTAAAAGGAATATATAAGGAAGCAGCTCCAGTACTTAGTAATAATGACCATCCCTCCTGGCATGTTTAAAGGTCAGTTCCCTGTGCTTTCTCTTATTAACCTGGTGAACTTGGGCATTCTCAGGCAGTGTAGCAACTGCCTCATGTACACAGACAACCCTCTCCTCTTTCTTCCCAACACTCAAACTTGTGAGAGATGCACCTATATATCCAAATTGAAAGCCATGCACTCTCAAGCCAGGACCAGAATAGCTGGTCAAGAGGAGAAGGTCAACACCTGCACCACATCACATGCAACACATAGCCCTCCAGAACACCCACCATCACAGCTCTCACATAAAAACACAAACCACACACCTACCTTCGCTGGAGGCTGTCAATAGAAATCTACCCAAACAGCAGAGACCTCCAAGGCAAAAATGCACTTGACCACCACAACACAGCACAAATCACAAGACACATAGCTCACCTACACAGCGTGCCCCTCAACCTAAGCCCCTAAGGCAAAACAGCTTGTCCAATGCACTAATCATAGGTGACTCGATAGTGAGGCACACTGATGTTCCACTCACTAGGTTGAATAAGGAGAAGGTAACAGTCAGCTGTCTATCAGGTGCCAGGATCTGACACATAACACACACACTCGGTTCACTCCACAACAAATACAAGTATGACTCTGTCACTGTCCATGTGGTTGTGAAAGACCTGAGATGCACCCCCCTGGACTACATGAAAAGAGACATGGAGGAGCTCTCGGATTATGAGGCCCAGGAAGGTATGACCCTAGCCCTGAGCAGCATCCTACTGTTGCCCAGAATGATACCACAGTACAAGCAGAAAATGATTGACTTCAACAATTGGCTAAGTTTCTGGTGTCATTCTAAGGGGATCCAGTAGCTGTCTGCTTGGGATAACATGATTGACAGACCTTGATGCTTTGCCAGAGATGGCCTGCATCTGTCACCCCTGGGTTTCTGGATACTGCCTAAGGCTCTTACCACCCCATAGTGCCTTTTTTAGATGATGTTCCAAAGACCAAATTACCACCATAACAGCTATAAATAAATGCAATCTGAGGGTCATACTGCTCAATGCTAGAAGTCTAAATCTCAAGATGCATTTGCTCAAAGCACTCCTCCAAATGGAGAACATCGACATTTGTGCTGTAATGGAGACCTGGTTTAAAGCAGCAGAAAGCACCCCTGCGCTACCAGGCAATAACTCATTCCACACCTTTCAGCCCCAGAACATGGACCAAAGTTCTAAAGGTAGTGGTGTCTCCATATTCATAAAGGATATGAAAATCTCCAGACTAGTAGCCCAGTATAACGCATCTGAGGTACTTCAGTTACAACTAACATTGGGTAAGACAGTGATTTAGGTTGTAGCCTGCTACAGCTCCCCAACCATGTCCCAAGACTCTCACTCCACGTTCCTAAGCACCCTGGAAGCTATTAGGGTCCAACCCAACACTCTCATACTAGCTGACTTTAACTACCCCTCCATCAATTGAGAAAACTACTCATGCACCAATACACTGGCACAATGCTTCCTGGAATTCAGGAATTCCAATGCCCTGGACCAGCTCATTTTTATCCTCACTAGAGGAAGCAGCATCCTTGCACTGGTTACTACTAACATGGGCAACCATTGCTCTACACCAGTCAGTTCCTCCCTGGTTAGATCCGTCCACAAACTAATCAACATGGAAATCCACATCTCACCGTCACCCCCTGCAAAGGTAACCACCATGAAAAACTTCTGCAAAGCTGACTCCTAAAAACAGAGGTAGCAAACTTCATGGAACCCATGTCAATGGAAAATAGATGCGTAACTGTTGAATCATACACCAATGCACTGTTCGAACACATACATAAATGCATGGAACTAGCCATACCCAACAGAACCAAGATACTCTCCTCCAAAAAAAAAAAAAAAAAAAAAAAAAGGAAGCCAATCTGATCGTCCCCTGCTACTAATAAACTCTACAACAGAAGGAAAAAAACTGTTGCAGAAAAAGTCCCAAGACTGAAAGAACTCCCTTATTAACCTCAACAAAAAGTTGAGATCCCTCATCAAAACCTCTAAAGCCAGCTATGAAGGCAAAATTGTGCAGACACTAAAAACCACAAAGCCTTCTATAGTTATATCAAGAATCTCCATGGCAATACCCAGGTTTGCTCTGAGTTACTGCACAGTGGTAACTCCTATACTGAGCCAACATATTGGCCAATAGATTCAGTGCCAACATTACCCCCCCCCCCCCAAGGATTAATCACAGTACCGGAGGAATGCCAGGCACCCAGCATTACTGCAGCACAGGTTAAAGCTGCACTGTCCTAGGCCAAGAATGCAGCTTTCATGGGATCTGACAATATCCCTGGATGTGTTCTACATGAACTACAAAGTGAGCTGGCACAGGTCTAGATTAGATACTCGACATTACTGAACTTCGAATATGATATGATTGACGCCATATTGTCGAAGTCCAGTAACATCAAATACCTAATAAAAACATTTAAAAAAGTCAAAAAACAGAACTCCTTGCTTTAAGCAGGGGGACAAGCCCCCCTGCACTGCCCACACCCCCGCTACTTAAATATTCCAACTCCAAGACCACACTACACTGAAGTAAATGGAAATCTCCCCTTACAGAGATTTCCGTTTACCTCTTCAATGTTCAGCAGTTTCACCGGTTATGTGTCGACAATGTCAGATTTGACATTGTGATCATTCGTGGATCTAATATAGACCCAGCTGGCACCATACCTGTGTGCCCTTTTCAATCACAACTTGACCTCAGGCTTTGACCCTACCAAATGGCGCACTGCTACAGTCATTCCTCTTCATGAAGGGGGAGTGGTTATAGACCCTGGGAATTATCTTGCCATTAGCCTGATGAGTCTGATATGTAAGGCTATGGAGCACATCATCATGGACCTAATTAACAAGGATATAGAGAATCTCCAAACACTAGATCCCACGCAATTTGGTTTTGTGAAAGGTAGATCATGCCTGCTCAACCTGGTTGACTTCTTTGAGTCAGTCACCAGAGCTGTGGATGAGGGCAAGGCAGTTCATACAGCCTACTTCGATTTGGCCAAGGCCTTTGATACCATTCCCCACTCAGGAATTATTGACATACTCACCAAACTAGGCATCAACCCCCATATCACTAGGTGGGTTACAAATTGGCTGACAGATAGAACCCACAGTGTCAAAATAGCAGACTCCAAGTCAGACTGTCGACCAGTCACAAGTGGACTTCCACAGGGATCGGTCCTGGGTCCTCTCCTGTTTGGCATCTACGTCTTAGAAATCCAGGTCAAAATGGAGGTACTCTGGCTGACCACTGCAACCTGGGAGCTATTATTAACTCCCCAAGTAATGTACACATCCTACAGAAAGGCCTCAATGAGACCAATGATTGGTGTCGAAACCATGGCCTTATGCCCAAATCAGCATACCCTTTGGGAAAAACTCAGTTCCCACTAATTACTACATCGATGGGAACCCACTGAACACTCAAGGCATTATAACAGATCTGGAAACACAGCTTGACAGCAACCTCTCCTTCGACCACCACATTGCCACTGTGGTCAGAAAGTCCTTCTATGTGGCACATCTCATTACCAAGGATTTTGCATCCAGGAAGAAAGAGGCCATCATCTCTCTCTCTACTCTTCCCTCATTAGGCCAATCATCGAGTATAATGCCTCATTTGGCATGTACCTCACTGGACACACGCAACAGCTGGAAAGGCCACAAAAGTACCTCACAAAGAGGATCCTAGGCCTTAAACACATGTCTGACATGGACAGACTCAAAAAAACTCCAGCTATTCTCTGTCTCATATCATCTAACAGGCAATCTCTGCTTGACTTACAAAGCCATGTCTGACCCAGCCCTGTTAGAAATGCTACATCTAAAGAAATCCAAATTTCTCTGCACCACACACTCCAGAGACCTGAACCTCATTAACATAATCAACAGAATGTGCTGGAGAGACAGGTTCATAACCCAGACACTGCCCATACTATGGAATAGACTTCCCATACACGGCAAGCAGAGCACCTCACTGGCCCTCTTCAAGAGAAATCTTGATAAGTGAATGGGAGACAGAAAGTTCACCCCGGGGATCATTGCAGTGGCTGTACTTGATAGAGGCACTGGGAACTAACATTAGGTGGCACGATGCCAGGGCACTTCTATGGGCCAGGCTTGTAAAGGCTCCAGGGCCATTAGCCTAGTAAACACCTATGAACAAAATCTTTTCTTTTTGCAACATTCTGACAGTCCAAGTTTGGAATATACCAGTATTGTTCCTGGAACAAAATGGAAAATACATGTCCCTCTTATTTTGAGAAGCATGATTTTTTTATTCTGATTATTTTGTATAATTTATGTTTGTAATTTTGATACGCAGTCATTTGTTTTGTTTGTATATTATGTTGGTAACCATAATTTTTTGAACAGGAAACTAGAATTTGAAGAACATGCCATGTGACTTGCTTATGCCTTAGCTGTCTGTTGTGATTATGTATAAGGCACACCAATAAGGAGAAAATAGAGTGACCATGTGTCCTGGTAAACCAGTCAGGAGATGGTATAGTCACCATTCACTCAGGCATACCATTCAGCAAAAATCCTGGTATTCTGGTTAATGACAACAATTTAGATGACTATTTTTTTGAAGGATCCACTCTAGCAAATCTCTAATTTCTTTCCCTTACATAATGACAAAATTACCTCTTCAGTGTGGATGCACAGTTTTGTTATTTGCATAAGATGACAGAAAAATAAACAGTTTATACATGCAAGCTTTCTTTTTTTTTATGGTCACTGTTTAGAGGTGCACCATTCCTCTTTTGATTTTTGCTATTCTAGTTTTGCAGAGGCTCTATAATCCTTTCTTATAACAACAGAGAGCTGAATATGGCTCTGTGGTTTTTTTTTGCCTTTGTTTACATATATTCCACATTAGTTGCAAGCATGAAAAATTTGCATTAGAAATCAACCAGTAATTCTCTTGAATGCCGTATAAGCATTTTTATTTATCTGTTTATCATTTGTTGACAAGGGTAGAACACTGAACTAGATAGACCGTTTTCAGGCACAGTCCATGAAAAGTGAATAAAAAGTAAAAGTTAATGTAGTAGTAGTTTACAGTACCGACAATGAGTACACAAAGAAAATTAACATAAAAATCTAACTACCAAAGCTGGTTGCTTCAACCGTTTATTAAAATAAATAACGGTAAGCCTTTTTGTGTTCGAACCCACTTCTTCAGACCACAAAAATCTAAAAGCCAGCCATGTTTAAATACGCAAGCTAATTAATGAACCCACTTCTTCAGGCCACAAAAATCTAAAAGCCAGCCATGTTTAAATACGCAAGCTAATTAACGAACCCACTTCTTCAGACCACAAAATTCTAAAAGCCAACCATGTTTAAATACGCAAGCTAATTAACGAACCCACTTCAGACCACAAAATTCTAAAAGCCAACCATGTTTAACGAACCCACTTCTTCAGACCACAAAATTCTAAAAGCCAACCATGTTTAAATACGCAAGCTAATTAACGAACCCACTTCTTCAGACCACAAAATTCTAAAAGCCAACCATGTTTAAATACATGAAGCTAATTCTAACCCCCACTTCTTCAGACCACAAAATTCAAAAGCCAACCATGTTTAAATAAAATCTAAAAGCCAACCATGTTTAAATACGCAAGCTAATTAACGAACCCACTTCTTCAGACCACAAAAATCTAAAAGCCAACCATGTTTAAATACGCAAGCTAATTAACAACCAATAAATCAATGAGAAAGTCTCAATGGCAACTTGGACTCATTGATGTGCCAATTTACGATACTTGAAGAAAGGTTTTAGTGAAACATTATCATTTATACCAAAACCATTATCAGCTTGTAAAGTTCTAATCCATTTTAAATCCCCCAATCATGCTAGCCCCTCTAATATTCTCACTAATAAGACATAACACCCTGAATTCAAGAGTGTCCTTTAACCTGCTTAACATATTTAGTCAAAGCATTAGTGGTTATATCTCTTCTTATATTTCCTGAATGTTCAAGTACACTGTCTTTAAGTCTACGACTAGTTATGCGAACATAAAAGCAAGGGCATTTCTTATATGTAGCTTGGTCGACCAAGTTATTACTTCTGTAATCTACATAAAAATTGATACCATTACTTATTCATGTTATGGGGTGTACAAAAAAATATTCTCTGAAATATAAGCACATGCTTTGTAAGGATGACAAGAATAGGTCCCCAACCAATCTGATAACACAGGTGCTTTCCTCCTCCTACTGTACTACAATCTACGTTTCAAGGATAATCCATTCCTAAATGCAAAAGAAGGAGTAAGACCAACCCCATTTCTAATTTTTCATCTAATACAATTGGCCAATTACACTTAACTATCTCACAGACTGAACTAATATCATTAGAATAAGTTAAATTAAACCTAATTTTATCATCCGATTGCTTAGTATGCTTATTATTAGAACATGAACCATGAATGTTTGTCTTTAACTGTGAACTGGTCCTTGAAGGCACATTCTGGCAGAATGAGTGCAGGGCTGTAAAAGAACGTGCTGGCAGTTCTAGAAGAGATTGCATTACTATAGGAAAGTCTGTCTTTAACTGTGAAGAAAGTCTGTCTTTAACTGTGAACCGGTCCTTGAAGGCACATTCTGGCAGAATGAGTGCAGGGCTGTAAAAGAACATGCTGACAGTTCTAGAAGAGATGGCATTACTATAGGAAAGTCTGTCTTTAACTGTGAACTGGTCCTTGAAGGCACATTCTGGCAGAATGAGTGCTGGGATGTAAAATAATGTGCTGACTGTTCTAGAAGAGTTGGCATTACTATAGGAAAGTCTGTCTTTAACTGTGAACTGGTCCTTGAAGGCACATTCTGGCAGAATGAGTGCTGAGATGTAAAAGAATGTGCTGACTGTTCTAGAAGAGATGGTATTACTATAGGAATGTTTGTCTTTAACTGTGAACTGGTCCTTTAAGGAGCATTCTGGCAGAATGAATGCAAGGCTCTAAAAGAATGTGCTGACTGTTCTAGAAGAAATGGCGTTACTATAGGAATGAAAAAAAAAACTCGGCAAATTATGAGTGTGTTAGACTCCCATCTGTGCTAGACTGGAGTGTCATTTTTTTCAGGCTGAACTTGTAACTGTCATTCCAGGGCTGGACTTCATGTAGTACGTGCAAATCTAGAAATTTTAGGTTTAGATGGTCTGCGTTTAATAATAATGTTGCTCTTCTAACTGCCAGACTTCATACCCATTAAGTGGTAAATTTATGGATTAATGTCCTGTAAATAAAGTAAGAATAATGCTCTATAAGGTAGACTTATTAGAGGAGAATGGGGCACATATTACAAAAGAATGTAAAATGGGGTGCATATTACAAAAGAATGTAAAATGGGGTGCATATTACAAAAGAATGTAAAATGGGGCACATATTACAAAAGAATGTAAAATGGGGCACATATTACAAAAGAATGTAAAATGGGGTGCATATTACAAAAGAATGTAAAATGGGGTGCATATTACAAAAGAATGTAAAATGGGGTGCATATTACAAAAGAATGTAAAAACTTCAAAAGTATAATATTTCTCAGAAAGATAGTTCTGCAAATGAGGACACAATTAGAGGCTTGGGGAAGGTCAACATTCAGAGGAACTGTTAGGGAACATTTTTAGTATGTAAACTTAAATAGAGGTAGCAATACGGTGCCAGAACACACACTAAACACTTTAAAAGCAAAAACAATAAAATCAGTGAGTGCTTTTCCATCAAAACTATGGACGTTTCATCAGAATTAATCAAGAAGAACCACAGTAGCCTTTATATACAGAAAATCGCACTCATTATCAATTAGATCAATTATATGTCTCAAAGAGGGGGAAGGCATGCCCGAAAGCAGAAAGAGAGGAGGAATGTTAGGAGTGTAGTAGTGAGGGTAGGAACTTTGAATGTTGGCAGTATGACTGGTATAGGGAGAGAGCTAGCTGATATGATGGAGAGAAGGAAGGTTGATATATTGTGTGTGCAAGAGACCAGATGGAAGGGGAGTAAGGCCAGGTGTATAGGAGGCAGGTTCAAATTGTTCTATCATGGTGTGAATGGGAGGAGAAATGGGTTAGGGGTTATCCTGAAGGAACAGTATGCCAAGAGTGTTTTGGAGGTGAAAAGAGTGTCGGATAGAATGATGTTTATGAAGCTGGAAATTGGGTGTGCGATGGATGAGAAAGAAAAATTTTGGAGTGAGTTGGATGAAGTGGTGGTGAGTGTACTCAAGGGTGAGAGACTGGTGATTGGAGCGGATTCCAATGGGCATGTTGGTGAAGGGAACAGAGGAGATGAGGAAGTGATGGGCAGGTATGGTGTTAAGGAGAGGAATGCAGAAGGTCAGATGGTAGTGGATTTTGCGAAAAGGATGGACATGGCTGTGGTGAATATGTATTTTAAGAAGAGGGGGGAGCATAGGGTGACTTACAAGAGTGGAGGAAGATGCACACATGTGGATTATATCATGTGTAAGAGGGCTAGTCTGAAGGAGATTGGAGACTGTGATGTGGTGATAGGGGAAAGTTTAGTTAGGCAGCATAGAATGGTGGTCTGTAGGTGATCAAGAAGAGGAGGACAAGTGTGAGAACAGTGCCAAGGATCAAATGGTGGCAGTTGAAAAAGGGTGATTGTGAGGTGGAGTTCAGGGAAGAGTTAAAACAGGCACTGGGGGGCAGTGGAGAGTTACCGAATAGCTAGGTAACTACAACAGAGATGGTAAGGGAGACAGCTAGAAAGGTGCTTGGTGTGACATCTGAACAGAGGAAGGAGGACAAGGAGACCTGGTGGTGGAATGAGGAAGTACAGGAGAGTATACAGAGGAAGAGGCTGGCGAAGAAGAAGTGGGATTGTCAGAGAGATGAAGAAAGTAGACAGGAGTATAAGGAGATGAGGAGCATGTCAAAGAGAGAGGTGGCGAAGGCTGAGGATAAGGCATATGGAGAGTTGTATGAAAGGTTGGACACTAAAGAGGGAGAAAAGGACCTGTACCAATTGGCTAGACGGGACCAAGCTGAAAAAGATGTGCAGCAGGTAAAGGTGATAAAGGATAGTGAGGGAAACGTACTCGCAAGCAAGGAGAGTGTGTTGATCAGATGGAAAGATTATTTTGAGGGGCTGATGAATGAAAAGAATGAGAGAGAGAGAAGGTTGAATGATGTGGGGATAG
The DNA here is from genome assembly GCF_019279795.1 of Protopterus annectens. Lineage (NCBI taxonomy): Eukaryota > Metazoa > Chordata > Ceratodontiformes > Protopteridae > Protopterus > Protopterus annectens. Next base: position 1,784,004,412 of record NC_056744.1, on the reverse strand, counting down.
TGAATCAGGAAGTGAAACAGATTAGCAAGGAGGAAGTACGGATAGCTATGAAGAGGATGAAGAATGGAAAGGCTGTTGGCCCAGATGACATACCAGTGGAAGCATGCAGGTGCTTAGGAGAAATGGCAGTGGAGTTTTTAACCAGATTGTTTAATGAAATCTTGGAAAGTCAGAGGATGCCTGAGGAGTGGAGAAAACGTGTTTTGGTACCTATTTTTAAGAATAAGGGTGATGTGCAGAGCTGCAGTAACTACAGAGGGATAAAACTGATCAGTCACAGCTTGAAGTTATGGAAAAAAGTAGTGGAAGCTAGATAAAGAAGGGAGGTGATGATTAGCAATCAGCAGTATGGTTTCATGCCGGGAAAGGGCACTACAGATGCAATGTTTGCTCTGAGAGTGTTGATGGAGAAATATAGAGAAGGTCAGAAGGAGTTGCATTGTGTCTTTGTGGACTTGGAGAAAGCATATGACAGGGTGCCTAGAGAGGAGTTGTGGTATTGTATGAGGAAGTCAGGAGTGGCAGAGAAGTATGCAAGAGTCGTACAGGATATGTACAAGGGTAGTGTGACAGTGGTGAGGTCTGCAGTAGGAGTGACAGATGCGTTTAAGGTGGAGGCGGGATTACATCAAGGATCAGCTCTGAGCCCTGTCTTATTTGCAATGGTAATGGACAGGTTGATAGACAAGATCAGACAGGAAGCCCCATGGACTATGATGTTTGCAGATGACATTGTTATCTGTAGTGAGAGTAGGGACCAGGTTGAGGAGACCCTGGAGAGGTGGAGATATGCTCTAGAGAGGAGAGGAATGAAGGTCAACAGGACTAAGACAGAATATGTGTGTAAATGAAGGAGGATAGAGGAATGGTGAGGATGCAGGGAGTAGAGTTGGTAAATGTGGATGAGTTTAAATATTTGGGATCAAAGTTTCAGAGTAATGGTGAGTGTGGAAGAGTGGTGATGAAAAGAGTACAGGCAGGGTGGAATGGGTGGAGAAGAGTGTCAGGAGTGATTTGTGACAGACAGGTACCAGTAAGAGTGAAAGGGAAGATCTGCAAGAGGGTAGTGAGACCAGCTATGTTGTATGGGTTGGAGACGGTGGCATTGACAAAAAGACAGGAGTCAGAGCTGGAAGTGGCAGAGTTAAAGATGTTAAGATTTGCACTGGGTGTGACAAGGACGAACAGGTTAGGAATCAATATATTAGAGGGTCAGCTCAGTTTGGACGTTTTGAAGACAAAGTCAGAGGGGTGAGATTGCGTTGGTTTGGACATGCGCTGAGGAGGGATGTTGGGTATATTGGGAAAAGGATGCTAAGGATGGAGTTACCAGGTAGGAAAAGAGGAAGGCCTAAGATAAGGTTTATGGATGTGGTGAGAGAGGACATGCAGGTGGTTGGTGTGACACGGCAAGATGCAGAGGATAGGAAGGAATGGAAACAGATAATCAGCTGTGGCGACCCCTAACAGGAACAGCCGAAAGAGAAGAAGAAGATTTAAATATGCAAATTGGATCTTTCATCACGAAAAAACACCACTCAATGGAGTTACAGATTCTTGAAACTACAAGAAGTAATACATCATAACATTTTTTCAAAAACATGTGAAACAACTAAAATACAAATTATATTTATATAGAACAATAAAACCTAAAAATAAAAATGAAAATAAATGGAGCAAATACTCCCGTTCATTTTCATCATTGTGAGTGCTCAGGCAACTAATCCTATATCCAGCAGATGGCAGTACATCTTATCTAAATATAAATGAAAGCCTCAGTCCTATTAGGTGAATAAAACCCAATATCCAGCAAATGGCAGTACATCGTAGGTAAATATAAATGAAAGCCTCAATCCTATTAAGTGAATAAAAACCAATACCAGCAGATGACAGTACGGTGGTGGGGCTGCGGTAGAGTTGTCACCTCACAGTAAGACGTTGTCCTGTTCGATTCTCAGCTACAGTGTCTTCTGTGTGGAGACATGCGTGAATGGGCGTACCTTTGTTGAAGGTTGTGTGTCAGGGCCGGCAACTCGGCACGTAAAAATCTACTGCCAGTCATTAGTGGACCGGAGTTCCGCTGTGGCGACCCCTAACCGGGAAAAGCCAAAAGAGAAGAAGAAGATTTAAATATGCAAATTGGATCTTTCATCATGAAAAAACACCACTCAATGGAGTTACAGATTCTTGAAACTACAAGATGTAATACATCATAACAATTTTTCAAAAACATGTGAAACAACTAAAATACAAATGATATTTATATAGAACAATAAAACCTAAAAAATAAAAATGAAAATAAATGGAGCAAATACTCCTGTTCATTTTCATCGTGAGTGCTCAGGCAACTAATCCTATATCCAGCAGATGGCAGTACATCTTATCTAAATATAAATGAAAGCCTCATTCCTATTAGGTGAATAAAACCCAATATCCAGCAGATGGCATTACTTCGTATCTAAATATAAATGAAAGCCTCAGTCCTATTAGGTGAATAAAACCCAATATCCAGCAAATGGCAGTACATCGTAGGTAAATATAAATGAAAGCCTCAATCCTATTAAATGAATAAAAACCAATACCAGCAGATGACAGTACGGTGGTGGGGCTGCGGTAGAGTTGTCACCTCACAGTAAGACGTTGTCCTGTTCGATTCTCAGGTAGAGTGTCTTCTGTGTGGAGACATGCGTGAATGGGTGTACCTTTGTTGAAGGTTGTGTGTCAGGGCTGGCAACTCAGCACGTAAAAATCTACTGCCAGTCATTAGTGGACCGGAGTTCCGCTGTGGCGACCCCTAACCGGGAAAAGCCAAAAGACACAACAACAACCAGCAGATGACAGTATATCATACCCAAGTATACCTACAACCTCAATGCTATTGAACAAATAAAGAATAATATATACCACTCATGGACCACAATCATATTATAAAATATAAAGATTTAATAATGGAATAAAAAGGCCTAATGCTTCAAGGGCCTAGCTATCAAGAAAAGTTTGAGTGGAACTTTGTCAGTCAAACCATATGCCTTATCGGCCTGCATCCTAATAATCCACTTAGTCTCTATCTTCTCAGTAAGATTTTTAAGGTTGTCTAGTCTAACGCTTCTATGAATGAGTTCTATAGCTAAAACCAGAAACTCGATTTCAACACTTGGCTAAGTTTCTGGTGTCATTCAAAGGGGATCCAGTGTCTGTCTGCCTGGGACGACATGCTCGACAAGCCACACTGCTTCACTAGAGACGGCTTGCACCTGTCACCCTTAGGCTTTCGAATACTGGCCACCCCCATAGTGCCTTTTTTAGGCAAGGCTCAAAAGACAAACCCACCGCCGTAAATAGCACAAGTAAAAAACTGAGGGTAATACTACTCAATGCCAGAAGTCTAAACCTCCTCAGTATGAGGAAAATCAATATATGTGCAGTAACAGAAACCTGGTTTAAGGCTCCAGAGAGCACCCCAGCACTACCAGGCCACAACTCATACCATACATTTCAGCCACAGAACCCAAACTGAAATACAAAAGGCGGGGGTGTATACATATTCATCAAGGATACCCACACTTCCAGGTTAGTGGCACAGCACGATGCTTCAGAGATCATCCACGTGCAACTAACAACAGGCAAAACTGCAATTCAAATTGTAGCTTGCTACAGATCACCCACCATGTCCCAGGACCCCCATTCTACATTTCTGGAAACACTGGAAAACATAAAGGTCCTACCAAACACCCTAATATGGGGTGATTTCAATTACCCAAACATTAACTGGGAGAACTACTCAAGTACTAACTCTCTTGCCCAACATTTCCTAGAATTTATAAACTCAAACGCCCTGGTTCAACTGGTCAACACTCCCACCAGAGGTGACAACATATTGGACCTGGTCATCACCAACATGGGCGACCCCTGTTCCACACCGGAGGTCAACTCCTTGCTGGTTAGATCTGACCATAAACAAATCATTTTGGATATCCACATTCTGCCCCCAACCCCGGACAAGGAAACCACTGTGAAAAACTTTTCAAAAGCAAACTTCACGTTACTTAAGACCGAGGTGGAAAGTTTCAAAGCCCCCATGCTGAAGGATAATGCTGTCCAAGCTGCAAAATATTTTACTAATGCATTCTACGGGCACCTACAGGAATGCATGGTTCATAGGTTCATAAGTAGGTACTAGGCTATCAGCCCGAGGGCCTACGTAAGCCTAGCTAACAAGGTTCCCTGGCTTATGCCACCCAAGAAAGTTATTTTCCTGTGGATCATGCCATCCCAAGCGAAACCAAGACTCACTCCTCCAAGAAAAGGAAACCAGTCTGGTGGACTCCTACCATAAACAAGCTATACAATAGAAGGAGGAAACTAGTACAGAAAAGAGTAAAATCCCAAGAAGGGAAGACATCCCTGGTCAGTATCAGCAAGAAACTACGATCCCTCATGAAATCATCCAAGGCGAGCTTTGAAAGAAACATTGCCAAGGACTCCAAAGATAACCACAAGGCATTCTTTAGCTATGTCAAGAATCTAAGTGGCAATGCTCAGATCTGTTCAGAGTTGGTGCAGAATGGCACAAAATACACTGAAACGACCGATATCACCAACATCCTGGCAGACAGGTTCAGTGCAAACTTCACCCCTCTCTCACCCCCAAAAGAGCCCATAACCATACCAGAAGAATGTAGAGTCCCTGAAATCACAGACACTCAGGTTAAAACAGCCCTCTCTAAAGCCAAAAACACAGCATCAATGGGACCGGATGGTGTCCCAGGCTGCGTCCTACACGAGCTCAAAGATGAACTAACCCCTCACCTAAACAGACTGTTCAAACTCAGCCTCTCCACAGGCTACGTACTCATAGAGTGGTGCACAGCAGTGGTTATTTCACTCCACAAAGGTGGAGTCACAACAGACCCCGGGAACAATCACTCTATAAGCCTGACTAGCTTGGTCTGCAAGGCTATGGAGTGCATCATCATGGAACTCATTAACAGAGACATTGGGAACTTCCAAACACTGGACCCTAGCCAGTTCGGCTTTCTTAAGGGCAGATCATGCCTCCTAAACCTGGTGGACATCTTTGAGACAGTTATAGGTTCATAGGTTCATAGGTTCATAGGTTTATACTAGGCTATCTGCCCTAAGGCATTTATAAGCCTAGCCCAAATTTTTGTGGCTTACGCCACCCCTTATATGAAAAAATACTGTGCCCATTAGTTTGTTGTGCCTCTGTCCAGCAGTGACACAGAGATGATTCCCAGGGTAAACCTACGATCTCCCATCCACAGGTCTAGATTTCTCTTGAACAGAGTCAGCGAGGTGCTCTGCCTCACATGGACCGGGATTTTATTCCACAGCATAGGGAGTCTCTGAGTGATAAATCTATCCCTCCAGCACGTCCTATTTATATCCGTGCTAAGGTTTAAGTCACTTGCTCTAGTGGTTTTGGTGGATTTGGATTTCTTGAGGTGGAGCATGTCCATTAATTCGGGTTGGACATGGCCTTGTATGTCAGGCACATGTCACCTCTGAGCAGACGGTATGCGACTGAATAGAGCTGGAGTTTCTTCAATCTGGCAGCATATGACAGATTTTGGAGTCCCTTTATCCTTTTGGTGAGGAACTTTGGGGTCTCTCCAATTGCTGCAGATGTCGGGTGAGATACATCCCGAATGGGGCATTGTACTCGATCATTGGTCTGATAAGTGGAGAGTACACGGGAGCAATGACCTCACTAGCTCTGGATGTGAATCCTTCATGATCAGGTGGGCAATGTAGAAGGTCTTTCTAACCACTTTAGCAACGTGAGTGTCAAAAGAAAGGCCACTGTCAACCTGGGTCTCCAGGTCCCTGATAACCTCTTCTGTGCTTAGTGGATTGCCACCTATATGGTAGCTTGGGGTTACCTTGTTTTTCCCGAAGGGTATGACTATACATTTTTTGGCATTTAACTTCAGGCCATGGCTCTGGCACCAGCTATCTGTTTCCGTGAGTCCCTTCTGAAGGATATCCGTGTCCGATGCACTTTCCACTATGGCGCCCAGTTTGCAGTCGTCTGCAAACTTGTCAGCCAAAGTCCTCCCATGTTGGCCTGTACTTCTGAGAAGTAGATGCCAAACAATAGGTGTCCAAGGACCGAGCCCTGTGGGACACCATTTGTGACTGGCTTGGAGTCTGACATAGCGCCAGCAACTCTAACCCTGTGGGTTCTGTCCTTAAGCCAGTTTGCAACCCATCTTGTGACATATGGGTTTACATTTAAGCTGGTAAGTTTTTCTACAATACCCGAGTGGGGTATTGTGTCGAAAGCCTTTGCAAGGTCAAGGTATGCTGTATGGACTGCCTTTCCCTCATCAGTGGCCTTGGTGACTGTTTTGAAGAAGTCGACCAAGTTCAAAAGGCATGATCTTCCCTTGACAAAGCCAAACTGGGTCGGGTCCAATGTCTGCAAGTCCACTATATCTTTGTTTATGAGCTCCATTATGATCCTCTCCATAGCTTTGCAGACTAGACTTGTTAAGCTTATGGGGCGGTAATTACCAGGGTCCATAGAGGTGTCGCCTTTGTGGAGTGGGACCACAGTTGCTGTACGCCACTCCTTGGGCATGTATCCTGTGGTAAGGCTGAGATTAAACAGCTGCCTTATGTGCGGGTTTAATTTCTCATTTAGCTCGTGTAGCACACAGCCGGGGACACCATCCGGTCCCATTGATGCTGTGTTTTTAGCTTTAGAGAGAGCAGCTTTCACCTGCGCATTTGAGATCTCCGGGAGGCTACACTCGGCTGGGATAGTTATCTCTCCTTTGGGGGGGGGGAGGGGGGTGAAGTTTGCACTGAACCTGTCTGCCAGTATGTTGGCAATGTCTGTGGGTTCAGTGATTTTTGTATCATTTTGGACTAATTCTGAGCATATCTGGGAGTTTCCACCCAGGTTCCTAACATAGCTGAAAAGGCCTTATGATTGTCCTTGAATCCATGGCAATTTTTCTCTCAAAATTGGCCTTAGTTGATTTTATGAGTGCTCGTATTTTTTACTAATAATGATCAGGTGACTTCCCTTTTATGGATTTTGTTCTATCATGTAATAGCTTTCTCCTCTTATTGTAAAGTTTGTTAATGGCTGGGGTCCACCAGACTGGACGTTTGCCCTTTGTGGAAAGAGTCTTGGTTTTATTTGGGATTGCCTGATCCATGCAGTCCTGGAGGTGTTCATAGAAGGCATTTGTAAGGGCTTCCGCAGCTTGGGTTGTGGTTTCCACTGGCTCAGGGGCCTTGAAGGATATCACACCAGTCTTGAGTAGTGTGAAGTTTGCTTTAGAGAAGTTCTTCACTATGGTCTTTTTTGTTTGGGGTGGGGGCGGGATGTGGATTTCCAGTGAGATTAGTTTATGATCAGATCTCACCAATGAGGGATATACTTCCGGTGTGGAGCATTTTGTCCCCATGTTTGTGACAATGAGATCTAGTATATTTTCTCCTCTCGTGGGAACAGTGACTAGCTGTTCCATGGCATTTGAATTTATGAACTCCAGGAACCGTTGGGCTAGAAAGTTAGGGCTCGAGTAATGTTCCCAGTCTATATTCGGGTAGTTGAAGTCACCCAATATGATTACCATTACCAAGGCTATAGACGAGGGAAAGGTGATACACTCAACCTACCTAGACCTCGCTAAGGCCTTCGACACCATTCCCCATTCTGGTATTATAGACAAGCTCACCAGCCTGAACATAAACACCTACATCACAATATGGGTTGCCAACTGGCTCATGGACAGAACCCACATGGTGAGAGTTGCGGGAGCTAGGTCCGACTCTAAACCGGTTACAAGTAGCGTTCCCCAGGGCTCAGTCCTAGGACGCCCCCTGTTCAGCATATACTTCTCAGAGATACAAGCAAGCACAGGAGGACTATGGCTGACCAAGTTTGCAGACAACTGCAAACTAGGGACTATAATTGACTCTCCGGCTGACACAGACATCCTCCAAAAGGGTCTCACTGAGATGGATACCTGGTGTCAAAATCATGGCCTCAAGCTAAATGCCAAAAAGTGCATAGTCATCTCCTTTGGAAAAAACAAAGTACCCTCAAACTACTACATAGGTGGTAGTCCCCTAAATACAGAAAACATAATAAGTGATCTGGGTACCCAAGTAGATAGTAATATCACCTTTGATAATAACATTGCCAAAGTGGTTAGAAAATCCTTCTACGTGGCCCACCTAATCACAAAAGGGTTCACATCCAGATCAAAAAAGGTCATTGTGCCCCTCTACTCATCACTCATGAGACCCATCATAGAGTACAACGCCTCATTTGAGATGTAGCTTACAAAACACCTGCAACAGCTGGAAAGACCACAGAAGTACCTCACCAAGAGGATCACTGGCCTCAAACAGATGCCCTATGCAGCTCAACTGAAGAAACTCCAGCTGTACTCGGTTGCATAACTACTCACAGGTGATCTCTGCCTGACATACAAGGTCATGTCCAACCCAGAATTGATGGACATGCTCCACCTAAAGAAAACCTTATCTTCCTGAGCCACACGCTCTAGGGATCTAAACCTCACCACAACAATAAATAGGACGTGCTGGAGGGATAGATTCCTGTCCCAGGGGCTTCCCATGCTTTGGAACAAGATTCCAATCTACATTAAGCAGAGCTTCTCGCTAGCACTCTTCAAAAGAAACCTTGACGAGTGGATGGGAAACAGAAAGTTTACCTCGGGGATCACTTCAGTGGCTCTGCTGGACAGAGGCACAAGGGACTAATCTAAGGGGGCGGCGAAAACCAACACATTCTGGCTAGGCGTATAAATGCCTTTGGGCAGATAGCCTAGTACCTACCTATGAACCTATGTAAAGATCCATGACTAAGTACATGTCTGGCAAGAGCATCTGCCGGGTATTGGTTTTTATTCACCTAATAGGATTGAGGCTTTCATTTATATTTAGATATGATGTACTGGATTACTGCATTAATATCGTTATTTGTATTTTAGTTGTTTCATAAGTTTTTGGTAGATTTTTATGATTATATATTACATATTGTGGTTTCAAGAATTAGTAGCTCCAGTGAATGGTGTTTTTTCATGATGAAAGATGCAGTTTGCATATTTAATTGAGAGATTTAATTGACATTTAATTGATTTAGTTGACAATGAGTGTGATTTTCTGTATATAAAGGCTGATGTGGTTCTTTTTAATTAGGTCTGATGACGTGTCCATAGCTTGACGTGAAAGCTCTCACTGATTTTATTGTTTTTGCTTTTAATAAACTGTTTAGTGTGTGTTCTGGCACCATGTTGCTACCTCTTTTTAAGTTTACTTATTTATCTGATTGATAGAGGTGCTTTATTCACCTGACCGTTGTGCTGTCAACATAACTGTTTTAATACAGCTGATTTTATATAATGCTTGTTTCATTTTCTCTGCAATGTGAATCACTGTCCATTAGTCTTTGGTTATAAGTTGCTTCAGTTTGTCTTTTCCCATTCCCCATGGACACATGTGCAGTGCTCCCTCCCTAATAATGACCGGCACTGTAACTACATGGATGTATTCGTGATTTCTGTTTATTGGTGGAAAGCTTAGACCACAAGCTTCTGCACCAGGGTTCTGACTTTTCCATAACTGTACTGCTTCCTGTGTAAGTATAGCACCCATCATCCTAAGGGTGGGAAGATGCCAATAACCTGTATTCTTGGGAGATCAGTGTCACAGAGAAAATGTTAAATATATTAGCCATGTTTTATATACCTCAGTTTTCTGTTCCTCAAATGATCTCATTCTGTGAAATATAAGCTGATGACAAGAAAGAAAAAAAAAAACTAACAAAATCTATTGCAGAAGATTACCTTTTACTTTGTGTTATCTGAGGAAAAAAACACCCTCAGTGTATATTTGATAAGCATACCACAGAGAAGTAAATATGACTTCAATATATTCTTACCTAACCAGTATTCTGTATTTGCAAATCCAAAACCATTCTTGTAGTCAGTCCAATTCCGACGAAAGTTTACAAAACCATCCTTGCGCCTCTGAAAAACCTGTAAAGAAAAATTTCAGTAAATAATTGAGTGAAGTGAGAATTCTGCCTCATATTACTCTTTTTTAAAAAACATCTTTATTAAACACGAAATCTAAAAAAATGACATTGGTACACATACAATAACAGCATTTCCATTATATATATATATATATATATATATATATATATATATATATATATATATATATATATATATATATATGTGTGTGTGTGTGTGTGTGTAGGTGTATTGAATTTAAATGAAGTACTCATATCAATGTTCACAGAGTTAACTACAAAATATTGACTTTGCAAATGTCAGCACATTACTACACATGCATTGAGCAACAATCTTGGTGCATGCAAAACTTACATTCTAAACAAATAAACGTAGTAAAACATCTGCTTTACAAGGAGCAAATCCCCCTGCTCCTCCAATGTGGGGGGGGGGCTGCACCCCCCCACACCACCTGAAATTCTATATACTAACTACAAGATCACACAATGCTGGGGAAAGGGCATATTTCCCTAACCTGAGAATTGTACAGTACCACACACCTATCATTCATCTGTGTAGACAACTATTGTTCACTAAATAAACATTGAGAAATGATACAACTAATATATATATATATATATATATATATATATATATATATATATATATATATATATATATATATATATGTGTGTGTGTGTGTATTTATTTTGTTCCATTCATTCCAACATTACATAAATTGCACAGTTCTAGACTTTCCTTAAATTTGAGTTTTCATGTTTTGATTTCCATCCACAACCTCTTTTCACATTTTCACATATGTGGTTGGGTGTCACTTTACCAGTGACAATTATCTAGAGTTAAAGTTCAAACTCCCATGACTTTCTAGTAATTATTATTATTTATTTATTTTTTTTGCTTTTCCAGTTCCTCTTCCCAATCTTTTCTAACCTCTTTTGAAACATTCTTATAGCTATTAATTTAGCTATTAATGCAGTATTTTGTATCACCTACTAATTATCCTTTTTAGCAGTAGCTTCTGTTCTAGACTGAACTCCATAGAACATAACAGTCAGTTAGCACTGCCCTTCTATTTTCCCTTTGCCTGAACTCTGTTATTAATCCCTTGTAGGGAAGGCAGTCTCTGACAAGCAGGGTAATTTCCTCTGGATCTCCTTCCAGGCAATGACATTTCTTTCCCTGGTTATTTGTTCCCAATAGCTGGGTTCCTTTACTGTTGTTCTAAATTCCATTCGCCTTTTTCCTATTTTGTATTCCCTTCCTTGTAATCATCCCGATTGGTAAAATATCTTTTCTATATTCCCATGTTGGCTTAGCTGTTACAATATTTTCTGCTACCTTATAAATATAATAGTTTATCTCTTTTTTAATTTGTCCAAATCTTTTGGGTTTCTAATACCATGACAGGAATGGACCCCATTCCTAAGTCAAAGTGCGATTAAAGTTCATGAAATTAGTATTGTTTCACTCTTTGATGTCAGCTAAAAGGGCTCTTTACAGCACCCGAAATGTGCCCAGTAATGACTCCTTCTGCAATTTGTATGGAGTTACATGTATTGGTAGTATTGGTAGGATATCTAAATGGACCTAGTACTATTGAACGAAAGTAAATTCACAGTCACCAAACACACTTTAACGAAAGTGCTTTCACTGAAAAAGTGCTTTCGTTAAAGTGTGTTAAAAAAAAAAAAATTACATTTACATTTTTGCAGGGGGCAAGCCCCCCTGCACCCCCCTACTTTAATATTCTCACTCCGAGGTCGCACTACAGTGGGGAAAAGGGAATTTTCCCTTATCCCCAGTGTAGTGCGATCTCCGCAACAGGCATACTTATGCGAAAGTGCTTCTTCAGTGAAAAACACTTTCGCACAAGTATGCCCAGCTGAACCTGTTTTGGTGATGTTGCCATTTGGGGATCCATACGGATCCCATCTAAATATGATTGCAGACTCCTTTTTTATAAGACCTGTCGCTCCTACCGCTATTGGAAATATCTGGGTACCTTTCTTCCACATTGCTCTCATTTATACTTGCAAATCCTGATAGCTTATAATTTTGTGTCTCTCCAAACGCAGGACACTGTAGTCACTGGGTGTGGCAATTTCAATGATGAATGCTACTTTTGTCTTCTTTTCATGGACCACTATATCTGGTTTTCTCACATCCATCTTTTGAACTATTGGTATTGGGTGATCCATATAATGTAAACTTCATTATTTTCTGTGATGCTTTGTGACTCATGTCTCCAGTGTTTTTCAGCCACTTCAGTACCATAATGTTTGCACAATCCCCAGTGCAACAGTCTCATCATATTATTATGCCTTTCAATATACTGCCCTTCTGCCATAAGTATGTCACAACCAGCAACAAGGTGTGAAACTGTTTCCAATTCGGTTTTGCAAAACCTACATTTGTCTGTTTCTCCCACATGTTTACTGGACTTTGTAAACCAATGCATATGTAGCTCACTATCTTGTGCTGCCAATATTAACCTTTTATCTCTTGCCTTGAATGTGCCTCTCCTTAGCCATTCCTGCATTTGTTCCTGATCAACATGAGGTTCTTCCAGAAGTTTTCTATACTTGCAACTATATTTATGCATTTTCCACATTTCTTACCTTTTCATCTGGTCCTTCACCTTATATTCTTTCTTTTGTTTTTTTAGCACATTCAGTTGCTGCCTGATTTTTATCTACTTCTGGTTTAATTTCCATTTCTGCTAGATGCCAATATGCTTCAGCTAGATTAAGCAGAGAAGTCATCTTAGATTTATAGGTTCATAGGTGTTTACTAGGCTAATGGCCTTGAAGTCTTTACAAGCCTAGCCCATAGGATTACCCTGGCATCGTGCCACCCAACCTTAGTTCCCAGTGCCTCTGTCGAGTAGAGCCACTGGAGTGATCATCAGGGTGAATTTTCTATTTACCATCCTCTCATCAAGATTTCTCTTGAAGAGGGCCAGTGAGATGCTCTGTTTGACATGCATGGGAATTCTGTTCCATAGCATGGGCTGTCTCTGGGTTATGAACCTGTCCCTCCAGCATGTTCTGTTGATTGTGGTAATGAGGTAGAGGTCTCTGGAGGGTGTGGTGCAGAGGGATTGGGATTTCTTTAGATGTAACATTTGTAACAGAGTTGGGTCAGACATGGCTTTGTAAGTCAAGCAGAGATCGCCTCTAAGTAGGCGATATGAGACAGAGAATAGTTGGAGTTTTTTGAGCCTGTCCATATAGGACAAGAGTTTAAGCCTAGGATCCTCTTTGTGAGGTACTTCTGTGGCATCAACAGTTGTTGCAGGTATCTAGTGAGATACATGCCAAATGGAGCATTGTACTCGATGATTGGTCTAATGAGGGAAGTGTAGAGGGAGACAATGTCCTCTTTCTTCCTGGATGCAAAACCCTTAGTAATGAGATATGCCACATAGAAGGACTTTCTGACCACAGTGGCAATGTGGTGGTCAAAAGAGAGATTGCTGTCAACCTGTGTTCCTAGATCTCTTATAACGCCTTCTGTGTTCAGTGGACTACCACCAATGTGGTAATTCATGGGAACTGGGTTTTTCCCAGAGGGGATGATGACACATTTTTTGGCATTGAGCTTAAGACCATGGTTCTGACACCAGCCATTGGTCTCAGTGAGGCCTTCCTGTAGGATGTCAACATCATTTGGTGAATTAATAATAGCTCCCAACTTGCAATCATCTGGGAATCAGCCAGAGTCCCTTCATGTTGGCCTGGACTTCAGAGAAGTATATACCAAACAGGACAGGACCCAGTACCGAACCCTGTGGGACTCCACTGGTGACTGGTTGGCAGTCTGAGTTGGAGTCAGCTACTTTCACACTGTGGGTTTTATCTGTAAGCCAGTTTGCAACCCACCTATTGATGTATGGGTTGATGCCTAGCTTAGTGAGTTTTTCTATGATTCCTGAGTGGGGAATGATATCAAAGGCCTTGGTCAGATCAAGGTAGGCTGTATGAACCACCTTGCCTTCATCCACAGCTCTGGTGAGTGACTCAAAAAAGTCAACCAGGTTGAGCAGGCACAATCTACTCTTCACAAAACCAAATTGTGTGGGATCCAGAGTTTGTAGATTCCCTATACCCTTATGTATTAGGTCCATGATGATGCGTTCCATAGCTTTGCATATCAGACTTAGGCTAATGGGGCAATAGTTTCCAGGGTCTGTAATCGCTCCTCCTTTGTGGAGAGGGATGAATGTAGCAGTGCGCCATTTGGTAGGGATAATGCCTGAGGTGAGGCTGTGGTTGAACAGTACACAAAGGTGAGGTGTCAGTTCACTCTGTAGTTCATGCAGAACACAGCCAAGGATATTGTCAGGTCCCATAGAATCTGTATTCTTGGCCTTGGACAGTGCTGTTTTAACCTGTGCAGCAGTAATACTGGGTGCCTGGCAATCTACTGGTATTGTGATTGTTCCTTTGGGGGGGGGGCTAAAGTTGGCGCTGAATCTGTTGGCCAGTATATTGGCAATATCTGTTGGCTTGGTATAGGTGGTACCATTGTGCAGTAGCTCAGAGCAAATCTGGGTATTGTCGTGGAGATTCTTTACATAACTATAGGAGGCCTTGTGGTTGTCTTTACTATCTGCTGCAATCCTGTTTTCATGGCTAGTTTTAGAGGATTTGACGAGGGATCTCAACTTTTTGTTTATACTGATAAGAGAGTTTTTCCAGTCTTGGGACTTCATCTTATTCTGCATCAGTTTCTTCTTTCTGTTGTAAAGTTTGTTTATGGCAGGGGACCACCAGATTGACTTCCTTTTTTTTTGGAGGAGAGTGTCTTGGTTCTATTGGGTATGGTGAGATCCATGTATTTGTGTATGTGTTTAAACAGTGCACTGGTGTATGATTTGGCAGTCATGCAACTATTCTCCATTTGCATGGGTGCCATGAAGTTAGCCACCTCTGTTTTTAGGAGTCCAAATTTAGCTTTGGAGAAGTTTTTCATGGTGGTTACCTTTGCAGTGCGTGGGGGTGGGAGGGATGTGTATTTCCAAGGTGATTAGTCTGTGGTTGGATCTAACCAGGGGAGAAGTTGACTATTGATGTAGAACAATGGTCGCCCATGTTAGTAATGACCAGGTCAAGGATGTTACTAGCTCTAGTGGGGATAAGAACGAGCTGGTCCAGGACATTGGAATTAATGAATTCCAGGAAACATTGGGCAAGTGTACTGGTACATGAGTAGTTTTCCCAGGTAATGGAGGGGTAGTTGAAGTCGCCCAGTATGAGAGTGTTAGGTTGGACCCTAATTATTCTCCTCATGTTTCAAAACTTTCACTATGTTTGGGTCTTGTGAGGTTAGCAGATATGCGTGTAGTCTCACAATTGCGGATCTATACATGTAATCAATTTCAAGGAGGCCCATCCCTCCTTCAGAATGGGGACTATATAATCTTGGTATGCACTGATTTTTATAAATCATTTGGTGAGCATGAAGCATCCTTCTTGTTTTCCTATCTAATCTATCCAGCATGTTTTGGGGCCAGTCAATCACTCCAAAACTGCAAGTTTTGTTTTTATAGTCTGTATGGCTGTTGCCAGTCTCCTTAATGGGCTGCATTCAAAACCCCACTTCCTTCTATCCTTTGAACTCTGATTGTATCTTCTTTCTTTTCCACTTTAATTTGTAACCTTCCCTTGAGGTGTGTATATGACCCTTTACTGTGTAGTCCTAAAGCGTCCCTTTAATCAGGTCATCCTATGCCACATCGCTCTGTGAGGAGAATCAACTCAGCCCACCTAGATCTGCTCAACTCAGCCCACCTAGATCTGCTCAACTCAGCCCACCTAGATCTGCTCAACTCAGCCCACCTAGATCTGCTCAACTCAGCCCACCTAGATCTGCTCAACTCAGCCCACCTAGATCTGCTCAACTCAGCCCACCTAGATCTGCCTTTCCCTTCTCAAATAAATTCCTTCAACTCTTTATTATCCACAACTTCCCTTCTGCTTGATTAAAATGCACCTAACCTGTATATAAAACTAAAGGGACTGTAAACATGTTCACTCTATCTTACTATCAATATCCATAAACAAGAGCTTCCAACTTTTCAGTTTTATCAGGGAAAGAAAAAGCTGCCATTCCCCTACTCAAAAAAAAAAAAACATCTGACTTTCAAAATCTTTTTCTTTATCAAAACCTCAACATTTGCAGTGGTATTTTCTTAAACACTATTTCCATCTAAATAATCATTGTTCTATTAATGCTGCAGATGTTTGCCTCCCTCCAGAAAAATCACACTGATCCATATTTGCCACTTGTAGCAACACTTATGCTGCTCTTTTAACTGGTATATTAGTTTATAATTATGGTTGAAAATGAAAATTGGTCTATATGAAGCTGGGTCTGAATGGTCTTTATTGTATTTAGATAATAAAGCCACTTCAACTTTCTTCTAAGATGCTGGTACTGTCCCCCCTTTTAAAACATTGTTAAACAAAACCTTCCAGACCTTTATCACTTTCATCCCTCCTAACTTCAAACCTTCTGCAGAATATAATCTGTTCCTGGAGGCGTTCTGAGAATTGAATTTTCATCATTAGTTTTATCTCACCCCTTCCTAGCCTAACTATGAATTCTTGAGCCTCATCTTCTACTGTTCTATACTTAAGTTTTCCATAAATATTCCCATTTATGCATTTTCTATTTTATTCCTATTCTGTTGTTTTATACATATGCTCATATAATTTATGCAATATCTCAAATACCTCTATAGGATCTTTCTTTATTTTTCTTGCTGGTTGTGTTTCTTTAAATAGGCTCCCTAAGTGTGGCAGCAACCCCTTTTACATTCTGTTACCCAAGTCATGCAAAGAGTTTTTGTGATCTGGAGTTTTTATCAAAAACATTTGCTGAATAGCAACATTTCTAAACATGCATATTATCTTAATACTCCCTTTCTTTCTCTTTAGCAATCAGTAAGTGTGACTCTTCTTGATTTGAGAGATTCCCTTTCTTCTGCAATACTTTAATCTTTGCCAACTCCTCTAAATACTTTCGATTACTTTTCCCTCATAGCTCTCTCTTATTTCTACCACATCTTAAACTCCATTTTCATTATATTCCACTCCCTGTCTCTTTTGAAGACATTTCTGTCTTCCCCAATAACTCTTACATCATTTCTGCTACCCATTCCTTACATTTCTAAGAGAAGCAGGAAAGTGTCATTGTCTCATTTTTACATCACTACCTTATATTTTTTCTTACTTTTTGATTGTGCATGGTCAGAAATAGCTATTTGGATGTGTTTCAAAGTTTTCAACTAAATCCTCATTTCTGTGGACTATAATTTCTATCCTAACTAGCCCAGTTATTGTGAATTCTTAGAGTTCCTGCTACTGATTTCATATATTTCATTCCAAATGTTCTCATATATTTTAGAAATCTACCTTCTTTTGTTATATTTTCCCTTTTAGACCCTCTTGATATATCATTACTATTAGAAATTGTGTTCTAGTCCTCAGCCATAAATAATACTCTCTGCTGAAAAATAATTATTTCTCTGCTAAAGTTCTTAAACCTAATAAAAGTGGTCGTAAATGGAATGCAAATGCATGCCAATATAATTCTGCTTCCCTCCCAGTAACCCGTTATTACCACAAATCTACTAATATTTTCTTTCTTTTCCTCGTGTCACTATTGGAGCCACTCCTGCAATCAGTATTATTACTTCCCTTTTCCTTTGCCCATGATGTCCTGATAAATGTGCAGTTTGTAATCCTTTCCTTGACAAATTCATGTGCTTATTTCTATCCTAATATGTCCCCTGTAATATTACAATTTGCACTCTGTTCTTAATACAAGGTTTGCCTTACAAACACAAGGTGCAGGGTTTGAGTCTCACAAGGGATAACTGGCTAGGTTATAATGGCTCACAGGGGCAGTTAGCTTAGTACTAACCTATGAACCTAATTTAGTAGTCTTTCCTTTTGCTTTTACCTAACATGCCACTCACATGAAATTTAAAAAATGATAAAGTGGACATTTTGATAAAGCCTATTACATTCACATGTTCTGCGTAACAGTTATTTTGAATATGTTTCCAACTTACCACTTAGCTGCACTAATGCTTGGTAGGCTGATCTTGTATAAATTTCCTGCTCCATCTCTGTTCAAATCCATGTCAAGTTTTCCCTGATTTTTAATTCAATAAAAACACTCAAGAAAAAAATAAATATGTTTTCAACCCCTCCACTCCTTCTATCTCACAACAAATACACAAAACTATATCCACTTTCCAAAAAGGGAATGTAGCCCTCTTTACAGAGTCACTTGCTTCAAAGAGACAACTAAACCTACAGCCTTAATCTTTCTAAAGTTACATTTGATCATGCTGGAAATGTATGCAATAGCCCCTGCTTCTCTCATATAGATACCATCTGTCCTAGTCTTATCTCTGTTTCTCTCCCAGACATGAAAACAGTAACTTGCATGCTCTTAGTTAACTGACTTTTAGCCTTTTAAACTTAAGAACTCAATCTTGAGAATGCAATTACTTACAAAAGTATTCTCTTCCCACAGTATCACACTTTACTTTCACCGAACTCTTTGCCATTTCCTCTTTAAATACTGATTACAATGATTCTCATACATGTGACTCAGAGCAGATTGTTCTGACTAATTGCCTGCACCTGTAGACTTACAGTGTCCAACTGCAGGCATTTGCTGAGGGAGACAAAAAGCAGTGAACAGCTTTACAAATGCAAGAAACAAGTCTTTTCAAATGTTGGAAAACTACCATCTTCATCCCTTTCTATTTTTAAATCCCTTGTCAGTAATAAAAAAATAACACTATTAGTCCATAATACAACCTGTATAAAAGAGGGGGGAGCATTAGTTTGATACACATATAATATGATCAATACAATTGTATACCCTACAGGCACCCTAAGATTACAACATTATAGGGATTATAACCAGCCTTTATGCTGTCACAGTATAACCCTTGGATAAATTACAGTCTAGAAAAGTACTTTCTTAAATTAATATCACTAGTATAAATAGCAGTCACTGATAAGATGTCCCATACCCCTTGGCATTTAAAATATCTCTGCATACTAAATAAACTACTTTACAATTTAACGTGCAATTTAATTCATGGAATTTATTATAAACAGTATTAAATATACACACATACATACACACACACACATATTATTCTAAATACAGCTGGATGTAGCAACGTGAATCTTGACACCTAACTCCTGACAACCCCAATTGCTGAGACAAATAGTTTAGTGTCCCCAATTTTGTAATATTTTGCCATTCTGCCGCAGTTTTATCAAGATAATTTATTTTTGCTGGCATGACTGCATAATGAATTCTTTCAGTTAATAAATCCTCCAATGGAATACCAGTCAAGGTGCTTATATGTATTTTATTAAATTCATAGCAATCTTTTTCATCCAAGTTGATGGTTAACTGCTAGTAAATTTGTTCCACATTTTAGAGCGTGTGTTCCAGGTTTCTGAGATGGAAGGTTGAGAGCTATGGCAGAGATCAGTCTTGCAGTCCATCTAATTGTGCCAATCTCTGATTTCTCACCAAACCCGCAAACTGGATCATGTCAGCTGCTACTCTTATTTTTTATTATGGTGCCTTTTGGTGATGACATGATGTAACCCAGGAAGAGGGGAGGAGCTGTACACCCTCTACTGATACACACACACACACACACACACACACACACACACACACACACACACACACACACACACACACACACACACACACACACACACACACACACACATATAGATACATACAGTAGATAGATAGATAGATAGATAGATAGATAGATAGATAGATAGATAGATGGATGGACAGATAGATGGACGGACAGATAGATACATAGATAGATAGATAGATAGATAGATAGAGATATAGATAGATAGATAGATAGATAGATAGATAGATAGATAGATAGATAGATAGATAGATAGATGGATGGATAGAGGGATGGATGGATGGATGGATGGATAGATAGATAGATAGATAGATAGATAGATAGATAGATAGATAGATAGATAGATGGATAGATAGATGGATGGAATGGATAGATAGATGGATGGAATGGATAGATAGATGGATGGAATGGATAGATAGATGGATGGAATGGATAGATAGATAGATAGATAGATAGATAGATAGATAGATAGATATATAGATAGAAATATTTTTTTTTTCTTACAGGTTAATTACAGGTAATTTCTACTGCTACACTAGTGTATATCTGCTGATAACAGCAATATAAATAAACAGGACCAGGTAAAGTTAAGACATATTACACTGAGGATGCTGACTACTTATCCTATGCTACTTAAAAGTGATGTCACTGAAACCAGAAAACATAGTTAAAAGAAGCGTTTTCATCTGCTGATAGGAACAGTGTATGTCCATTCAGGAGAAAGGAGTTTTAGGTTACAGAGGGTCACATCAAGGTCATAATCAAATTACCCTACTGTGAAAACTGACTACAGACATGAAACAGTTTTATACATATTCTTGTGTCTGTATGTATGTGTGTGTCCATTCATGGCTGTTTTTGTTTTTAATTCATTTTTGCCATTCATGAGTGGTTTATGGAATTATTTGCTACTAAAAAGGATTGTTCATTTGACATTTCTACTTTAACTCTTTATCTTCAAAGTTGTGCTTATTTTTGAAGAATATTAGCGCTAAACAATGTAGTGCTCACAAATGATGTATTACTCCCAGAGTTTTAAATGACAAGCTGGTTTTACCACCAACACAGACATCAGAAATTCAGTGGGCACTCTCTCTAACAGTGTACCTGTATTGAGCAGGAATGTAGTCTACCTGCTAGAGTCTCCAATTTCACTGACACACATTCCCAGTGCTTCAAACAAGCCATTATCCTTATGAAATGAAAGGACATGCAATGGATCCAGCAGCTTTGCCAGGGTATCTGACCCCATTAAATTGGCTTTGGTAAAAAATATGCAGAAAATAAAATCACTTTTGATTAAAAGGGCAGTAAATGTCATGTACCAGGTAGGAGAGACATTAAAACATTAAAGAATTTCAAATGCTGAAACCTACAATGGGCTAATCTTTTTGTGTTGCAATGTGTGCAGTGAAAGAATAGTCCCTAAGATTCTGTGCATCTACAGCTTTCCTGACAATAGCAGTGTATTTTTGTCTGATATATACTGTATCTGTCAGTAACTTTCTCTTTTATCTTGTTTTTCTGCCTTCTACTCTTTATTGATAAATAAATGCATATAATTATACCTGACCTAACGTTGATAAATGCATATAATTATACCTGACCTAACGTTGATAAATGCGTATAATTATACCTGACCTAACGTTGATAAATTAGTATAATTATACCTGACCTAACATTGATAAATGCATATAATTATAGCTGACGTAACGATGATAAATGCATATAATTATACCTGACCTAATGTTGATAAATGCGTATAATTATACCTGACTTAACGTTGATAAATGCATATAATTATACCTGACCTAACGTTGATAAATGCATATAATTATACCTGACCTAACGTTGATAAATGCATATAATTATACCTGACCTAACGTTGATAAATACGTATAATTATATCTGACCTAACGTTGATACATGCGTATAATTATACCTGACCTAACGTTAATAAAAGCGTATAATTATACCTGACCTAACGTTGATAAATGCATATAATTATACCTGACCTAATGTAATGCTACTAAACTACAGTGCTGATTATGTTACTGCAAAATATGCTTGTTTGTTTCATAATTATCTGCTTTATTCATTGTTACTTTGTATGCAGTGTTGAAAAATGTTAGCTGGGTACTCTGCATGTTGTATATTTATCTATCCATCCATCCATGACCCCTTTGTCCCATCTTTGCACACTATTTCTCATGGAGCTTTTCTTTCCAGGCCTCCACTGAAAAGGGGTTTGTTTAACCAGCCGGACTTTCCAAGTAAATAAATAAATAATTCTGCAAAAGGGCCTTACAGAAACAGATGCTTGGTGCCAGAGCCATGGGCTCAAGCTTAATGCCAAGAAATGTATAGTTATCCCCTTTGGGAAAAACCATGTACCCATGAATTACCACAAAGGTGGCAATGCACTAAACACCAAAAGTGTGATGAGAGTCTTAGGGACACAGGTGGACAGTGGTCTCACCTTCGATAACCACATCGCCACAACAGTCAGGAAATCCTTCTATGTGGCACACCTCATCACTAAGGGCTTTTCATCCAGAAAAAAGGAGGCCATTGTCCCACTGTACGCATCCCTCATTAAACCCATTATAGAGTACAACGCCCTGTTTGGTATGTACCTCACAAGACATCTCCAACAGCTGGAAAGGCCACAGAAATACCTCACTAAAAGAATCACAGGCCTAAAGCAGATGCCCTATACTGACCATCTAAAAAAACTCCAGCTATTATCTGTGTCATATCGTCTACTCAGAGGCGATCTCTGTTTAACATACAAGGCCATGTCAAACCCTGAGCTGTTGGACATGCTCCACTTAAAGAAATCCCAATCCCTCAGAGCCACACGCTCCAGGGATATAAACCTTGTCATCACAATGAACCAAACATGCTGGAGGGATAAGTTCCTGACCCAGAGACTCCCCATACTCTGGAATAGACTGCCCATACATGTCAAGCAGAGCTCCTCCTTGGCACTCTTCAAAAGGAACCTTGACGATTGGATGGGAGATAGGAAATTCACCCCGGGGATCACGTCAGTCGCCCTGCTAGACAGGGGTCCAGGGAAGTAAATATTGCGGGAAGAAATATCCAGGGAATTGTTATGGCCAGGCTTGTATAGGCCCTAGGGCCGATAGCCTAGTACCAACCTATGAACCTATAAGGCTTCATATATTTTTTTCTGGACTCAAACATTTTTTCAACAAAGTTGGATGTCAGCTCTTTGAAATTTTAATTAAATACAGTAATATTATAACTGACACTATCAGTAAAGAACTTGAAACTCTTACTGAAGAAATAAGTAGCTACTTTTTTGTTTATTTTCTTTTGTTTGGAACAACCACTCCCCTTACAAAGGTTTCTTTGAGAGACTTGAAATGTTAGATGATGAGTTGTTGAAGTGTAAATCTTATAAATTCACCAAGGATCACGAAGATCACACAAATGGAATTGCCTTCCCTCTTCTGGAAGTATGTAAAAACAAACAGGAAAAAATCAGATTTCCATTACAGCCAGAGAAAGTACTTAAACCAATGGTACAACACTGATTTTAGTAAAGAAACAAATCAGGTTAACTGGACAGTGGAGCAAGAGACTCCTCTTTCAGGACCCAGATGTTTGGAGTATATGGCAAGTCAAAAGAAGGACAAAATAACCAATGCAGAATCAGTATTTGATGCAGAAGACACGTCACAAGACCATTCCACCAACATGTCATTCTAAAAGGAACAGATATTAAATTTGTTTATACATTGTTCTCCATCAACCATTCCACCAACATGGAATTCCAAAAGGAACAGACATTAAATATCAATATACATTGTTCTCCATCAACCATTCCACCAACATGGAATTCCAGAAGGAAAAGGCATTCCATTTGTTTATACATTGTTCTCCATCAACCATTCCACCAACATGGAATTCCAAAAGGAACAGACATTAAATATCGATATACATTGTTCTACATTAACCATTCCGCCAACATGGAATTTACATTGTTCTACATTAACCATTCCGCCAACATGGAATTCCAAAAGGAACCAACATTAAATATCGATATACATTGTTCTCCATTAACTTTGAATAACAAATCCAAGGTTATTAAGAAAGTGGATATTATTTCAATGGCATATATATCTCAGGATTTTACAGATGAATAACTTGCAGTTCTGTTAATGAATCGACTAAAGACAGAAATGTTTCTAATACTTCATAGGTTCATAGGTGTGTACTAGGCTAACAGCCCTGGAGCCTATATAAGCCTATCCCAAGAAGATTCCCTGGGATCATGCTGCCCAAAGTTAGTTCCCAGTGCCCCTGTCAAGCAAGGCCACTGAAATGATCCCCAGGTTAAACTTCCTACTGCCC
The DNA here is from genome assembly GCF_019279795.1 of Protopterus annectens. Lineage (NCBI taxonomy): Eukaryota > Metazoa > Chordata > Ceratodontiformes > Protopteridae > Protopterus > Protopterus annectens. Next base: position 1,783,980,268 of record NC_056744.1, on the reverse strand, counting down.
ACCAACTTGTCAAGATTTCTCTTAGAGAGGGCCAGTGAAGTGCTCTGCTTTATGTGAATAGGAAGCTTGTTTCAGAGTATGGGAAGTCTCTAGGTTAGGAACCTGTTCCTCCAGCATAAGTTTTTGTAACATCTCACTTTTAAACTCTTTAACATCATCTCTTTTCAGCTAAATGAAGCCTAGTATAATTTAAAAAAAAAAAAAAAAAAAGGTGAAACCATTTCATTCCAACTAGATGTGCTGAAGTTAGACAAAACACTGATAAAATTAAAGCTAATCTCCAGGAAATTAAATCTGCCGTATGTTTTGGAGGATAGTGGTTTGAATGCAGGTGATGGTGAATTATGTAAATAAAAGATTTTTAACCTCCAGTTTAATTCTACACTTTTGGCCTTCAAGAAAACCTGCAATGCTGATAGAGATGTTCTTAAAAATAAACACAATGGAACGTTTCCATTTTAAATAGTGTTGAATGAGAAGCACTGAATGAATTGTCTATCAATAAAAAATATGCATTATTAAGGACAATAAAGATGGGGTGTGGTTTTAATAAAGTCATACTGTTCTTTCTAACATTTGGAAGTGAATCCCTGTAATATTGACAGAGCATACAAATGGATAAACATCAATCTATTGATATGTTACACACACAAAGAATTTCTTCAGATTTCTACAATTTTACTTTTGTGGGAAACAACAGTTTTTCCAATTTTTCTTTGTATCCATAAGATATACAGGACTTCCACTGATCATCCTATTAGATCCATAGTGTCAGCAAGAAGGTCTAAAACTGAACCTCTAACTATTTTAACTGATAGGATCCTCACTGGTTTGGTTGGGTAATTCATTTCTTTGAGACTCATGGCAATTACATGTGGTATTAAAAGTTGTTGATTTTACTGATGAGTGCTTGTTTCTTAAAATAGACGTTAAGATCATTCTGCAAGATGAAGGACTTAAGTGGGTTAAGAAAAACCTACATCAAGACAACTGATGTACCATCAATAAGCCAATCACTATATATGTCCTGTTGGACATTCTGTTGAAAAACAAACATGTTTAAATTTGGTGAAAGACTTCTACCATGTCTGCACAGTGCCAGTGAGGCCATTTGGTCTTCCATTGTTTTGGAAAGAGAAAGCCATCTACAGTAGCGGTTTTTGGAATAACATTAGACTGTACCACAGATATATGATGATTTCTTTTTAATATAGGAAGGAATGTAGCAGAAACTAAAAGAATGCAGTTCCCTTTTGTACAGCACCAGTTGTTTTCTTTCATTCTCAGCTAACTGGTCAAGAAACACTATCAGTTGTTGGATATTATACTGGTGAGAAACACATTGACTGCAGAATTATAGTCTAAGGTTTATCAAAAGCCCACCTCTGCTAACATCTATTTGCATGTCAAATGTTATCATATTACTTTTTTCAAAGTTAAAAATTAAAAGAAACAAGTTAGTAGAGTGTTTAGACTCAGCTTCGATGACAAATAGTTTTTAGAACTTAAAGTACTGAGACGTGTTTCAGGAGAGGCAGTATTATTTAGAAACAATTAACAGAAGCTTTCACACTGTTGTTGAGAACAGAAATATGCCTCTCAACTGTACAGATTTTTGCAGAATGTCCAGATTTTTACCTTATATATTTTCCCTGTTTTTCATAAAATTGTGGTTTTCTGGCAAATTAGTGGCAAATCATTAAAGACTGAAGTTAGAAAATAATGACAGACATTTGACTTTCAGATTTTATACCCTTCAGAAAATCTTCAGAAAATTTATGCTAATGCAAAACATGTTATTCTATCAATTTTCTAAGTTTGTAAGAGCAATATTTAAAAAGTGTCCCTATTTTTGGGCCTTTGTCCCACTTTTATTTATGACTTTGTCCAGATTTCTTGCTCTAAGAAGTTGAGTTGAGGGGTATGGTTTACTCCCAGTGAAAATGTGCCCAGCAAGATGAACCTTCACACAGATCTATAAAAATAATTTTGATACAACCTTCTATTTGGAGTACTCCATTGATAGGTATGCCATCAAAGAAATACTCAGTGATAATTTGGAAATTCTTTCATGGAATGAAGAAACTGACAGAGAAGGCAGGAAAACAAGTGAAGTTTACATATAAGAAAAATTTGAATCTTAAGAATTTATCTGAAAGGTAAACAAAAACAGAAAGAGTTATCAAACTACTTGATAAATTTCCTTGTAGATCATGTAAACACTGCAAATACGTAGAGAACTGTGCAATCAAGGGCACAACAGAGGTTTTTGTGTCTAAAAACCATTTTAACCGTACATGTTCATTGTGTACATTGCTTCTTGTTCCAACTGTGATATATTTTATGTAGAAAAGGCTGTTAGTAAAACACAAGAGGGAATTTATAAACATTTACAAGCAGTCAAGAAAATAAACCCCAAAATGCACTTTATAAACATGCCAAGTATATTAATTTAATTTTTTTTAACTTTGTTGGTGGTTAAGATTAGAAGCTAGCTTTTTTTTCCTTGTCTTCAAGAAGCTACCAGTATACAATTTATGCTTTGACAAAGGTCTACAAAATTGTAAGCATTGATTTAGGAATAACTGAATTATTCATGAGCTCACACAGCCATGGGGTCTTCATTGTCACCTGATGTTTGACCTTTTATATTTGGTTCCTGTTTCATTTGTGTTGCTTGTTATGAAGAAGTCTGCATTAAAAGGTGAAAGTGTTAAAACACTTTCATTTTGTGATATACATATATATATATATATATGTGTGTGTGTGTGTGTGTGTGTGTGTGTGTGTGTATACATATCTATACACACACACACACACACACACACACACATAAACACTCATCTGCAGCACTAAGTCAATTCCTTTACCTAGCCCTTACTCCAACCCTAACTTTCAAATGCTTGCACAGACACTCCAAACTCTAATGCCAAAACTTCACTAATACAAAAGCTTTAGCACTAGAACCCCCCCCCCGCCAACGCACTTTTCTGCATATTTCGATGTTCTCATGATTGATACTTCCCACAATTGGCAAATTGCCATTTTGATGAAAACAGCCATCACGTCAGATAATTGAAAACACTGTCAATATTTCCACATGTGTGTGTGTGTGTGTGTGTGTGTGTGTGTATGTATGTGTATATATATATATATATATATATATATATATATATATATATATATATATATATATATATATACACACATACATACATACAGATACAGATTATGGTGTTATGGGGGCACAGCCCTCAAATTACAAAATACAAAAAGACATTCTTGCAATATTTTATTTTTTCTGCTTGGATCAAGTGCTAACAGGTTGGAGGCAGCAATTTATCAAGATTATAAATTTCTCTGTCTCTCCCTGAATATATACATAAAACTGGGAAAACAGAAGAGATACAGTCATGTTAGTATCCAGTTAAAAAATATAAGATTTTATCACTGCAAATGTTAATACAAAATAAATGCCTTATGCATATTGCATCAGTGAGTTAGCCTGGATTATATGACTTGAAAATATGATACTATTTTGCATGTTTTATGCTGTACAGTTATGCATGAATACATACAGAAGAAAGCTTATGTTATAATTAATTGCAGAACGTATATATCTTTAACCTCATTTCAGGAAATTTTTAAACTTTGTTAAAGTTTTACAGAAAAACATTAATAAATGTGCATCTTAATTAAGCAATGCCTCGACTTACTGTCCAGTTCCCTCCATCAGTTGTAAGGTCACAGTAGACATTTACGGGTACATATGACCCTGCTGGGTAAATCTGATAAACTCCATTTGTTCTGTATCCGTTGTTGTAAATTTCTGCACAGTCCGCAGGGTGACAGTCCGGTGCAGGAGAAGCACAAGCTAAAACCATTATAAAAGTATTAGTGACCAGGCAAGGAAAACAAACACAAGTTATTTAGGTACATGATATTAGCTTAGATAACCTGTAGGACTGTATATATCATATTCCCTAAAGCTGAAACAAGGTGAACACTGATTACTGTCCACACATGTTAATTGTTAACTCTCTATATGATGCCTCCATTTCATGTCTGGTTGGCCACCTCAGTGAATGGATGAGGATTCCATCAGTGTCTCAGTTCCACTGCTTTTGATTCAAGATTCTTTCTTGTTCAATAGCACCTCAGAAGTGTCCACGGCTGGATATGTATGTGCTGTGTGGTACCAGTGATCCCTATCTATCTTTCCCCTACCACCTAAATGCAAACAAGGGGTGAAAAGTATTTGCTTCCAATAGTTTTGAAACAGAATAGGTGGGTCTATGTTGTATGTTCGAACGCTTACTTGTTCAAACCACTAAAGATCGAACTTTAGTGATCGAACATTTAAATGCTTGAACATACATAAAATTAATATTTACAAAAAAAAAGTAAAGGGTATAAGCAGGAGGAGCAAGTACCCCTGCACCCCCCACACCTCCTGCTACTTAAATATACCAACTCTGAGATCACACTTCAGTGTGTTACAGTGTGGAAATGGAAAATTTCCCATTTCCTACACTGTAGCGCAATCTTGGAGTTGGTATATTTAAGTAGCGGGGGGTGTGGGGGATTGCTTACACCCTTTAGTTTTTTTTTTTTTAAATATTTGAACATTTAAATATTCAATCACTAAAGTTTGATCTTTAGTGATTCGAACATTTACACATTCAGAAATTTAACATAGACCCGAACAGGTGTGGCCATTCCCCTCCCTTCCAGAAATAGAGGAACACGATCATATAAGTTTGTCCACAAACTGACATTTCGGTCTTATCATATCCCATATATCCTCATGTATCAATTTACAGTAAGCTTTACATTACATCCAGATTTTGTTTTCTGCTAGTCCATAAGTTTAAGTATTGTATTCTTGTATCCCAATTGCCTCTTTTGTTTTGCAGAATTTTACTAATTAAAATCAGTGTTAACAGCGAAGATTATTGGCTTCTCATAGGTAATTGTCTCTCTAATAGTTGCATTCTGTCTGTCTTCTGGCACTGATTTCCCTATATACATTGCCAAGTGGTATCTCAGTCCATTTTGCCTATTTTTATGTGTGAGTTACTGCCTCAAAGATGAGCTAATGAATATAAGAAGAATAAAGCTTGTTATACGAGATCCATAACATCTAAACCAATAAAATCCATGAAGATGACCATTAACATTGAATTTGAAAAAAAGAAAACGAAAAAAAAAATGTTTTTCCAGTGGGCAAGCCCCTCTGCACTCCCATAAACCTCATAGTTAGATCTGTAACCATGGATAAAGGGCAGACACTGTCTGCCATCCCCATCTGCAACAACAAAAGACCTCTACTTGTACACCCACAAGTCAAAAAGCAATATCAAAATGAAATTCCTTATTTCCACTTCTCCATCTCTATGCCCTCAATCAACTTGCTTGAGGCTGGACAAACAGGGGGTAACAGTGAGTTGCCTTTCAGGAGCCAAGATCTCTGACATACCAAAGGCCCACAAGACCCTTATGTGAAACTGATATAATTATGACACAGTTGTTGCCCATGCATGTGGGCGTGAACAACCTGGCATTTAAAACTCATGGTGACATTAAGAGAGACATGACACAGCTCATGGTGCATCTGACGCATTCAGGTAAGACCCCGGTTTTGTGTGAAATCCTTCCTTTGAATGATGCCAAAGTACATGGAAAAATGATTGGTTTCAATAAATGGCTACATAGCTAGTGTCAGTCTAGGGGGACCCAGTATGTGTTAGCATGGAAGTAGGTGTTAGTCGCTTTTGCTTTGCCAGGGATGGCTTGAACCTTTCACTCCAGAGTGTCCACATACTGGCCCTTGCTGCTCCCATCATGCCTTTTTTTAGGCAGAGTCCAGCTAATGGAACTGTTAATCTAACAAAAGCAACAAATCAAGCACCAGACCTCATCAAGGTGGTTCGATCAATGTCAGGAGTCTAAATAACATCTAAATAACAAATTAGCTTGTCTTGAGGCCCTACTGCATTTGGAGTGCATACATGTGCGTGTGTGTTATTACAGAGGCTTGGTTTAAAAATACAGACAGCATGCTCTCCATACTAGAGTGCTGCACCTACCACATCTTCTGGCCTGACTTCTGGTAGAGTACCCATATTTGTTAATGACTGCACTTCTTCAGGGCAGATTTGCAGAGACCCAAAACCTGAACTGACTGAGATCCATACCACATTAATTAGGACCAACTGTAAGATGAAAGCAAGTTACAGGACTCTCTCTGGTCTCTCAGCAAACAGTGTTATGGTCCTAAATACACTGAATGAACTTCCAGTTAACAGGACCAGCAATAAACTGAGATACATTCACCTCAGCTGTCGGTTATGCCTGAAAATTCCTTGATTTCATAAACAAAAACTCCCCAGACTAAACTGTCAAGGCACCCACATTACATTGATATCAAGTATCTCCCTGATGCTCCCTTATCCAGTTAAATTCAGTAATAAACTGTTAACTTGTTTCTTTAAAATCTCCAAACAATGAGATGGTAACATCACAAAGTTCTGAGACTTCAAACATATAAACCTTCTGCAATTCCAAGATGAAGTCTCAAAATTCAAGTTTAATCACATTACTCAAAGCAAGTAGTTATGCAAACAGAATCTATGAGCAAATGGATAACTGCGTTACATGTCAGTGCCTATCAGATCCAAACAAAATGGGAGGTTTAAAAGTAAATGAGCCTGGTGGTCCATATGAATAAATAAAAATACAATAAAAGAAAATAGCTTCTTAAATTATGTACCAAACCAAAAGAAGTCAAATCAGGATTAACATTAAATGCTATCAAAGGAACTAAAAACACTATCAGGAGAATGAAAGCATCCCATGAGCTTAGAGTAATATTAGAAGCTAAAGACAATTATAACCGTTTCTTTGGTTCATTACAAAATTAAGGAGTAACACCCAACATTGCTAAGAACTTATCCAGAATGGTGCAACCCACTCAGATCCAGTTGTGATAGCTAACATTCTAGCAAATAAATTCTGTGCATATTTCATCACAGAAACAACTATATAAAGCCCAGATATCTCACAGAACCTTATTCCTTCTTTCATGACCAAAGAACATTTACTAAAGATACTCTCCCAAATGAGAAATACATCATCCATAGGGCCTGATAATATACGTGGCTTCCTGATAATCCTTACAAAGACATCCTTGTTGACCTGCTCCTCCTGAGGCCACTTCACAAAGGTGGACCTACCACTGACCCCATAAAACTACAGATCCAGTAGCCTGACTAGTCTCATCTACAGAGCCATAGAACATATAATAAGTGAACAAATTAACTACAGTATTAAAAATCTTATAAAAATTGACACACAGCAATTTTGCTTTGTTAAGGTTAGATCCTGTCTAATGAATCTTGCCAGTTTTTCTGAGAGAGTAGCATACGCCATGGACATGCTATCCATACAGCACACCTCAACCTATCGAAAGCATTTGATATTGTTCCACATGCTGACATAATAAACAAGTTAAAATAGCTCCTAGTTGATCCCTATGTAATCGGGTGGATAGCTAATCGACTGAGGGATAGAACCAATGTAGTGAGATTGGCAGGTGCTTCCTCAGAGAACATGAAGGTGGCAGTGGTGTCCCTCATGGCTTTGTACTAACATCTCTTCTATTTGACATCTACTTCACAGATACCTAAGTCACAACTGGGGACCCTTGGCCAACCAAATTTGGAGACAACTATAAACTAGGTGTCATCCTCAAGCCCCCCCCCCATATGCAGAAGTTCCAAATAGAACTTACACTCATTAGTAACCAGTAGTCAAAAATGAGTTGAAATTAAAACTTGTGAAATATGATTGCATTTGATGAAAATACCTTCATCTGTCTAACAGTATAGAAGAAACTCCACTTCAAAATGAAAATGTAGTGAGAGATCTTGGAACATGGTTAGATAATTTCCTTGCCTTTGACTATCACATTGCAACAATGATTCCTTTGGGGCAATCTGTGTCTTCATTTTCAGGCCACTAGGAATCCAGTAGTTAAGGGTCTCTTATATTTTCACACACCAAGCAATTCCTACTAACACAAGAACAAGGGATCTAAACCTGCTACAGCAAATAAACAAAACATGGTGAAGAGTCAGATTTGTCACTTACTACTTACACTTTCTCTGGAACAAACCTCCACTACAAAGTAAGCCATGAGACACTCTTCTTTCAGAAAAGATTTAGAAAAATGGATGGTTATCCACAAATGCATCCTTGGTATGAATCACCTATTGCCCCTTGAAAAAGGAGGTAAGATTTAGAGGTGGCTACAGGCAAGATGTAAATAGCCTCTTGGGTGAGTTGCCTTGCATTTTCTATGAATCTATGACATCATTGACATTCATGCACCTGTGATGTCAAGTCAACACTAATGACATAATCTGTTCTACCAATTTAAATACAACAGTTATGCATCCATTGCTGAAAAGGGACAACAAGACAATGAACTGGTTGTTGTTGTTGTTGTTATGTCTTTCAGCTTTTCCCGGTTAGGGGTCGCCACAAAGGAACTCCGGTCTGCTAATGATTGGCAGTAGATTTTTATGTGCCGAGTTGCCAGCTCTGAAGCACAACCTTCAACAAAGGTACGCCCCTTCACACATGTCTCCACACAGAAGACGCTTTAGCTGAGACTCGAACAGGACAACGTCTTACTGTGAGGCGACAACGCTACCGCATCACCACCAACGCCATACAAGACAATGAATTGGTACATTCTGTAAATATCTAACTGCCATCATTAATATATCCAGTCAGTGTTTTCCAGAGTGCATCACTGATTCTTCTGGATGAAAGGGAACTACCTTGACTTTGATGTTTTCTGATGCTCTTTGACAGAGGCAAACTACATTGGTAACTTTCTTTCACCCTGGAACTACCTCTACATCACAGACAGCTTGGTAAATATTTTCAGTCATCAGACACACACACACACACACACACACACACACACACACACACACACACACACACACACACACACACACACTTACATCTCCTTCACCCCCTTCTTCCACAGGGAAATTCCAAGTATCTTCCTCCTCATCGCCTGCCCTCTGGCTACTTTCCTTATGAGTGTTTGTTCATTCATGACCTGTGATCGGTGACCTTTCATTTGTTGCCTTGGCCTTGTCATCGCCTTCATTTTGCATCCTTATACGTGCGGTACTTTGGTACTTTCTGTCTTCCTCACTGCCTTTGTGAATGATTGACTTATTAATTTATTTTTTTTGGTTTTATTTAATTTATTTATTTTTTATCAGGATATAGTGTGAAGTTTTATTCAGGGCTCAGATATTTTAAATCAAAATTAGCTGACAGCTTATGGGTTACTGCCTTACTCGAATGACTACGTTTTTACTGACTGAAGTGTAAAACAGAACCTGGGCATACATATCCTCCCAACCAGAAACAGCTGTATTTGTCTTGAGAAGTCTGTGAGGGCACATGCTAGCCAGCGCTAAGGCTATATCTTCAATGAAACATTTTTTCTTTTGCAGTCTAAAAGACTTTGTTATCCCTACCACCACCAATAAAAGCATAAGGTATACATTCTTTAATCTCCTCGTATTTGTGATCAGTATCACTGGTGTCCTTTTTGATTTTAGTGAAATAACTAAATCAATAAAAACTTGCATGCATGTGTTATTTTGACAACAGAGTGTGCTCACACAGTTAGTTACAAATGCAAGAAAAATTCTATTTATTTTTAACTTACGTATTCTGATAA
>NC_056744.1:1783890496-1783965496 GCF_019279795.1 Protopterus annectens | reverse complement strand
ACTCATTCAGCCTGAGTTTAGTTAACAGCTTACATGCCTGTATGAGACTCAGACAGCCTGAGTTTAGTTAACAGCTTACATGCCCTGACTGTGACTCATTCAGCTTGAGTTTAGTTAACAGCTTACATGCCCTGACTGTGACTCATTCAGCCTGAGTTTAGTTAACAGCTTACATGCCGTGACTGTTACTAAGGCAGCCTAAGTTTAGTTAACAGCTTACATGCAGTGACTGTGACTTATTCAGCCTGAGTTTAGTTAATAGGTTACATGCCATGACTGTGACTCATTCAGCCTGAGTTTAGTTAACAGCTTACATGCCGTGACTGTGACACATTCAGCCTGAGTTTAGTTAACAGCTTACATGCCTTGACTGTGACTCATTCACCCTGAGTTTAGTTAACAGCTTACATGCCGTGACTGTGACTCATTCAGCCTGTGTTTAGTTAACAGCTTACATGCCTGTCTGTGACTCAGACAGCCTGAGTTTAATTTCCAGCTTACATGCCTGTCTGAGACAGCTTGAGTTTAATTACCAGGTTACATGCATGTCTGTGACTCAGGCAGCTTGAGTTTTATTACCAGCTTACATGGCTGTCTGTGACTCAGGCAGCCTGAGTTAGGTAACAGCTTACATGCCTGTCTGTGACTCAGGCAGTCTGAGTTTAATTGCCGACTGACATGCCTGTCGGTGCTGCAGTGGAGGTGAAGAGGAATGATGAGGCCTTGCCTGCTTGTCTCTTCTATGGGAAGGTAGAAGACCTGCTTTGGGCACCGATCATAGCACAAATCTTGGTATTGATAACAGAGCTCTAATGAGACAGCTGATGCTGTAATAAGTGGGCAGGAAAAGAAGGTTAAGTCACCTGGAAGATGGGGGTATTCCCCTTGTTGCACCATTGTATACCCGGTTTGTGGACATCAAGTTATCACATCATTGGAGGTAGAGATTAAATTAAAAATCTCACTAGGAAACTAAAATATGTTGGCTTCTTTCCTGTCCAGTTCAGCGGGATGTGGTACATTGAACCCTGAAAGCAAACCCATGGGATATGGAGGCACCCTCCTATGTTGAGCTCTCCTATTAAGGAGAGCCGTCCTTGAAATGAGTCAAACTGGAATGTTACCAATGTGTGGAAACATCTTAGGGTGGAAATATGAGGGAGCAGGCCATGAAGGAAGCCTGAGACCAGCAGCAGCTACAGTAGTATAGAAAAATAGGGAAAATATAGCAATATTTGGGAAATTTAGTACAAGGACACCCAGATTATTATTATGTCTATCCTGGAGAAGGCACGTATTAACAAGGCTGTAAGGGAACCATGACTTCTGGATCCCTGTATATACTGCAACGGTTATGTATGTATTTATTATTTGAATTTGCATTTGTGTACCAAGAGGGTCTGACTAGGCAACAAGTAATCCCTTTCCAGCATAGGATCAAGGCAAAAAGTAGTGCTAATAACAATAATAAATAAATAATAATAGTAACAAGAATATACGAAGAAGAACAAGTTGCTAAACAATTAGTGGGGTTATAAGAATATGTACAATAAACATAAACGTGAATATATACAATAAATATACTATTCTAATAACAACGAACATGCAGAAGAACATTGAGTATGAAAAGGTTTACAAGCCTGAGATGTATATAAAGTTAGGGGCAGAGGTCCCTAAGGTAACTAGTTAACTAGTTAATTGGTATGGGATGTAGCAAAGATACAGTAAAAGGTTAGGTGTTACTCTAATAGATGGCACACAGGGTTCAGCTTGCAAGCTGTAGTTCTTGTGGTACAAGGTTTGATACCCTCAGCCTTTATTTGCCTGGGGTTTGGCATAATAGTTACAATTTACCTTACAGTCACAAGGTACATGGTTTGATTCTCACCTTTGGGAAGCACGACTAGGCTTAAAAAGCCCCCTTGCGGTCATTCACCTAGTAATTACCTATGAACCTGTAAGGTGAAGTGAAGAATAGTTAGAATGGAAATAGGATTTTCAGAAAAGCAAAGGAAGATCAAAGTGGCAAAGATGAAGAAAGTGTTGGCAAAGAGGAGAAGAATTACACATTGACTTTTGGCTGCAGAACTGTGACATCCACAGAAATCTGGTGTAATACAACTGCAACACTGCTTAATAGCTGTCCATATACAGCCAGAGATACTGACTCCACCAAAACCAAACATCGGTAATGCTGTATTTGTATTATTTGTAAACAAGAAGCCCATCAGGATATAGGCCGCCATGCTCGATGCCTCCCTATTCACTGCAGTCTGCAGCGTGTTTCAGCAGAAATGCAAAATAAACAGTCGGCAATATCATACAATTTGCAGTTCTCCCATGTTAATTCATTTACTGAAGCTTTAAATTATGGTTTTATGGCAGATAACTTTAAATATTGCCTTTCAGCTGCATATGATATGTAACCATTTATGTAAATTGTTTTGAAATATTTTTCTAAAACAATTTAATACAAGTATTAAGTAATCTGACAGATAACAGAAATTATGTGGCATTATTTAAAAAAATGTCATGTTCTGACAGTTGTCAATATTTAATCTTGAAAGTGTGACAGACTTCATCAATTTGAATTTATCAGTGTCATTTCTAAAATGGAAACAGAAAGTCAAATCTTTTAAGATTAGCCACTGATCTCAACCGAATTGGCATTTCCTCTTCCTTATTTTTGTGTTGAATGGCTGATTGTTTGAATATATGCTTCAGTTTTCTGTCAAAAGATTTGTTTAAAGGAAACTACCTCATGATCTAACTTCTATGTTTTCCGTATTCTTACTTTATGGCATAATTATTTTATTTATCTATTTATTATGCATTTTGTCTTCTTAAGATTTGTTTAAAGGAAACTACCTCATGATCTAACATCTATGTTTTCCCATTTCTTACTTTATGGCGTAATTATTTTATTTATCTATTTATCTATCTATTTATTATTTGTCTATCTATCTATCTATCTATCTATCTATCTATCTATCTATCTATCTATCTATCTATCTATCTATCCTTTGTTGACCAGGTTGCTCACATTAGGCCGTACTTTTTTAAGGGAAACCTGAGGTGATATTTATACTGTTATTATATATTATATTATTACGTTTTGTTTTATAGCACAAGCTCCCACCCATGCTCCTTCTCCAAGACATGACTCTAGAGCATGTAAAATGGAATTAGCTTTTTCTCTTTTCTTGATGGAGGTTGGATTGTAGTTTACAGGCCTAACAACTCCTGGCAGATGTTGGGAGGTTACCAGCAGGAATACTGCTTTAGTTAGCAGGAAAGATAGAGTGTAATGTGATAGTGACATCATGTGTACATTCTTTTTGGGCAAAAAGAAAAATAACAAAATGGTGCAGGAGCTTTGTCATGCATGCAATGGGTATACGCTTGTACTTCCCTTCACTTGGGGCAAAATCCTTGCTTCTTGATGCAGAATAACAACTTACCCTGAGCCAGTACTGGATACATACCAGCAGTTACAAAGGGCACATTTCCAGGCAGGAATTTCCTGCTCTCTGGTGGTATAGTGAAGGGAGCATCCCAGAATCCATACCTTATTAAGGAATTAAATTGTGAAACGAAACGGAATTGGGAAAATAGCATTTCCACTTGTGACCAATGCCATGAACTTGCACCTTGCTGGGGGATGGGAAGAAGTTTACTGACGTGCATAAAAGAATACAACATAAAAAATGAATTCACTATCACAGCTTGATACAAAACAAAACATAAAACTGACAGCATTCAAGCTCAGCTTGACAGCACTCGGCTGGCATATGTGACTCATTGAATTATACTGTTTCCTAAAGAAAGGGTAGTAGAGACCTAAGATACATTAATCCAAAACATCACTTCAGACTGTCACCAATTAGGAGAGACTATGATGTCAAACATCACTTCAGACTGTCACCAATTAGGAGAGACTATGATGTCAAACATCACTTCAGACTGTCACCAGTAAGGAGAGACTATGATGTCACTTCAGACTGTCACCAGTAAGGAGAGACTATGTCAAACATCACTTCAGACTGTCACCAGTAAGGAGAGACTTCTATGTCAGACATCACTTCAGACTGTCACCAGTAAGGAGAGACTACTATGTCAGACATCACTTCAGACTGTCACCAGTAAGAAGAGACTATGTCAAACATCACTTCAGACTGTCACCAGTAAGGAGAGACTTCTATGTCAGACATCACTTCAGACTGTCACCAGTAAGGAGAGACTATGATGTCAAACATCACTTCAGACTGTCACCAGTAAGGAGAGACTTCTATGTCAGACATCACTTCAGACTGTCACCAGTAAGGAGAGACTATGATGTCAAACATCACTTCAGACTGTCACCAGTAAGGAGAGACTACTATGTCAGACATCACTTCAGACTGTCACCAGTAAGGAGAGACTATGTCAAACATCACTTCAGACTGTCACCAGTAGGGAGAGACTTCTATGTCAGACATCACTTCAGACTGTCACCAGTAAGGAGAGACTATGATGTCAAACATCACTTCAGACTGTCACCAGTTAGGAGAGACTATGATGTCAAACATCACTTCAGACTGTCACCAGTAAGGAGAGACTATGTCAAACATCACTTCAGGCTGTCACCAGAAAGGAGAGACTTCTATGTCAAACATCACTTCAGACTGTCACCAGTAAGGAGAGACTATGATGTCAAACATCATGTCAGACTGTCACCAGTAAGGAGAGACTTCTATGTCAAACATCACTTCAGACTGTCACCAGTAAGGAGAGACTATGTCAAACATCACTTCAGACTGTCACCAGTAAGGAGAGACTATGTCAAACATCACTTCAGACTGTCACCAGTAAGGAGAGATTTCTATGTCAGACATCACTTCAGACTCTCACCAGTAAGGAGAGACTGCCTTGTCAACCATCACTTCAGACTGTCACCAGTAAGGAGAGACTATGATGTCAAACATCACTTCAGACTGTCATGAGTAAGGAGAGACTATGTCAAACATCACTTCAGGCTGTCACCAGAAAGGAGAGACTTCTATGTCAAACATTACTTCAGACTGTCACCAGTAAGGAGAGACTATGATGTCAAACATCATGTCAGACTGTCACCAGTAAGGAGAGATTTCTATGTCAAACATCACTTCAGACTGTCACCAGTAAGGAGTGACTATGTCAAACATCACTTCAGACTGTCACCAGTAAGGAGAGACTATGTCAATCATCACCTCAGACTGTCACCAGTAAGGAGAGACTATGTCAAATATCACTTCAGACTGTCACCAGTAAGGAGAGACTACTATGTCAAACATCACTTCAGGCTGTCACCAGAAAGGAGAGACTATGTCAAACATCACTTCAGACTGTCACCAGTAAGGAAAGACTATGTCAAATATGGCTTCAGTTTGTCAGCAGTAAGGAGAGACTATGATGTCAAACATCAGTTCAGACTGTCATCAGTAAGGAGAGAAATTTGTCTACCTACTATGTCAATTATCACATCAGACTGTAACATGTAATGAGAGAGATTTGCCTACCTACTGCGTCAAACATCACTTCAGACTGTCATCCATAAGGAGAGTGCTTTGCCTTCCTACAATGTTAAATATCAGTTCAGACAGTCACCAGTGAGTAGAGAGATATACCTACCAACTATGTTTCAGCTGAGACATATGCATTAAAAGTTCTGCCTTATATATTTATCTCACCTGCTATACACTGAAAATTTCATTCCCAGTTTTTCCTTACCTTCATTGTGATGACTTCTCTCCCAGTTCATTCAAGTCTTTGCTAGATAGAGACACTGCTCCATTTATAATGGACTAATCTGTAACTGGATACTTGCAAGCAATTAAGAATAATGCGTCAAGTGACAACATTCCTAAATGCAATTTATTTTTTCAGCCTACTTCCTTGGTGTTCATGCTGAGGGGAAAATGTGAAAGATGACACAAAATACTCCTTTTGTTTCCTTACAGTAACCTTATACAGAAAAGGACGAATTTAAGGTACGGAAAATACATATAGCCACTTTCTTAATGATTGCCTATGCCTCCTTTCTCTTCTACTCTATTGAACACAAAATTATAGGGACATAGCATTTGACTCATCTGCAGGTATGAACCACCTGGATGATGTAATTTGCTAATGTCTCTACACAAAGGATAAGGTATATATATCCTATTTAGCCATTAGTCTACTTCTTTATCACTCCAAAACAACGAATGCTTTTTTCTCATGAGATCCTGAATTCTGCTAACTGCTTCTGAGCTCACATCTAGAGCATTGTAATGAATAAAAATGCAAACCTGTCCGCCTTTTAGTTCAAATTAAAATGCTTCACTGATAAACATCATAGAAAATTTTGAAAAAAAAAATAGAATAGAAATAATGAATAAAATAAACACAGAAAATCATTTTCAAGTTCCATGAACCTTCTGAAAAAAAGGATAAAAAGAGGGAAAATAACAGCCATGAGCAAATTAATGTCTAGAATGAAATACAGCCACTGTGCATCAGATATGAAAACAGCAGGGTTCGGAAAATGTACAGACTTTACTTTAACCTGCAGCAAAAGATAGTGACAGGGGCAGACAAGTCTGCCCACTGGTGTCTAGCCAACAGACTTCTCTAAACCTCATCAAGGCACAGCTGGACTAGACCACATCTGGTTGAGTTTAACTCCATGATTACTCTTTTACACAGAAAATCCATGTGAGTGTGGTTACTGTGTGTGCACACCAGCATTGATTACTTTGTTTTGAGAAAGCTTCCCTTTTCTACACGTTTCTGTACATGTATATATATGTTTGGGCATGCCAGGACATTGGCACTGATTACTTTGTTTTGAGAAAGCTTCCCTTTTCTACATGTTTCTGTACATGTATATATATTTTTGGGCATGCCAGGACACTGGCACTGATTACTTTGTTTTGAGAAAGCTTCCCTATTCTACATGTTTCTGTACATGTATATATATGTTTGGACATGCCAGGACACTGGCACTGATTGCTTTGTTTTGAGAAAGCTTCCCTTTTCTACATGTTTCTGTACATGTATATATATATGTTTGGGCATGCCAGGACACTGGCACTGATTACTTTGTTTTGAGAAAGCTTCCCTTTTCTACATGTTTCTGTACATGTATATATATGTTTGGGCATGACAGGACACTGGCAATGATTACTTTGTTTTGAGAAAGCTTCCCTTTTCTACATGTTTCTGTACATCTATGTATATGTTTGGGCATGCCAGGACACTGGCACTGATTACTTTGTATTGAGAAAGCTTCCCTTTTCTACACATTTCTGTACATGTATATATATGTTTGGTCATGCCATTACACTGGCACTGCTTACTTTGTTTTTAGAAAGCTTCCCTTTTCTACATGATTCTGTACATGTATATATATGTTTGGGCATGCCAGGACACTGGCACTGATTACTTTGTTTTGAGAAAGCTTCCCTTTTCTACACATTTCTGTACATGTATATATATGATTGGGCATGCCAGGACACTGGCACCGATTACTTTGTTTTGAGAAAGCTTCCCTTTTCTACATGTTTTTGTACATGTTTATATATGTTTGGGCATGCCAGGATAGTGGCACTGATTACTTTTTTTGAAAAAGCTTCCCTTTTCTACATGTTTCTGTACTTGTAAATATATGTTTGGGCATGCCAGGACACTGGCACTGATTACTTTGTTTTGGGAAAGCTTCCCTTTTCTACATGTTTTTGTACATGTATATATGTTTGGGCATGCCAGGACACTGGCACTGATTGCTTTGTTTTGAGAAAGCTTCCCTTTTCTACATGTTTCTGTACATGTATATACATGTTTGGGCATGCCAGGACACTGGCACTGATTACTTTGTTTTGAGAAAGCTTCCCTTTTCTACATGTTTCTGTACATGTATATATATGTTTGGGCATGACAGGACACTGGCACTGATTACTTTGTTTTGAGAAAGCTTCCCTTTTCTACATGTTTCTGTACATGTACATATATTTTTGGGCATGCCAGGACACTGGCACTGATTACTTTGTTTTGAGAAAGCTTCCATTTTCTACATGTTTCTGTACATGTATATATATATATATATATATATATATATACATATATATATGTTTGGACATGCCAGTACACTGGCACTGATTACTTTGTTTTGAGAAAGCTTCCCTTTTCTACATGCTTCTGTACATGTATATATATGTTTGGACATGCCAGTACACTGGCACTGATTAAATTGTTTTGAGAAAGCTTCCATTTTCTACATGTTTCTGTGCATGTATATATATATTTGGGCATGCCAGGACACTGGCACTGATTACTTTGTTTTTAGAAAGCTTCCCTTTTCTACAGGTGTCTGTACATGTATACATATGTTTGGGCATGTCAGGACACTGGCACTGATTACTTTGTTTTGAGAAAGCTTCCCTTTTCTACATGTTTATGTACATGTATATATATGTTT
The DNA here is from genome assembly GCF_019279795.1 of Protopterus annectens. NCBI lineage: Eukaryota > Metazoa > Chordata > Ceratodontiformes > Protopteridae > Protopterus > Protopterus annectens. Next base: position 1,783,957,020 of record NC_056744.1, on the reverse strand, counting down.
GGGCATGCCAGTACACTGGCACTGATTAAATTGTTTTGAGAAAGCTTCCATTTTCTACATGTTTCTGTGCATGTATATATATATTTGGGCATGCCAGGACACTGGCACTGATTACTTTGTTTTGAGAAAGCTTCCCTTTTCTACATGTTTCTGTACACACACACACACACACACACACACACACATATATATATATATATATATATATATAAAGGCCAGGTCCCTGGCACTGATTACATTGTTTTGAGAAAGCTTCCCTTTTCTACATGTTTCTGTACATGTATATATATAATTGGGCATGCCAGGACACTGGCACTGATTACTTTGTTTTGAGAAAGCTTTCCTTTTCTACATGCTTCTGTACATGTACATATATATGTTTGGGCATGCCAGGACACTGGCACTGATTACTTTGTTTTGAGAAAGCTTCCCTTTTCTACATGTTTCTGTACATGTATATATATGTTTGGGCATGCCAGGACACTGGCACTGATTACTTTGTTTTGAGAAAGCTTCCCTTTTCTACATGTTTCTGCACATGTATACATATGTTTGGGCATGCCAGGACACTGGCACTGATTACTTTTTTTTGGGAAAGCTTCCCTTTTCTACATGTCTCTGTACATGTATATATATATATATATATATATATATATATATATATATATATATATATATATATATATATATATATGCTTGGGCATGCCAGGACACTGGCACTGATTACTTTGTTTGGGCATGGCAGGACAGTGGCACTGATTGCTTTGTTTTGAGAAAGCTTCCCTTTTCTACATGTTTCTGTACATGTATATATATGTTTGGGCATGCCAGGACACTGGCACTGATTAATTTGTTTTGAGAAAGCTTCCCTTTTCTACATGTTTCTGTACATGTATATATATGTTTGGGCATGCCTGGACACTGGCACTGATTACTTTGTTTTGAGAAAGCTTCCCTTTTCTACATGTTTCTGTACATGTATATATATGTTTGGCATAGCAGGACACTGGCACTGATTACTTTGTTTTGAGAAAGCTTCCCTTTTCTACATGTTTCTGTACATGTATATATAAGTTTGGACATGCCAGGACACTGGCACTGATTACTTTGTTTTGAGAAAGCTTCCCTTCTCTACATGCTTCTGTACATGTATATACATGTTTGGGCATGCCAGGACACTGGCACTGATTACTTTGTTTTGAGAAAGCTTCCCCTTTCTACGTTTCTGTACATGTCATGTATATATATGTTTGGGCATGCCAGGACACTGGCACTGATTACTTTGTTTTGAGAAAGCTTCCCTTTTCTACATGTTTCTGTACATGTATATAGATGTTTGGGAATGCTTTGACACTGGCACTGAATACTTTGTTTTGAGAAAGCTTTCCTTTTCTACATGTTTCTGCACATCTATATATATATATGTTTGGGCATGCCAGGACACTGGCACTGATTACTTTGTTTTGAGAAAGCTTCTCTTTTCTACATGTTTCTGTACATGTATATATATGTTTGGGCATGCCAGGACACTGGCACTGATTACTTTCTTTTGAGAAATCTTCCCTTTCCTACATGTTTCTGTACATGTATATATATGTTTGGGCATGCCAGTACACTGGCAGTGATTACTTTGTTTTGAGAAGGCTTCCCTTTTCTACATGTTTCTGTACATGTATATATATATATATGTTTAGGCATGCCAGGACACTGGCACTGATTACTTTGTTTTGAGAAAGCTTCCCTTTTCTACATGTTTCTGTACATGTATATATATGTTTGGGCATGCCAGGACACTGGCACTTATTACTTTGTTTTGAGAAAGCTTCCCTTTTCTACATGTTTCTGTACATGTATATATATGTTTGGGCATGCCAGGACACTGGCACTAATTACTTTGTTTTGAGAAAGCTTCCCTTTTCTACATATTTTTGTTCATGTATATATATGTTTGGACATGCCAGGACACTCCACTGATTACTTTGTTTTGAGAAAGCTTCCCTTTTCTACACATTTCTGTACATGTATATATATGTTTGGGCATGCCAGGACACTGGCACTGATTACTTTGTTTTGAGAAAGCTTCCCTTTTCTACACATTTCTGTACATGTATATATATGTTTGGACATGCCAGGACACTGGCACTGATTACTTTGTTTCGAGAAAGCTTCCCTTTTTTACATGTTTCTGTACATGTATATATATGTTTGGACATGCCAGGACACTGGCACTGATTACTTTGTTTTGAGAAAGCTTCCCTTTTCTACATGTTTCTGTACATGTATATATATGTTTGGGCATGCCATGACACTGGCACTGCTTACTTTGTTTTGAGAAAGCTTCCCTTTTCTACATGATTCTGTACATGTATATATTTGTTTGGGCATGCCAGGACACTGGCACTGATTACTTTCTTTTGAAAAAGCTTCCCTTTTCTACATGTTTCTCTACATGTATATATATATATATATGTTTGGGCATGCCAGGATACTGGCACTGATTACTTTGTTTTGAGAAAGCTTCCTTTTTCTACATGTTTCTGTACATGCATATATAGGTTTTGGCATGCCAAAACACTGGCACTGATTACTTTGTTTTGAGAAAGCTTCCCTTTTCTACATGTTTCTGTACATGTATATATATATATATATATATATATATATATATATATATATATATATATATATATATATATTTGGGCATGCCAGATCACTGGCACTGATTACTTTGTTTTGAGAAAGCTTCCCCTTTCTACATGTTTCTGTACATGTCATGTATATATATGTTTGGGCATGCCAGGACACTGGCACTGATTACTTTGTTTTGAGAAAGCTTCCCTTTTCTACATGTTTCTGTACATGTATATAGATGTTTGGGAGTGCCTGGACAATGGCACTGAATACTTTGTTTTGAGAAAGCTTTCCTTTTCTACATGTTTCTGCACATCTATATATATGTTTGGGCATGCCAGGACACTGGCACTGATTACTTTGTTTTGAGAAAGCTTCCCTTTTCTACATGTTTCTGTACATGTATATATATATATGTTTGGGCATGCCAGGACACTGGCACTGATTACTTTGTTTTGAGAAAGCTTCCCTTTCCTACATGTTTCTGTACATGTATATATATGTTTGGGCATGCCAGGACACTGGCACTAATTACTTTGTTTTGAGAAAGCTTCCCTTTTCTACATATTTCTCTTCATGTATATATATGTTTGGGCATGCCAGGACACTGGCACTGATTACTTTGTTTTGATAAAGCTTCCCTTTTCTACTTGTTTCTGTACATGTATATATTTGTTTGGACATGCCAGGACACTGGCACTGATTACTTTGTTTTGAGAAAGCTTTCCTTTTCTACATGTTTTTGTACATGTATATATATATATATATATATATATATATGTTTGGGGATGCCAGGACACTGGCACTGATTACTTTGTTTTGAGAAAGCTTCCCTTTTCTACATGTTTCTGTACATCTATGTATATGTTTGGGCATGCCAGGACACTGGCACTGATTACTTTGTTTTGAGAAAGCTTCCCTTTTCTACACATTTCTGTACATGTATATATATGTTTGGACATGCCAGGACACTGGCACTGATTACTTTGTTTTGAGAAAGCTTCCCTTTTCTACATGTTTCTGTACATGTATATATATGTTTGGGCATGCCAGGATACTGGCACTGATTACTTTCTTTTGAGAAAGCTTCCCTTTTCTACATGTTTCTGTACATGCATATATATATATATGTTTGGGCATTCCAGGATACTGGCACTGATTACTTTGTTTTGAGAAAGCTTCCCTTTTCTACATGTTTCTGTACATGTATATATATATATATATATATATATATATATATATATATATATATATATATATATATATATATATATATATATATATATATATGTTTGGGCATGCCACGACACTGGCACTGATTACTTTGTTTTGAGAAAGCTTCCCTTTTCTACATGTTTCTGTACATGTATATATATATATATATATATATATATATATATATATATATATATATATGTTTGGGCATGCCACGACACTGGCACTGATTACTTTGTTTTGAGAAAGCTTCCCTTTTCTACATGTTTCTGTACATGTATATATATGTTTGGGCATGCCAGGACACTGGCACTGATTACTTTGTTTTGAGAAAGCTTCCCTTTTCTACATGTTTCTGTACATGTATATATATGTTTGGGCATGCCAGGACACTGGCACTGATTACTTTGTTTTGAGAAATCTTCCCTATTTCTAAATGTTTCTGTACATGTATATATATATATGTTTGGGCATGCCAGGACACTGGCACTGATTACTTTTTTTGAGAAAGCTTCCCTTTTCTACATGTTTCTGTACATGCATATATATGTTTGGGCATGCCAGGACACTGGCACTGATTACTTTGTTTTGAGAAAGCTTCCCTTTTCTACATGTTTCTGTACATGTATATATATGTTTGGGCATGCCAGGACACTGGCACCGATTACTTTGTTTTGAGAAAGCTTCCCTTTTCTACATGCTTCTGTACATGTATATATATGTTTGGGCATGCCAGGACACTGGCACTGATTACTTTGTTTTGAGAAAGCTTCCTTTTTCTTTATGTAAATGTCAATGTAGATAAGTCTGGCAATGTGGGGGTTTGCACCACCGCATGATTTGAGTTCCTAGCAAGGTAAACACAGTACGTCACATCTTTATCAAGTTGGAACTCTGATTCATAGGTGAACCCTAGTAACATCCATGTAGAGACATCACTCAATGGTCATCTGGCAATGCAACTGAAGTGGGGAAGAATTCAGTAGATGTTACTATGACTGGATCCTCCACATTAAGGTCCACCCTGCGTACACTGCAGTAGGAGAATTCTAGGAAATGGGACTTAAGCCAAGTTTCTCACCTTCATCTGCCATAAAGCCAGACCCATTTTTGCACCTGAAACAAGAAGCAGAGTTATTAGAACATGCATCATTCACACTCTTACAGATGATCAGTACAGAAAATGACCAATAAGAAATGTGTACACACCAGACATTCAAAATACATCTAAGAAAATATCTCCCAACATCCTGGCCCTGTAGCAGTACATCTCCATGGTAAGTATAACTTCTCTGCTTCTTCCTCCTCTTTTAATATACCTCTGCTCCCCTCTACTCTGTTTCCAACTATCAGTGTGTCTGCACACACCCCACCTTCTACCTGTGCCTCTCTCAACTCTTTTAGCACATTTTTCATTTATATCTCATAATTAAATCAACCTTTTTCTTTCCATCCTTTGTAAATAACTCAGTACTCTGTATCGTGACATCTATCCTACTGCATAGTTATTTAACGCCATCTGTATAGAATATAATTAGTATAAGAAGCTTTATTATTTTATGTATTGTTACTATCTGATCTTTTTTGACATTGTAGTATTTATTTTAATTGTGTTTAACATGACATTGCTCATACTGTATAACTTAAAAGATTTTGTTTGTACTGCATATACTGAAGATTTCTCCCTGGTCGTATGCTAAAAACTGACCTTTGTGCCCAGCCAGACTTCCCTGGTCAGTAAATGTATAATAAAATAAAAATAAAGTTGCAATACTGAAACTGCTGCCCTAAGCATGACAAAAGGAGAACTTGAAAATTAAATGAGACCAAAGGGTATCTGTTTCATCCAAACATAACCCCCTTCTCACATTTTTGCATATAGGATCAGTGAATTACATCAACAGTAGCAATCTAGAGCCAATGTTCACACCACCAGGTGGTTAGCCCTGCCATGGTTCTTCCATAACACATGCACACTCATATGTAAGGCCAGTTTAGAGTGTCCAGTCCACCTACTGCATGTCTTCGGAATGTAGGAGGAAACCAGAGCACCCTTTGAAAATTCACATGAACACAGGGAGGATATGTAGACTATGCACAAAGAGCACCCCTGCTAAGAATCAAATAGGAGAACCTCTTGCTGGAAGGCAACAATGCTAAACCCTGCTCCACTGATCTTACTTTGGAAAGGTAAGCATTTTCTTTGTCAACAGCTTTTTATCAGAGTCAACAGATATTAAATTAATGAAGGTACAACAGTACTAAATGAATCTGAAGAATAATGAACCAAAATGTAATCATTGAAAAAGAAAAAAATCAACAGAAATACTGGATTCTCTACTAGCCAATGTAACAACTGTCCAAGAACCCAGTCAGCTTAGACCACAAGGTACTAGTACACCATGCTGAAGATTATTTCTCCTAAATACGTTTGAAAATTATATTCGTTCATCAGTAGCCCCCAATCCGATCATTGCCCAAGTTCTTCAGCACTAGTCCCCCAATCAGATCATTGCCCAAGTTCTTCAGCACTAGCTCCCCCAATCAGATCATTGCCCAAGTTCTTCAGCACTAGCTCCCCCAATCAGATCATTGCCCAAGTTCTTCAGCACTAGTCCCCCAATCAGATCATTGCCCAAGTTCTTCAGCACTAGCCTCTCAATCAGATCATTGCCCAAGTTCTTCAGCACTAGCCCCCCAATCAGATCATTGCCCAAGTTCTTCAGCACTAGCTCCCCCAATCAGATCATTGCCCAAGTTCTTCAGCCATGCAGTAGCTTCAGAGAGACTTAAGCCTCCTAGCATCTTCAATTTAGAGGCAGTCTACCACAGAAAATGATAACAGCCACATTTACTGCTGCTGGGACTAATAGTTACCTAGTTCTCAGAACATAATTAGCCTCATTTAAACAGTAACCACCTCCATAATAGGAACCTATTGATTTTCTTTACCTTTTGGCAGGTCCAAAGTTTCTGTTTCACATCCACATTAATAACTACTACCCTAACAAAAGCCGTTGGACACACAGTGAGTCAGACAGCAATATCCATCCATCGAAAACAATGCTGTTTTCTTCAAAAACATGTACATTAGACTTAAGTTTCAAAAACAGTTGGTAAAATATAAACAAACTTTAGTCACCTAATTCACACACAACCATAGCAAGGGTCTCTCCTAAGACTGCCGTTAACCTAACACTTACCTACTTAATAAGCACTTGGTAAGCCAATGACTGTTGCTAAAGTCATGGCCTAAAACTCACTTCTAAAAAAATACATCATAATGTCCTTTGGGAAACTGTCAACCCAAGTTAATTACTTCATTGATAAAACACCTGTAAGAGCTAACCCAGTAGTAAGGGATCTCATAACATATGTTGACAGCAATCTGGTCTTTGATCAACATGTAGCTAAAATCATTTTATGTCACCCAACTTATAGGTAAGGGTATGGTGTCCAGGTCCAAAGAAGTTATTGTACCAGTCTACTTGGCCTTATCAGACCTATCACTGAATACAGTTCCCCATCTGGCATGTATCTAACCAGACACTTGCAACCATTGGAATGCCCACAAAGGATTCTTACCTGGAGAATTCAGCCATGAACACCCCACCTACACTGATTGCCTAAAGGCTCTGTTACTGTATTCAGTGCCCTGCAGGCTGCTGAGAAGGGATCTTTGCCTGAATTACAGGGTTTCCTCAGACCCATCCCTGATGGATATATTGCACATGCACACAACAAACACCACCAGAAATACTAGATCTAGGGATCAGATCTTCACTTGTGACATGAACAGAACATATTGCATATTGGAGGGACAGATATGTGTACTGAAGGCTCTCCACAGTATGGAATAGGCTCCCCATCCACATAAACAGAGTTCATTCCCGATTGTATTCAATTGGAACATTGAAAGTTGGATGGGAAATCATAAAGTTACACCTGGCCTGGCCTCCATGTCCATTATGGGCAGAGGCTGTCAGTAAGAAAAGTTTTATCCCCTAACAAATCCTTAATTTCCTCCCTACTAACATGCCCCCTCCCCATAGACACGCATGATAATCGGGGACTCAAATGATTTAAGGTGAGTGACTAGGCTTGTAAAAGCCCTACTGGTCGTTAGACTAGTAACAACCTATGAACCTATGTTGTCTTAATTACAGGTACTCCATATTTGAACAGTGATTTTGGGTTGCATGCCACATAAAGAAGAAAAAAAAGCAGAACCTATTAAACATTTCAGGCGAGAATGTATAAAGGCAAGAAGTCTTAAATATTGCACAGGGATGTCTTGGGAATGTTTGGGAAGATTTCAGCTATCTTTAAAATATTGAAAAGAGGCAAAAATGCGTCATACATCTAAATACTGCATAACATGCATTACCTTATTGATACCTGTTACAATTAAAATAGAATATTTCGATAGCCATAGTTCTTCCTTTAATTCTGGACACAAAGGAACCATTGAATCACATAGTTATTTAATGAGGGAATGTTTTATAAAGACATTTTAAGGCGCTAAGGGTAGCCACTAAATCATATCAGTAACGTAAATGGTTAGGAAGCCTCTAGGAATATCAAACCACAGCCTAATGGAGCTAGCATTATGAAACACAGAATCTGTCTGTGCCCAGATCAGGACTTCAGGGTCCTGACCACAAATAATTTGTACCAGCTTAATGGCTACTACATATTTCCCCCCAGTCTGATGATTCTAAACATGGATGGATGAAAGGAGTAATCTCAATCAACTTTAGGACCCATTTCCTCTTATTAGCTCAGATATATTGACCAAGCAATTTTGTAATTTTATATATAACATTATTGGAATTCTCTACTGGAATATGCCCAAATAAATTGATAGGGTGCTATAAACACCCTAACTTCAGCAACCCTTCCCAACAATTAAAATTGCAGCTTCCTCCAACTAAACTAAACATTTATCCCAAACATCTAACAGGTTAGCCTTTACCATACACTGAATGTCATGGTAGAGAAAAATCCCTACATATCTTGGCATACTTGAAGACAATTCATTTCAGACATTTTCCTGCAGGATTAACAGCAAAAGGCTGACATTAGCATTCATTTTAATCAACCAAGACTACAAGTCAGACTCATTCAGAGGTGTTAACACTAGAGAGGCATCCCCTTCTGAAGCACAATAGTCAAAACCATGCAATCATCAGAGGAGAAGAAGATATTTGTTTGCACACAGCATATCTCCCACCCTCTAAAAGCCATGTTCAGATTGAGCACTCTATTCAGGGGCCCAGTTACTAATACAAATTAAGGGGGGGGCTGCAGGCAGCTTTGTCTTGTTTCTCTAACTAGGGAAAGGGGTCACATGGAGTGCCATTAACCAAAAGCCTAGCAAATGGCCATGAGTATAAAGCCTGAATGGCCTGAAGAAACTGAGCTGGAAAGCCCATGATATCCACCATATTCAGTCCCAGTTAATAGTATTGAAGGCTTTTTCAAAGTTAAGGGACATAACTGTAGCTGGATTTGATGCCCCTTTTCAGTCCCTTAATAAAGCCAGTTTGTGATTGATTGTAGATGACTGTCTAAAATCTTGGCATACAATCCCATATCAACATTTAACAGCTAAATCAGCCCATAATTCCTGACCACACTTGGATCTTTCCTTGATTTAGTCAACACCACTACCAAGGACAAGGTAGATGAACCATTAATTAACCAGCTCCTCATTATGAAATGCATTGCACAAGTGTTGTAAGAATAAAACTAGTGGCTCATATCTGCATTCATTTTAATCAACCCAGACTACAAGTCAAACTCATTCAGAGGTGTTAACACTAAAGAGGTATCCTCTTCTGAAACACAATAGTCAAAACTATGCAATCAGAACTAATATTCACAAAGATGTCTTAATCCCCTCTGAAGCACAATAGTCAAAACCATGCAATCAGAAATAATATTCACAAAGACATCCTAACCTATAGTGGATCTTCCCTGCTGGTTCTCCAGGCCACTGTAAATCAACCTTGTGAGTGACCTGAAACTGATACCCTGATGTCTGACCTCCAGTTTTCTGCAACCAACTATTATTCACAAAAACATCCTAAGTATGTGTCCATAGTGACAAATAAAGATTTGTGAGATAGCCTTTTCATTAACGCTGCATTTCTATTTAAAGTTGTGGTAGCATTCACAGTGAAACAGTGTAATATAGTTCTTTCAAATGCGCTAGCCGCTATGTGGAAACTAGAAAAGAAAAAAGACGCCAGCAGCCCTAACCTATTTATCTACCCCTTCTTCCCATTCTTTACTGTCCTTTTGTCTCTCTCTCAACCTTTCCTTTTCCCTGGGACCTTTCATTGGTCTCTCATGTACTTGGTCACTGCTTGTGATTTTACCCTGTTTCTTACTACTTGTACTGTCCCTCTCCAAAAGTCATACTGCTGACTTGTTTCTCTCCTGTTTCTCTGCTCTAGCATTACTTTAAAGAACACCTGTACCCATTGCTGTGCCAATTGAGACTAATATTTCTACTATTGCATTTTTGTCTTGTACGACAGATTATAAGTGTATACTTTTCTCTGGCTTTTTTTCTATACCATCTACCTATTTCTCTCTCCCTAGCCAGTCATACTATTTTTACAGATTGTATTTTTGTGTGCGCTACTCTGACCTGGATGTTAGCCCCGCTCCGTTCACTCCCCTACCCTACCTTCATTCCCACCCCATTACAATTTCCTTTATACCAACCACTCCCACTCCTTCCTTTCCCTAACATCCAATAACAAACAACTTCCCGTTAAACCTTCTGTTTCAATACTTCCTCACTTTAACTACTTCCACAACCACTCCTCCTCTCCTCTCCCCTTCACACAAAAATGAAACTCCTTATAATTATCACCTCACTCCTCCTTCTACTCTCAAGTCTAACAGCTTATCACAGACTTTCCTTGTCCATTACTTATCTCTCCTGCCTCTTATATGAATGTCAACCATAATTCACCCTCCTTCTTCAATATTTCCTCTGCCCTTTTTAATTTCCCCTCCTCATGTTATCACACACTATGTAGATTGCAAATTCATCCTCCTACTTATAAATCTAAATTTAAGTTACACAAAGTACATCTAGCCATTGTTATACCTTCTCATTCCACTAATAACTTACTTGCATCTGAGGACATCCACCCCAACCCTGGCCCCTCTACCTCTTCCTGCAACTACCCATCTCCCTTAACCACTACCCCCCAGTCCTCCAAACATATCTCGCTGTCCCCCTGCCTGCTCTACCAAATTCTACCTCCACTAATCACTTATCCATATATTCTCTCAACATCCAAAGCCTAACCAACAAAATTACTGAATTGCATGCATGGGGTAGCCCATACTACCCCTCATATTATTTCCTTACCTGAAACATGGCTTAAGCCACATGTCTCAAATAAGGAAATATTCCCCCCAGGCTATAACATCTAGCGCTCAGATAGGTTACCTAAAAAAGGAGGTGGTGTGGCCATCCTACACTCAAACAGACTCAACCTCTCTCCATTACCCACACCCCTCCCTGATTTCCATCCTGCAGAACTCATAGTACTAAACTGCCACCTTAGCCCCCACAAAAAACTAGTTATTGCCTCCATCTATATCCCTCCTGGGAACAAGTTAGCAATCTTAGAGATGATTCTATCCTGGTTTTCCCACAACATACCATATGAAACCCTCATCTTGGGTGATGTCAGCTTAGACTGGTCCAAACTGAAAACTGACTCTCCCCAACTTAATATTAATCTACATGGTTTTCACCAGCTTATACCATCTCCAACTCGTCACCATAAAAACCCAGTCTCTAGCTCTGGATACTCACCAACTCCTCTCAACTATACCACAACCCTACAATGCACCCAGACCAACTTAGTGACCACCTAACCATCTCTTTCATTCAACACCCTTCCCAACTTCCCAAATACCACCTGTGTAGAGACTGCTGCAAACTCTCTCCAACTTCAATCTTGTCCAATTCAAATTTATTTTATCTTCCATAGACTGGTCCATCTTCAAGCAAATCTCTCTCAACAATGCCATAAATAGATTTAATAGTATTTTCCTAGACACCCTGAATTCACTTGCCCCCTCCAGAAATATCAGACTAAAATCCAATTATACTCTCTGACTTTCCAAAGAAACAAAGTCCCTTATGCTACAAAGCATGGAAAGCTTGGATAAAAACTAAGGACTTACCCCTACTTCATAACTATAGATGTCTGAGAAATCTCATTAAAAAGCATACCAATAATGACAAAAAGTCCTTCTATGACACTGCCCAACGTAATAACAAATCCAATCCTCAAAAGGTCTGGGCATCCATTAACAAAATCCTTTCTCCTGGATCCCCCGCAAACCCCTGCCCTTACCTTAACTCATCTCCTCTTGAAACAGCTACTCTACTCAATAAACACTTCAGTGATACTATTCAAACACTCATGCCTCCCAGCTGTAATACTACTCCTCTGCCTACCCCTCCCAACACATCCAATAAACCCCTTTTTCTTTACACCGTTTCCATTTCCTACATCCGATCACTTCTCCAAAAGCAAAACCCCTGCTCTCCCTCCACAGATAACCTACCTCCTTCCTTCCTTAAACTTGCTGCAGATTACATTGCCTACCCAGTATCTATACTAATTAATAGATCTATACAGGAGTCTACTGTCCCTCTATTATAGAAATCCTTTTACACTATTCCATTGCATAAACGTGGAAACTCGACTGACCCATCTAACTATAGACCTATAGCCATCCTATCCCCCCTCTCTAAGATTCTTGAAAAATGCATCTATTCACAACTACTCACCCACCTCCTTGAACACAACATTCTCACAGCCACCCAGCATGGTTTTCGTCCCAACCATAGCACACCTGCTGCCCTCTTATCCTTCACTCATACTATTGCTGAAGCCATTGATAACAACAAACTGATATATTGTTTCTTCTTTGATTTATCTAAAGCTTTCGATACAGTCTCCCATCCTCTCCTACTATCCAAACTTGCAAATCTCAATATGTGTTCCTCCTCCCTTGCCTGGTTCACCAGTTACTTATCCTGTAGGCAACAATCAGTAAAATGGCTCTCCTCTTTCTCTCCTTTCTTACCTGTCCCAACAGGGGTCCCACAAGGCTCCAACCTAGGGCCCCTTCTATTTAATGTCTTCACCAGTGATCTTCATACAGCTTGCACTATATCTTCCCTCCTCCAATATGCAGATGATTCATCTCTGATCTCCGCCTTTAATAATGTCTCTGAACTCCATGTCCTCACTCAACAGGTCTACTCATCCGCAACCCTAAAAAGACCAAACTCTTACTATTTCTCCCTCAATCTCTATCTCACCACAAATCCTCCTTTGCCATCACTTCCTCAAATAACACTACTATTCAACCAGAATGCCACACCAAACTCCTAGGGGTCATTATTGATGATGAACTCATATTCAACTTGCACATTCTAAAATGTATTAAAAAGACATACATATGTTTTAGGCCCAAATCGTTAACCCAAGAATTCAGCAGACCTTGTCTCTTAAATAGCTCTCTGACAGGTGTGGTGTCCTATATATCTCTAACTGACTCAGGGACAACATCATCTCCAGCCAGGAGCAAGACAATATCAGGAGGGACTAAAGTGCACTGAAGAGATGTACACTGGCTCGCCATCAAGACTAGACCTGTATTCAGAATCTATAGAGTACAAGGAACATGTAATAATGATGGTAAATGTCTACAGCATATAAATTAATTGTAGTTAGTGTGCATTTTTATATGAAAAAAGAAAAAAAACTAAAAGTTGTGTGAAATCTGTGTTTATCAATTCTAGGAAATCTTTAAAAAAGTAAAGTGTACAGAGCTAAGAACACACAAAGAACTGTGTAAAAATCAACAGTTGTCAATTTGCTGTTGTCTTTTTAAGCACAGATTCAATAAAACCTTGGAAACTGAAATTGCTGCTTGTACACATTGGCAGATTTTTTTAGGGATGCCCTTATTGAAACTGCATTCCCTAACCACCAGCTTAAAGAATGTGGAAATGGTGTTTTACAGTTACAATGAAAACTAAATATGAAATACAGAGCCTAACAAGTACCATCAACTAAGCTATGACCTCCCTCTAAACTGAGTAGGAGGACTTTACCTCTCAGAATATGCAGAAACAATTTCTTGGGCTATCACCTTATCTTTTACAAAATTAATTGTCTGAGAGATTTTTCCATGTAACCTGGATGTCCTGTGAATATTTAGAAAGTTGAGGTATGGAGTTAAGTGTAAACATAATGGACTGCATTACATGAAGTCTTTTGACAGTGCTCGCCAAGTGTTTTATGGCTTTGAAAACGGGGAAAACACTTAATTTTTTTCTCCTATAACTAGTAATATATGGAGCAGAAAAACTTCCATGCGCTACAAAGAATTATGATTGGATTGCCGAACATTACATTAAATTATGTGTTTCCAACATGGATGCCAAGACAACATCCATGTCTTGAATGCATAATAAATGGGTTACGATCGATGAACCAATCATAATGCTCGATGTAACGTGTACTTTACCTTATTCCTAAAGGTATCTTGTCCCAGAATCTAACCATGGAATAAGAAATAAATTTAATCTTTAATATAGTTCTTCACCTATCAATTTTATATGTGAAAGCACAATCTTTGGACTTATGATTACTTTGCAGATTATCACCTTTCAGTAAAAAAATTAATTCCTCATTATGAAGAGCTCTGCAAGCCAAACTCAACTTAACTGGCAGATATGTATAACTTACTGAATAAAGCTCTGGCAATTCAAGCTGTGTACTATATGGAAAGGATATATATGTCTTAATTCTTTTAGTAAATTTCCTCTGTATACTATAAAGTAACAGTATATATCATTCTTTGTTTAGTTCAAAAAAACAGAGAATTATACTCCAGTACAGTTTTATATATAGGTAAAATCAAAATGTTTTGTAAAAGAATTTATGAAGATTGTTATGACACATCTAGAGTCAACACAAATAGTGTACTGTTTAAGCTCTCATTTGATTGTAATAAATTTAAGAAGTTCTTGTTTGATATTTGGGAAATAATGAATGCTGACCTCATGGGTGATTCACGGTAGAATTTGATAGACTATAAAGAGTTTATTTGGCAAATTAAATTGGAAGCTAACCACCCACCAGGGTTGAATGAGCAGATTTCTTTATACAATAAAATAGCTAAATTTGCCACCAGTCTCCCTCATAGGACCCACTATTGCCATAGCTTCAAGCAAGTAAATTGGCTTGAATTACGCAACTGCCTAACATATTCACAATTAACTACAGCACACAGACTCATTCATCATCAAGGAAAATGACCTGCACTATAAAACGTATTACTGCCCTACTGTCCAGCAAGGGACCTCCACCCTAGTAACAAATTCTTATTACAAAGAAGTCAAATAATGTTGCAGGAGACTCCATCAACTCCCAGTATGTTGTTAAACTCTGGAATAGTATCCCCACACAAATAAAACTCTCAGATGAGCTCAATAGTTTGAAACCACTGCTTAAACAATATCTTAATCAGTCCTGGTTCTGCACATATGTGCTCATCACCACGTTAAGACTTAGTGCTCAGTGTATGATCCAAATACTCTCCTTAAACAGAATACACTCAACCTCTCAATGAAATGACAAAACAATTTTTATACATAACTGCTGCCTTACAATATGTTAAGTTGGACGTGGGCTTTCTCTTTAGTAACTTCCACTTCTGCAAAATCTTAGAATGTATAAATGTAACTACTGTTTGTGTATAAATGTAAATAGAAATGTAACTGCTATCCATTTAACTGGAACTTAGTAGAATGCAATGTAATCAAATCGAGCTTTTCTCCCCAGGTCTTCACTGAAAATGGGTATTACCCAGTCAGACTTTCCCAGTAAACAAAAATAAATAAATAAATAAATCATTTTAATCAAACTGGTCCTAAAATTGAGAGCAGTTAAGCACTAGATTAAGTGGGAGTAATTTATAGTGTGCAACATGTACAGATAGGGATTTGGAAGCCTTTAAATCAAGTTTTGGTATATTTTGACACAAAATTATCAAATGTATTATACATTTTGGTTTATAGTATTTCAAAAAGATACCCTTTGAACATGATAGTCTGATTTTTAAGAAACAATCGTTCTTTATTATTGGGCTAAATGAACTGTTTCAAATGAGTCTCCCTTTTAGACCGTCATTTTGAGACAGTGGCGTTGTTATTTAAAGTGACGAACGATTCATACATTCAGTTGTGATGCAGTCTTGATGTAAGGAATGAAAGTCCTTGACTTAATTGGAGGAATTTGTTTAGATATAAAATAAAGTTTTGCAGGTTTTTTAAACACTCTTTTCCTATTGGAGTTCTGCGGCTGAATTTCTGGGTTCCTGGTTTGAGCTCAGTTCAGAATGCATTTTGGTTGGTTATTGAGTTTTGCTTTGCACATGAAATTTGTTGATGTTATTGTGGTACAAATCTTATGTATACCACTAAAAAGCTTTACTAGAACTGCATTAACCACGGAAGTGATTTTTTAACAAAGACTGGTTATTCTCATTGCTTTACTTTTTCCAAATTGAGCATTAACTTTGAATTGTGGGCTATTGCTGAGTCTGACACAGACATCGTTATATTCATGAAATAGTGATAATTCTAAACAACCTAAGCTCATTTTTACTGCATGTACACCTGCCAAAAAACACAGTGTCACTCTTTTCTTGATTAATATTTTTTCCAAAGTTTTTAAATAAACAGAACAAACTATTGAGATGGATGTTAAAGTCACCTGCAGCTGCTTTACTAGTAAGTGGGACTCCTATTTTAGTGTCATAAGCATAGTGGGATATTCAGAAGGTATTTTAAGATGGAATTAGTGAAAAAAGTACAGTTGCATAAATCCCACTTACCTATAACAATACATGTTCATAGAACACAGTGCCTTACTGGCATTTGGTTAACAGTGCCCTGCTACCCTCTCTCTAGCTGTCTACCAAAGCTCATAACTCCTCCCACTGCCTGTCTGTGGGTGTAATGGACCAATCACCTTGCAGTACAAGAACTGCCTTTCAGACACATAGACAGGACCCTTTCAGTTTTCTAAAGTCCAGCAGGAAGAGAAGATGAAAATGTAAGCTTGCAAACACCTACTGGTTCAAACTAAAAATCAGACACAAACGACAATAAAGGCTGCTGGGCATAACTCAGTGGTGACTCCAACACCAAACTATGTATGTTCAAAAAAGGGGACTGGTGGGAGGGGACTGCCAGTAAGGCAGTGTGCTCTACAAACATCTACTGTTACAGGTAAGTAGGACTTATACAACTGTACTATGTTCAGCAACACACTGCCTTACTAGCATGTGAGTAGATTCCCAAAACGTACCCAACCTGGGAGGAGAAGGAGGAATGAAAGGCAGGAGTCCAGGAACCCCTGGAGAATGAGCTTCGCAAAGCCTGTTCTAGGTTTAGAAAAGGCATCCAGCTTGTAGTGCTTCATAATAGGATGGAGAGAACCAAGTTGCTGCCTCTAGAATACTCCAAAAAGTCTACTTCTTCCAATTACTCTACCTTTCCTGGATTTACTTTTGCCATGGTGGATATAAAAAATAATACACAAGGACAACCAACATGCAGGGGTTTGCTTACAGACAGGTCAACCCTTCTTTGCCTCTGTGTAGGAATAGACAAAGAAGGACCGAGTCTTCTTTGCTCCTGTGTAGAAAATAAAAAACAAAACAAAACAAAAATAACTTTCAGCCTTCATGAAGGGCTTCCTTCGGCCACGGTAGTATCTGAGGTGCTGATGGACATCCAAAGTATGAACTATTCTCTCTCCCTTATTCTTAGGTTCTGGGAAGAACACAGGGAGGTTAATAGACTGATTGAGAGTGAATTCTGAGACCATTTTTTAGCATGAAATAGGAGTTAGTGCATAACACAACCCTATTTCTGTGGAAAATCAGGTAATGCTATCCCACCATGAACTTGCAGACATACCTCTCACACTCTTAGAACAAGAAAGCTGGACAAAGCCATAAGTAAAACTGGGGCAAAGGCCCAATAATAGGGGCAGTTTTTAAATATTACTCTTACAAACTTAGAAAGTTGATAATATAACAGGTTTTGCATTAACATGATTTTTCTGAAGGATATGAAGTCCAAAACTCAAATATCTGTCATTATTTTCTAACTTCAGTCATTAATGATTTTTCACTAATTTGCCAGACTACAGTTTTATGAAAAATGGACCAAAATATGTCTTGACTCCCAAACACAGGATTGGGTTCCTGGTATGTCAACTAGACACCTCAGTTCAAAGAGCTTTTCTTCCACAGGAAAATAATAGAGCTTTGTTTAGATCTATTTCTAATGTTTTCCACTCAAATTTCGGTCACTGGGAGGGAATACCTCAGGATTTCGAGTCTCATGGCATCTGTAATTCTCATGATACCCTTGACAAGACTCCATGTGAGAAAGATACAGTGCTGTCCGGAAGTGTCTTTTGTCCCAGCATCAACACTCCTTATCTTGTCAGATACCATTGCTGGTGGGGATCGGAAGAGATATCCTTTGGTGGAGACAATAGATATCCTTATAACCAGGTCTCCTTTCTCCCTCCTCCAAAGCAGTCAGTAACTGCAGATGCTTCAGACTTTCATTGAGGAGCAGTTTCAGGAGGGATACAGTGCAGGTGGCGTGGAACACCAAGAACAGGTACAAGCATATAAATATCAAGAAGATATTTACTCTGATAAAGGCACACAGCTCTCTGAACCATCTTTGGTCCCCAAGACCTCTACAAGTGGTTAGAGTCAATAGCACAGTTTTGTGGTACATCAATAACCAAGGGGGAATCAGATTGTACCCCTTTGCAGACTAGCCATGTTAGCTTGGGATATGAGCTTCACAGCACACTCTCACTTTATAGGCATCCCACATGCCATCGTAGAGAAACTGTATGTAGACAAACTGAGCAGGACCAAGGCAACCTCATGAAATGGAAATTAGATCAAGGGTCTTAAAACATTTGATCTACCTGTAGGAAATGTTAAGATCATTCCCATTCAAATCTTTGGAAAGGGCTGTGAGTCTGAGTTTGAGAGGGTGGCCTGTAACATGCTACAAATTGCAGAGCAGTCTTGCCTATGGTTAATTGCACCTGGATGGTCTCCGATGCATCATGCGTTGCCACCAACCTTGAGGTGTGGGTGTCCTTTATGAATATGGACACCCCTCCTTTCTTGGTGTTGTCGGATTTTGGAGCGGAACGCATGATATGAGGTGAAACCTGTTAGTGCTGGGGTGCTCTCAGGAGCCTTGAACCAGGTTTCTGTCACAGCACAGACATCGATGTTCTCCATATTGAGAAGGGCCTAAAGTGCGTGCATCTTGAGATTGAGACTTCTGGCATTGAGCAGCATTACCCTTAGTTTTTTTTCCTTTTGGTGTTCTAGGGTGGTAGGTTTAAATTTGAGCCTTGCCTAAAAAGGCACTATGGGGTGGCAAGAGCCTTTGCCAATATCCGGAAGCCCAGGGGTGACAGGTGCAAGCCGTCCCTTGCGAAGCAGCGTGGCT
This sequence comes from Protopterus annectens, assembly GCF_019279795.1. NCBI lineage: Eukaryota > Metazoa > Chordata > Ceratodontiformes > Protopteridae > Protopterus > Protopterus annectens. Next base: position 1,783,937,552 of record NC_056744.1, on the reverse strand, counting down.
TGTCCAGCATGTCATCCCAGGCAGACAGACATTGGATCCCCTTTGAATGACACCAGAATTTAAGCCAATTATTAAAGCTGATCATCTTATCACTGTATTGTGGCATCATTCTAGGTGAAGGTAGGATACTGCTCAAGGTCAGGGTCATACCTGCCTGGGCTACATAATCAGAGAGCTCCTCGATGTCCCTTTTCATGTAGTCCAAGGAGGTACGTCTCAGGTCGTTGACACCAGCGTGGACAATGAGAATATTCAGAAGGTATTTTAAGATGGAATTAGTGAAAAAAGTACAGTTGCATAAATCCCACTTACCTATAACAATACATGTTCATAGAACACAGTGCCTTACTGGCATTTGGTTAACAGTGCCCTGCTACCCTCTCTCTAGCTGTCTACCAAAGCTCATAACTCCTCCCACTGCCTGTCTGTGGGTGTAATGGACCAATCACCTTGCAGTACAAGAACTGCCTTTCAGACACATAGACAGGACCCTTTCAGTTTTCTAAAGTCCAGCAGGAAGAGAAGATGAAAATGTAAGCTTGCAAACACCTACTGGTTCAAACTAAAAATCAGACACAAACGACAATAAAGGCTGCTGGGCATAACTCAGTGGTGACTCCAACACCAAACTATGTATGTTCAAAAAAGGGGACTGGTGGGAGGGGACTGCCAGTAAGGCAGTGTGCTCTACAAACATCTACTGTTACAGGTAAGTAGGACTTATACAACTGTACTATGTTCAGCAACACACTGCCTTACTAGCATGTGAGTAGATTCCCAAAACGTACCCAACCTGGGAGGAGAAGGAGGAATGAAAGGCAGGAGTCCAGGAACCCCTGGAGAATGAGCTTCGCAAAGCCTGTTCTAGGTTTAGAAAAGGCATCCAGCTTGTAGTGCTTCATAATAGGATGGAGAGAACCAAGTTGCTGCCTCTAGAATACTTCAAAAGTCTACTTCTTTCCAATTACTCTACCTTTCCCTGGATTTACTTTGCCATGGTGGATATAAAAAAAATAATACACAAGGACAACCAACATGCAGGGGTTTGCTTACAGACAGGTCAACCCTTCTTTGCCTCTGTGTAGGAATAGACAAAGAAGGACCGAGTCTTCTTTGCTCCTGTGTAGAAAATAAAAAACAAAACAAAACAAAAATAACTTTCAGCCTTCATGAAGGGCTTCCTTCGGCCACGGTAGTATCTGAGGTGCTGATGGACATCCAAAGTATGAACTATTCTCTCTCCCTTATTCTTAGGTTCTGGGAAGAACACAGGGAGGTTAATAGACTGATTGAGAGTGAATTCTGAGACCATTTTTAGCATGAAATAGGAGTTAGTGCATAACACAACCCTATTTCTGTGGAAAATCAGGTAATGCTATCCCACCATGAACTTGCAGACATACCTCTCACACTCTTAGAACAAGAAAGCTGGACAAAGCCATAAGTAAAACTGGGGCAAAGGCCCAATAACAGGGGCAGTTTTTAAATATTACTCTTACAAACTTAGAAAGTTGATAATATAACAGGTTTTGCATTAGCATGAATTTTCTGAAGGATATGAAGTCCAAAACTCAAATATCTGTCATTATTTTCTAACTTCAGTCATTAATGATTTTTCACTAATTTGCCAGACTACAGTTTTATGAAAAATGGACCAAAATATGTCTTGACTCCCAAACACAGGATTGGGTTCCTGGTATGTCAACTAGACACCTCAGTTCAAAGAGCTTTTCTTCCACAGGAAAATAATAGAGCTTTGTTTAGATCTATTTCTAATGTTTTCCACTCAAATTTCGGTCACTGGGAGGGAATACCTCAGGATTTCGAGTCTCATGGCATCTGTAATTCTCATGATACCCTTGACAAGACTCCATGTGAGAAAGATACAGTGCTGTCCGTAAGTGTCTTTTGTCCCAGCATCAACACTCCTTATCTTGTCAGATACCATTGCTGGTGGGGATCGGAAGAGATATCCTTTGGTGGAGACAATAGATATCCTTATAACCAGGTCTCCCTTTCTCCCTCCCTCCAAAGCAGTCAGTAACTGCAGATGCTTCAGACTTTCATTGAGGAGCAGTTTCAGGAGGGATACAGTGCAGGTGGCGTGGAACACCAAGAACAGGTACAAGCATATAAATATCAAGAAGATATTTACTCTGATAAAGGCACACAGCTCTCTGAACCATCTTTGGTCCCCAAGACCTCTACAAGTGGTTAGAGTCAATAGCACAGTTTTGTGGTACATCAATAACCAAGGGGGAATCAGATTGTACCCCCTTTGCAGACTAGCCATGTTAGCTTGGGATATAGCTTCACAGCACACTCTCACTTTATAGGCATCCTACATGCCATCAGAGAAATCATGTAGTAGACAAACTGAGCAGGACCAAGGCAAACCCTCATGAAATGGAAATTAGATCAAGGGGTCTTAAAACATTTGATCTACCTGTAGGAAATACCTCAAGCAGACCTCATTGCCTCATTGCAAAAATCTGGACGCTCTGTGAAATCTGTACAGTTGAGAGGTATGCTTGCAGATCAGACACTCACCTTGCAGATGGCAAAACAATAAACATAAAAAAATGTGTTTGCATGTATTTTTATACAAAAACAAAAGGTTGTTTTGTACCTTTAGACATGATCTTTAAAAGGATCAGATATCATTAGTCCAAAAGCTAAATGTTCAGAAACAAATGTAACTATCTTTGCACCATATCTGTCATGTCCCAGGCAAGCATATTTCTGACACCTGGGCAATGTTAGTCCTTCACATTGCCATGGTTCAGTTCTAGCTACAACTAAAAATTATAATACCAACTAAGAAATGTGAGTTGTTTGAATTTTTAATGAGACTATAGGGATTAGTGTAGTAGATGCTAAGTTCACAATTTGCATAGCTGTGCCTTCTTTTATTATATTTGCTTGTTGTTGTGTTTTTCGGCTTTTCCTGGTTAGGGGTCGCCACAGCGGAACTCTGGTCCGCTAATGATTGGCAGTAGATTTTTACGTGCCGAGTTGCCAGCCCTGACGCACAACCTTCAACGAAGGTATGCCCATTCACGCATGTCTCCACACAGAAGACGCTCTAGCTGAGAATTATTTGCTTGTTGAAATCTAAAAAAAAAAAAAGTTTGACCATCTCATTAAATTTCTTGAAAACCTTTCTCCTGTACTAACTAGGAGGAATTCTATGGCTGTCAAAGTTTTCCTTCCTGTTGTGGAAGCCCTCCCAGGTTCTCAGCAAATCTATTTCATGTTCAAAGCAACCATTTCCCAGTCATTTGTTAAATAATAATGCCTTTGAGAATCGATAGCTGGACAGTGGGACTGACGGTAAAATGTCAGGCAAAGATTCACACTAAAGCTCTGACAAATGTGAAATATGTCTAAAATATCGTTGTATTATAGTTGTATGCATGGAATATAGAAGTAGTAGTGAAGTAATTCACACCAACATGAATAAAAAATACAAAAGAACAACCTCTTCCGTGGCAGAATCATGGAACGGCATTTCTAGATGTCTGAAAGTTTACATTCACTTAAACTAATGTTTTCCTGTTTAAGTCAGATAGTTTTTTTTAACAAAGAAACACTTAAAATCCAAAGGCTATTGGAGCACAAAGGGCAAGACTAATCTATTTCTAAATCACTGGTAGCAGTAAATGCCTAAAAATCACCTCCAGCTGCACGTCTTCTTAAGCTACACTTTCTTTTTTAAGTGGAGTCAACAGTTCTTTCACAACTGCTGTCACTATCTTTTCTGCATCATTCAATGTTATGGCCAGCTTCCATTTGTTCTTCATGCATTCATTTCCCAGAATCATCAGTGCTATCACACTGAGGAGTTTTATCGACAGAACAAGGTGATATAGAATAAGTCTATCGACTAACAGTGGTCAATCAGTTTGTCTATTTTTATAGCATGTCAAATCCTTATTTTAACAAATGAATCAAACTTTTTCCAGAATGTGAAATACAAGATGCTAAGGCACATTTAGGCAGTCCAAATAATATTCAAGCAGTCACTATTAAAATCTTCTGACCAGACGTGCTTCAGAGGTACAGGAACAAACACAGTACATCCAAAAAAAGCTGTCAGACGCTAGGGTCCAAATAATATTCAAGCAGTCACTATTAAGATCTTCCGATCAGACGTACTTCAGAGGTACAGGAACAACACAGTACATCCAAAAAAGGCTTTCGCTTAGACGCTAGGGTACATACCAGTGTTCCAAACCAATGTTTCACCGAACATAAACTCTATTGAATCCTAACCACGAGACTATAGCTTGTAGCTAAAATCAGCGTAAATAACCAAGCGTTTCGTGGTATATAAGTAGTTTATTGTTTCAAACGGCAAGCGCTTTCAACATGGTCTTCCTCAGGCCGATAGAATAGAACATTTTAATTACATTTTATATCACTAACAATTAATGATGTCATAACCTGCCTGACTTAATTTCTTAAAATCTCTTCACTACATTCCATTTAATTTAATACACACAACCACAACTAGATGATTTAAACAATCTACATAATTAAAATAAAAATAAAAGATTAAAATAAACAAGCGCTGATGCTGCTTTATATGACCCTGCTGCTTTATAAATACTGACAATAAATACTCATTACATTCTAAAAACTCATTGTTGCTAACCTATTGTAAATTGTCTGTTTCATGGCTTATATTCACTATGTTCCATATAAACATCGAACATAGAAATCCACCAATTGCATATATAACTAGCTTTGTAAGCATGTCTTAAACATTTATATTTGATTGTGATTTAAAATGCAACAATATCAAAAATATCAAAAATAGGAAATAAACATCCTACTCACAACTGAATTGAAGTTACAAATAGGTACTTCTTAACACTATGTTAATAGAATAACTACAACCTGTAAACATTATATGCATACCTATACTGGTCCCTATACTAAAACACACACACAAAAAAACACACACACAAAAACACAAAAATATAAATATATTTTTCCAGAATGTGTTCATGTTCTTAGTTGAAAAGTAGACATTCAGCCTTTTGGTTATCATTATAAGAATCTACATCGATTCCAGTGTTCAGTTCTTTCCAAATAGTATTTATTTTATACTCCAAATCAGCCTGGTTCCTACACGTATAACAGAGTACTATCTAATTTTCCAAAATACTTTGCAGAAAGGCTGAGCATGTTGCAGCTGCTACACTGATGAACAGCCTCTCTTCTTAGAGAGAATGAATCCAGTTGTAGGCTAAATGGTCTATTTCAACAGAGTTAATACAATAAAAATGGCAAAACAGTAATAAAACTAATCTCAACACTCTTCTACTCCTACAGTGCATGCCACACATGTCATAGTAAGATGCTAGAGGAATCGTAGGGCCTTGTCTTCACATGCAAAGAGCACAACCATGCTTGTTCACATCCACTCACAGGAACGGTATTACATAGTGTCACAAGCCCCCTTAGGTGCCTAATTCCTGCCCACCAAACAAGCTACACAAAATAAAAGTAGATCAGAAGTACCGATGCCTCACTATTTGAGGAACACACTGGTCTTTAAAATAAATAATAATTTTTTGAAAAGGCACAGATCACTTAGAAGAAAGCATAAATATATGGTGGATAAACAGACAAGCAGTAATGTTAGAAAGATAAGCATATTTGAATGTTACAGGCCCTTACAGACTAAAGATTATGCCATTTTGTCCAAATCACTGAGAGATCAGTACAAAGCAGTGTTGCATGGTTTATTAAACAGGCATTTAAGATTTGTGTTTTTTTTAACCAGCTTCACATTCATCACCTTTATGTTAAAGATCTGGTGGCACCCTAATTCATGCATTTCCAAAGGTGCACAAAATTGGTCATTCCACCTGTTCACTATATAAGTCTGGCTAAACAGAGCTTAATTTCCACCTGTTCACTATATAAGTCTGGCTAAACGGAGCTTAGTTTTTAAGTTAGGGGTCCTTCTGGACACTTTATTAAAGTTCTTCATCTGTGTGGACTATGTTTCCTCCCCATCCCAAAAGTATGCTGCTACGTGATGTGGCACTCTTTGAAAACTGTCCTTAGGTTTATGTGCAGTGCTTGTATATCAGACCTGTTTATAAATAGAGACCCATTCCCAAATGGTTCTCTGATATATCCATTTGCCTTCCAGGGTAGGTTCTAGAAAATCCTCTTTGACCCTGAGCAGGATAAGGTGAGTAAAAACAACTTAATCTCTTGTCATCGACAGCTTTTGTGATAATGCATTTCCCATTAAGTTTAACCATTCTAATGTTTTCCAGGGGAAGTTTTATACTTATGTGCATTAACTCTATCTATCTATCTATCTATCTATCTATCTATCTATCTATCTATCTATCTATCTATCTATCTATCTACCCATCTTCTCATATTGTGAAATTTGTTAACACTGAGACATTCCACATATCAGTAATTTGTAGACCCTACAGTTAACTTTTCCAATGGATGTTTTTTCGTCCCTTTTTGAAACAAAAGCTTAATTTATTCTTTCGTTAGTCTGCTTCATTTCAAACTGATGTCATTATGAAAGCACTCTTAGTATTACCATTTTAATTCAGGAAAATGAGTAGTGATTAAGATACTAAACATCTTAATAGCAGAGTGGTTGTACCATGGCTACTTTCTGTGTGTCTTAGCTGTCTGTCAGTCAACAGGTGTTACTTTCCCATGACCTGTGATGTATTTCACATATTATAACATTCCATTGCCCACTAGTAAAGCACTCTCATCTGCACTTAGAGAAAGTTTAGCAAAACTTCCTGAAAAGAATTCCCTGACCACATCACTATGCATACGAAAGAAACCCAAAACAAAATAAAGGTAACAGGTGTTAGGAAAAACAAGGTCATAGTTCATATGAAACTGTATCAGTTTCATCGCCAGATCCATGTAATTACATCTTATCTTAGCTTGAGGGAAAACTGCTCCTTTTTTGTTGTTATGAAGTAGCAAATACCTCGCTAGCCTTGGGAGTGACATTCTGCACGGCAGTGTAATGTTTCATTTAAGATGATCAGGTATCTCTGAATGTTATTTTAAATATATTTTTCATTTATCACATTTTATTAGTTGGATTAGTCAGCTTGAAGCTTACTTTTTCATCTAGGACTTCCTGTAGATAATCACCCACTACCCAATATATGGTCATTTTATTATCTAAGACGTTTACATCATAAATATGTTGGACATGTATCACTATAGTGTATGCTGGGAACAAGGTAAAATTTGGTTAGAAAATACAGGACAAAGATTAATGCAACAAGTGAGAGTTAGCCATCCATGGAAAAAAGGAAGCCTTTCTTAATTATTCCAAATGTTTTTGGTTGCTAATACCCGAGTGGAATGGTCCCCATTCGTGATCAGGGTATGATTACAGTTCATGAAATTAGTATTGCTTCAGTTTTTGATGTTAGCCAGGAGTGCTCTTCTCAGCACCTATAATGTACCCAGAACTGCCTCCTGCATTTTATATGGGGTTAAATGTATTGACAGTGTACTTTAATAAAAAAAAATATTTAAAATCGTACTAATCACATTATTCCTACTACTGTTAGAACTGTTTGCGTACCTTTATTCCACTCTGCTCTTACTTCTGCTTGCAAATCAAGGTATTTTAGGACTTTGTGTCTCTCAGTACATAAGACACTGTAATTGGAGGTGTAGCAATTTTAATTAATAGCAGTTTTGTCTTTTTTTCTTAGCCTATTATACCTGGTTTCTAGCATATTTTTCACAGCTGTTGTAATGGGTGAACCCATGTGATTTAAAGATCATTGTCAGCAATGCTTTCTTGCTCATGTTTCCAGATCTTCTCAGCCACTTGTAGAGTGTAGTGTTGGCACAATTCCCAGTGCATCAGTCTTGCCAAATTATCGTGCCTTTCAGTATACAGGCCCTCAGCCATGAGTGCATCACACTCAGCAACAAGATGTGCAAGTCTTTCTAGTTCTCTTTTACAGAACCTGCATTTGCCTGTTTCTCACTTTTTCTATAGACTGTGTAGCCCATGTATATGTAGCCCTCTATCCTGGGCCCCCATTATTTGCCTTTCATCTTTTTGTTTAAATTCCCCTCTCCTTAACTCCTGCGTCACATATTAGTTAATGTGTGGTTCTAAAACTAAAGGGCTTTTTAGTTTCCTTTCTGTTTCTTCACATCTTTTTCTTTATATTATTTATTTATTTAGTCACGTTTAGATGCTTCCTGATTCTTATCGACTTCTGGTTTGACTTTCTTTTCTAGTTCTCTCCAAAATGCTTCTGCTGTACTACACAAATATGTCATTTTAGACTTTTTCTCTTCATGCGTTAGAACGTCTACTATTTCAGATCTGGATCTAAGGGCAGTGCAATATTGGTCAGCATGGAAGGAGATGGTCAATAGACCACACTACTTTGTCAGGGATGGTCTGCACCTTTCCCCTCTGGCTGTCGAATATTAGCTAAAACCTTGTCTTCCCCATAGTGCCTTTTTGGGCAATGCCAAAGTGAAAGTACTTCCAACACAGCAAATCAAACCCAAGAAAATCTACAGGTATTATTACTGCTCAATGCTAGTAGTCTAAACAAAAAAAAAACTCCAGTCCTAGAAGCTTTAGCCTAGAGAATGCTGACATCTGTGCAGTCACTGAGACATGGTTTAAAGCCATGGTGAGCACACCAGCAGTGCAATGTTATAATGCCTTCCACACATTTAGGCTAACTACTTCACAGGCAGGGACTAAAGGTGGAGGTGTCTCTATTAACATAAAAAATAAATATACTTCAAGGCTGGTCAAACAGGACAATGCACTTGAGCTGAGTCGTGTTCAAATCACCATAGGCAAAATCCAATACGACTTCCTTGCAAGCTATAGGTTCCCCTCTATGATCCAGAAAACTCATACCATGTATTTAAACTTATTAGAAACACTAACCATCCAACCCAGTATCATATTCATGGGTGACTTTAATTACCCCACTGTTAACTGGGAATCCTATATGACACCAAATGTACATGCACAGAGATTCCTGGATTTTGTAAACACAAACTCCCTGGACTAGATAGTCAATGCACCAACCAGGGATGCAACCATACTGTATCTGGTCCTCACTAATATGGGAGACTACTGCACACCCTCTACTGTAATGCCTTCTCTGGTAAGGTCAGACCACAAAATGGTCTCCTTTGAAGTAAAAATAAAACCTGGACCCCCAGCTAAACCTGGAATATTCAGTAACTATTCTAGGCTAACCTTCTGCTATTAAGTGAGAACCTGGCAACATTTCAAGCCCCCATAAACCCTGAGAACACTGCTGCCTATGCAGAACTGTTCACAGAAACCCTGTACAAGCATGTTAATAGCTGCATAGAGGCAGCTGTACCCACCAGGAAGAAGTACAGAACTAACTCAAAAAAACAAGCCACCCTGGTGGAATCACAAAATTAATAGGCTGTATAACAGAAGGAAGAAAATCATGGCAAAAATTAGGAGGTGCAACACCCAGCAGGACAAAAGCACTCTCATCAAACTAAACAAACATCTCAGAGGACAAATAAAGTCTACCAAAGCCACATTTGAGGTACATTTGGCCTCCCAGGCCAAGGACAACCACAAAGCATTATATCTGTGTGCAGAGCTCATTGTAAATGGAGCCACCTATACTGAACCAGAAGATATAACAAACCTGCTGGCTGATAAGTTCAACTCCAACTTTACCCCTCTCTCCCCCTCAACCTTCCCTCAGGAAATATCATCAAATATAACTCCTCCTACTATCACTATGGAACAGGTCCTTAATGCTCTCTCTAAGACCAAGAATACTGCATCAATGGGCACAGACAATATCCCAGAATGCCTTCTAAATAGCATGAAACAAGACCTATCAGGGCCTCTGGAATTACTTAACTGTAGCCTCCAAACAAGCTTCATGCCTCATGAATGGAGAAAGGCAACAGTCATCCCTCTGCACAAAGGTGACTCATCTACACACCTTGGAAACTACAGACCCATATGTCTCACTTGTCTTATTTATAAAGCCATGGAAAGAATTATCATGGAGATGATCAACAGAGATATAGTAAACCTTTAGACACTGAACCCAACCCAGTTTGTTTTTGTCAAGGGCAGATCATGCCTACTCAACCTGTTCAACTTCTTTGAAAAGGTCACCAAAGCAATGGATGAGGGCAAAATTGTTCATGCTGCCTACCTTGACCTGGCCAAGGCATTTGACACAATACCCCACTCAGGCATTATTGCCAAGCTCAAGAGGTTAGGTACAAGTCTGCATGTCTCCCGATGGATAGCCAACTGGCTCACAGACAGGACCCAAGAAGTTAGAATTGGGGAGTCCACCTCTACAAAGAGGCCAGCCCCAAGTGGAGTCCCTCAGGATCAGTCCTTGGACCACTCCTTTTTGGGATTTACTTCTCAGATGTCAAGGCCAGTGTCACTGGTCTCTGGCTGATCATATTTGCAGATGATTTCAAATTAGGAGCTGTCATTGAATCTTACATTGACACAAATGTTCTCAAGGAGGAGCTGACACAGACAAACAACTGGTGTCAGAGCCACGGACTAACACTAAAAGCCAAGAAATGCATAATAGTATCCTTTGTGAAGTCATCCATCCCTGGTAACTATCATATTAACAACACACCTGGAGCTGACTCAGTAGTCAGGGACTTAGAGACACACATATTAATCTAGCCTTTGACCATCATGTGTCTACAGTGGTGAGGAAATCATTCTATGCTGCTCAACTTATAAACAAAGGTATGGCATCTAAGTCCAAGGAAGTCATCGTTCCACTGTATTTGGCATTCATCAGACCTGTCATTGAGTACAATGCCCCCTTTGGTATGTACCTAACCAAGCATGTACAACAGTTGGAATGTCCACAGAGGTTCCTCCTTAAAAGAATTCAAGACATAAGTAAAATGTCCTGTGCAGACTACTCAAGGCCCTATCCCTGTATTCTATCTCTTACAGACTTTTAAGGGGAGATCTATGCCTGGCATACATGGCATTGTCAGACTCCAGTCTGATGGGCCTCCTACATATCCACAAAACAGACAGCACCAGAATTACCCGTTCTAAAGATTTAAACCTTGCCTGTGGTATAAATAGGACCTGCTGGAGTGATAGGTATGTATCGCAGAGACTACCCCGTCTATGTAACAGGCTCCCCATCCACATGAGGCAGAGTTCCTCCCTAACCCAGTTCAAGTGCAACTTGGACAATTGGATGGGAAACCGGAAATTGACCCCTGGTTTGGCACCTGTGTCTCTAATGGACACAGGCAACCTGGAAATGGTTCATCCTCCAGGCCCATGCTTACACTTATCAAGGGTAATCAGAACTTGTCAGAGATCTGGATGTATGGCTAGGCTTAAAAAGTCCCTTACGGTTGTTAGCCCAGTAAACACCTATGAATCTAAGAGGTCAACAAATATGTATGCAGTCCCACGAATGCAGACCTACATGTCATCAGTTTTGTGGAGGCTGATACCTCCTTCAGAGAAAGGAATATATAATCTTGGTATTCACTGATTTTTTTTTTTTTTTTTTTTTTTTGTTATCATTTAATAAGCATGAAGCATTTTTGTTTTCTTGTCTAACTGATTCATTGTTGTTCAGGGCCAGAAAGTCACACAAAAGCTGTAAGTTAGTACAGAAAGAGCAGAGATGACTTATAGCTTGAACTTTATTTCTAGTTGTCAAGGCAAATTTTAGTATCACCTTTAGTCTTCTAATGGTTTTCTTACTAAACCTTCCTCTTGTTTGTGTTTTATTTCTGACCCTTCCTCCATTTGCAAATATTTATGCACTCTGTCCACCTCACGTTCATTTATATCACATACCTGTTCCAGGCTGATATGTCATTCTTCCACCATTTGAAAAAGTTTTAACCATTTCTAGTTGTGCTTTCAGTTCCTCATCTAATGAACAGTACACTTTGAAATCATCCAGAAAAGTTAGATAAGAAGGCTGGAAGTTAAAGGTGCTTCAACAAAATATTATTTTAAGGGTGTGCACACACCACAAAGTATTAATTTAAGGGTATGCACACTTTTGCAACCAGTGTATCGTGCATTTTTTTATTTTTTAATGTTTTTTTCCCCTAACAGATTTGTTTGTTTTTCAATTGAACTGTACAGGTTATAGGTCACATTAAAGGTGGGAAAAGTTTTAAAATTATATATTGTGGTCTCATTTTTTTATATCACAAAAACCTGGCATTTAACAGGGGTGTGTACACTTTTTATATCCAATGTAGACAAGGCCATAGTGGAACAAGTCCACAAGGGGGGATCATGGGGGGGGGGGCAAGCAACAATTTTAGACTTATCAGTCTGATTCTGTAGAGTCTGGCAGTGAATTATGTCTTCCTAGCTGGAGTGCTTTTTCTATGACTGTCTCTAGCATTGTATCCTCTGGTTTAGCTGCAGCTTTTACCTGCTGTTCATTCTGTCTGTTTCTCTCTCTCTCTCTCTCTTTCTCTCTCATTGTTGTCTGCTGTTTTTCACTATTATTGTCCTATAAAGGTGGCAGATTGGCTGTACCCCTCCCCCATTCTAGCCTAGGCGGTAGATAGAATGTACCTCCCTCCCCCAGCCTAGCTTAGGTGGCAGATAGGCTGTAACCTCCTCCCCCAGCCTAGCATAGGTGGCAGATAGACTGTACCCCCTTCTCCAGCATAACCTAGGTGGCAGATAGGCTGTACCCCCTCTCCTACCTTAGCCTAGGTGGCAGATAGGCTGTCCCCCCTCCCCCAGCCTAGCCTAGGTGGCTGTTAGGCTGTACCTCCCTCCGCCAGCCTAACTTAGGTGGCAGAACCACTATAGCTCTATCCTGCACCCCAATTGCCTAGTTTCCTAACTTCTACCCTCATCTCAACCTTGCCTCTTACCCTATGTCTTCCCTCTTACCATCAGTGATACCCTGTTCCTATTCTCACCTATTTCATTGCACATTTTGTTATAACATGCCTTTCCTCAGCTTAATACTGTCTCTCAGCCTTATAGTTTTCCTTCGAGTTGTAAAGCCTTTTATTTACAAGCACCATTCCTGCCCAACAGATCATATATACAAAGCTAAATTAATCTTCCCACTCACATATTTGCAAACTTCCTCAAATAAATGACAATATAACATCCATATTTAATCAATGCAATTTAATTCCATTCTTAGAAAGCAGTTCAAAAAAATTGCCAGCTAAGCCAACTATCTAATTTCTAGAATACTTCTTTCAAAAGAAATTAATTCATAATCAGGACCTCTGAACCTAAAGTTGCATACATTAATGCACGCAGCTTAAACAGTAAATGGACCTCATTAGAGGTCTGGTCAAGTAACTGAAGAACTGCATATTTTAGCTATAATTGAAACTTGGACTAAGGATGACTTTTGCCCTTCACTGTACATACATAATAACTATAGCATGCATTCTGACCACAGACTTCACAACAGGTATGGAGGTGTCCCCATGCTGATGACCAGATAGAATTCTGCTATAAATATGGTAGCCCACAATAAAGCCAAACCCATGGATGATAGAAATTCCAAAGTGGTTAAATATCTTATTATCATAAGTGGTCACAAGGATATGCTCATTGGTGCTGTAAACAGCATACCTTCTCTTCTACGACACTAATATAAGAAAATATTCACAGTATGTACCCCAAAGGTATTGCCCAAAATGTGCATTATTTTTGGTAACTTTAATGTACATGCGACAGGCACCTGTGCTGTTTCACTGTATCAAATTTTGCACAGTTTTTATCTGGAACAACGAGTCAACCTTCCAGTGAGATTAAAGAGACTACCAGTCAACAACTCTACTCTCGATCGAATTACAAACATAGGCCACAATGTTTAAACATCAATATACTGACCAACAGCTTAAGTGACCACTGCCCAGTCATCTCCACTTAGACCTTTAAGACTATAAAGCCCCCTGTACATAATAACCAAAACAAACAATGACCAATTCATACCTTGATGCAGGTGATTGGAGCATACCATACACTAAGTCAGACCCCTCTCCAGTAATCATTTATTTTATCCTGATGCTGTGAAAATATGAGAACACCATTTTTTTTTTATTTGGCACAGACTAAAAGCAAAATTTTGTCCTTGGTTTTCTAGTGAAATCAAAAACTAGATTAAACTTAGAGATAATGCCTGGACAGTCTGGAAACAGCACCCTTAAATAAGCAATTGCATAATTGTTTCTTGAATTACAGAAAAGCAGTGGGAATAACCATTGGTAGTGCTAAAGTGCCATACAGAAGACAAAAAAAACCCAAACATCATCACCCTTTAAGGCAAAACATTTAAAACTAATGGGGCAAAACAGCAACAACTCTACTTGAAAAAGTCAGATACCACCATATTCAATCTGAGAACAGACAGTTCCTTCGATCATCTTTAAAAGCCATCATAGATAAATTCAGCTCTGACACATCTACCTTCTAAACACGAGACATCAATACACCTTATTAAAATATCAAGACTCACATAGCAGAGTCTTGAAAAAACAGACTGAAAATACAGGACAAAAGTGAATGTCAAATGTCACTCTTCTCCTTTAAAATTGTTTTTGTAGGTGGACAACAAGCCCCCCTACATCAACCTGAAGCCCCCACACCCCAAGCATATGTGTGCATATATATATATATATATATATATATATATATATATATATATATATATATATATATGGGTCTACCTGATAACACCGACACGCCAAAACACAGACAACGAAATAACCGACACGACAAAACCGATATATATGGGTCTACCTGATAACACCGACAAGCCAAAACACAGACAACGAAATAACCGACACGACAAAACCGAAAAAAAAAGAAAGTTCAAAAGCACAAAACTTCACATGCCCGACAAACCACAATCCCGACAATCAACAAAACAAATACCTTTCCCGAAAAACACACACACAACACAAGCACACTAAAAACCTTACAAACCTACACTAAACCTTACATACACAACTATATATACACTAACCTTAACCTATACCCTAACCCTAAGGTCCATCACTATCGCACACTTACCTTACCCACACCCTAATCCTAACTCACTTAATCTGCCCCTAACCCTCAAGTCCGTCACTATCGCACACTTACCTTACCTACACCCTAATCCCTAACTCACTTAACCTGCCCCTAAACCTAAAGTCTGTCACTATCGCACACTTACCTGACCCGCACCCTATTCTAATGTCCGTCACTATCACACAATTACCTCACCCACACCCTGACCCTAACGTCCGTCCCTATCGCACACTTACCTTAACATGGTGTTCTCAGTGTCGGGATTCTCAACTGTCGGTCTTCTCCATTGTCGATCTTCCGGTGTCGGTGTTCTCGTTGTCAGAGTTTAGAAATTTCGGCGTTTTCAGGTAGACCCATAGATATATATGTATATATATATATATATATATATATTTTTTTTTTAATGATTGTGACATCACCACCTCTTCAAGTGAAGAACAAAAAAGAAAAAAAAAAGACTTCCTGCAGACAGTACCCAATCCACGGCACCTTCCCCCCAGTTCACTCCTTCTACTGGCTCACCAACCATTTGCCCAGATACATGACAATCCTCCTTAGACCCAGCCAATCAGGTCTTGTTTCTGTACCCTGCCCCTCCTTCCTCTCATTTTCGTAAAAAAAAAAAAAAAAAACGCACTTTGTTTCTTTTAAGCTGTAGCAAAATGTTTGATACCCATATACTCTGTTGCCCAGTGCTCCTCCAGTTTTAGTTTAAAAAAAGTTCACTTTTAAACTGTATTAAACTGTTTGCTACAAATATAGCAAGCAATTGATAACAGTTCAGACCCCCATGGAGCACCACAGCACTCAGGATTCATTTACTTTTTTTTTAACTTTTAAACTGTAGCACGCTGCTTGCTACATACATTTTGGGCAACACACGGAGTGCTACAGTGCTCAGGTTTGACTGCAAATGCAATATCATCTTTTAAAGCCAGTATGTATTAAAAAACAATCATGATTGTCCAATCACACCCCCCAACACTTTGCATCCAGGGCAGTTGCCCCCTTCATCCTGCCCTTGCTACACTACTACTGCTCCACAGCTCTATCCCGTGGCCTGCTTTGTTGTTACATTTGATTTCTCAGCCATATTACCAATTCAAACCAAATCACTTCTTAAATTAAACTCAACAAGGGCCACATTCAGCAAACTGCATATTCCTTTCCTTGGACTTGCAGCAGAAAAAAAATAGCTAAACCATTCAGTCACATATGCAGTCTATATCTGGCCTCTGGACCTGTGCCTCCTTCTTTTAAGCATTCTATCATAATTCCCTTGCCAAAATACTCAATCCTTACCAATCTAAGAGATTATCATCCTATATCCAGCCTGTGTCTTGTAACCAAGATATTTGATAAAGTATTATCAAGCAGTTATTTAAGCATATAAATAGCTATATGGACTATCTTATATTCAGCAGCACAGCTTTTGCCATGCATTCAGCACTACTGTTGCCTTCCTGTCAATTACTGATAGAATCTAATGCTCTAAATGATGGAGTTAGCTGGGGTCATCATGGATATGAATGACGAAGTTAATCTTTCGGGTCTTCTATACAGACTGGTAAGGCCACAATATACTTATGCAGTTCAAAAACAATCTAACAGAAATACCCTTTGAATTACAATGCAATAACTCCCTGTCCTTTAAAGCTTTCATAAATACTGGGGTCTTCCAATGTTTAGATGTTCTTCATGTTTCACTGTTGCAGTCATCACATTTGATGCTTGCAGTAGCCCTCAGTCAGCCTGATTAACAAAGTCTTGGGTCCTGCGTCGGTTGCTGTCTCTTCTTCCATGATGTCAGGTCATCAGGGGTACAAAACATGCAGTCGCCGCCATTACATCAGTCTTTCTTGCCATGTGGTGCCTGAAGCAGAAGCAGTTCGCAAGTGCCGTTCGGCCGACTCCTGAAATTTTTGTTTTCGAGTTTCAGAACCGAAGTCTTCAACTAAAGCTAAGTACCCCATTGGGAAAACTTTTTCTTGCTCCTTACCAATGCCAGTAAAAGTTAATAATTGCATTTCTTGTGGAAAGCAAATACCTCATAAAGATTTTCATTCATACTGTATTCCTTCACTAGGCCCTGACCACGACATACCTCGCTTTCGGTTTTGTGTCTTATTTAACCAATGGACTATCTGTCGTCAGTATAATTACGTTTCTAAATATTTCGGTTCTCGGTTCAATTATCCAGATATGTCATCGGTAAGCCATCTGACTACTGGCATTCTGAAAAAACACAAAGATAAAGACAGAGACAGGCCACCTAGGTCCAAAGTTACTGACGACGCTTCTCCTAAGCCAGTCGCCAGTTCGCTGGTACTCAGTGATGCACTTTCACAGCCTCTGATATCCGCTACTTCTGATTCACAGGCCTCTACTGAGACCCATTTGGAGTCTGGTATGCCACAAAATGCTTCAACCGTGGAACCTGCAGATGTCTCTATCTGGGATGGGTCTGGAGCTGCTGTGGAGGCACCGTCTTTTGAGGGTGTATTCAGGCCTACAGACTTGCATAGTAAACCGATGCCACCTTCTTCTTTAAGGCCTAAAGCTCGAACCATGCCTAGAAAACTAATGCCCAGGCAGCATGCTCAGGCCTCTATGCCTGAAAAACAAGAATGGCTGAAGACCTTATAACTTTAATCAGGGGAAGCCAATCATCCCCTTCTAAGAGACCTAGGACAGAGTTTGCTTATGAATCTTCTGACCAGGATTCTGAAATTTCTGCTTCTTCTGATGACCTGGATTTACCCTTATCTACTTATGAGGATTCTGATGCAGAGGACTCTATTCCCTCTGCTTCCCCTCCAGAGGATTTCTCTTTTGGTGAAACCTTGCATACTCTTAGGGAGCATTTCCGCTGGGAAAGTCAGAATTACTCTGATTTAAAAAAGAGGCTTAGGGACTTCTTACTCCTGCCTCAACACAGGCCTTTAGCTATCACTCCTGTACTAGACATTGTTGATGATGCCTTTTTGGAATCTAGTTTGGCCGCTGATTCTTTGCCTCCTGCTCCCAGAAAACCTGATAGATATTACTGGGTTCCTGATTCTCACAAGTTCCTTTTTAAAAATCCTACTGCAGATCCTGACTTTCACAGGGACCCAAGGGCATTAAGTCTACTACTGCCAAAAATCCTACCCCCTACAATAGAGACTCCAGGGCACTGGATAGATGGGGTAAGAAGGTATACACTTCTGCAACCTTGGCTATTAGGGCCTTAAACTGTCAGTTTCATATGTTAAAGTATTAGCAACATATTATTGGATTGCTTAAACAGAAAATGATGATTCCTGACTGTGTTGAAAATAAAGATTTGCAGGATTTAATGCATTCTGCTGAACAGGTTGGAAAACATACTTTGCAATGTGGGTTTGATTCATTAGAGGCCGCTTGCAGGGCTGCTGTCACTGGGTCCGTACTTAGAAGGCATGCTTGGCTTAAGGAATAATCTTTGCCTGATCATGTTAAAGCTAAATTGTTGGATGATCCCTTAAATCAGGACCACCTGTTTGGCAACAAAGCAGAAGTTCTTAAAAAGATGGAGGATAAAGCTAACTGTTAAAGATTTCCTACAAGTTCAGCCTCCAAGATTTAGTAGGCATTGGCCCTCTAAGAATTGGTCCTTTCCTGCCTCTTCCAGGCCTTCTCAATCCAAACCCAGACCCAGCAGAAGCCCCAGGTTTCAGTCCCAGGGTATCCACAAGACTAAGCAATGGGGGGCTTCCACTTCCAAATCAGGGAGTAGTAAGACTCTCCCTATGGAAAGCTGCCTCAGTGACTTGACTTTAAAACTTCCAAGCACTTCTCAACTGACTGCACCTTTAGGGGAAAAGATTGCTCTGCAGGCCAAAAACTGGGAACTCATTATCCAGGACAAACGGGTTTTAAATATAGTGTCCCAAGGATACAGATTTCACTTCCACACATTACCAACCCCAAACAGTGGCCAGATGTACCCCCAAATCAGCAGGCAGAGGCCCAAAAGCAAGTACTCTCTCTTTTAAGCATAAAGGCTATTCAAACTGTTCCAGAAGAGGAAAAGGGACAAGGTTTCTACTGAAGAATTTTCCTGGTACCCAGAAAAGACAATTCATGGCATCCTATCCTGGACCTGTCTACTCTAAACACCTTTTTGCTGATTCCAAAATTCAAGATGCTGACTCTTCACCAGTTTCTTCCTATGCTAGACAAAGACGCCTGGTTGGCAACACTAGATTTAAAGGAAGCATACCTGCACATCCCAATCAGGGAATCTTGCAGAAGATACCTACGCTTCAAAGCAGGCTACATGCACTATCAGTTCTCTGCACTGCCCTTTGGCTTATCTGCTGCGCCCAGGGTAATCACAAAGTGCCTAGCTCCAGTCATTGCATTTTGCAGGCAAAAAATATTCAAATATACCCATACCTGGATGATTGTCTAATTTGGGCAGAAAGCCAGGACATACTTTTGAATCATCTGGCCTTTGTACAAAGGGTGCTAACTTGTCTGAGGTACACCACAAACGGAAAGAAATCACACCTGGTACCCTGTCAACAAATTATATTCCTGGAAGCAAGCTTGAATACAGCTTCCCAGATGGCTTTCCTCATGCCAGAGAAACAAATTCATCTGACAACCTACTTCAAACTAGTGGCCTTGACAACCCTGCTATCTGCAAGGCAACTGCTGCAAGCCTTGGGGTTCATGGCCTCCTGCATTCTTCTAATTCCATATGCAAGACTGCATATGAGGAAACTACAATGGTATCTAAAAAGCCTATGGTGTCAACATTCTCAGGATCTAGAAGCAATGATTTCTATCATACCTTGCCTATGCCTAGAGTTTCTTTGGTGGGCAGAGGCTTGCCACCAAAACAAGGGACTACCATTCACTCTACCCCCTGCCGCTCAAGCCATAACAACAGATTCATCAGACTATGCATGGGGGGCTCACCTGGCAGGGAAGTGCATTCAGGGCAAATGGAACCCAAGTCAAATGCACCTGCATATCAATCAAAAAGAAATGTTAGCTGTACAGAATGTTCTGACAGCCTTCAGGGACCACATTCTTCTAGGACAATTAATGGTAAAAATGGACAACACCACTGTTATGTGGTACATAAACAAGCAGGGAGGTACTCATTTTTACCCCCTCTGCAGACTAGCCATGGAATTGTGGAACACAGCCTTGAGCTACCAAGTGCATCTACAAGCTCAATTCCTGCCAGGAAAACTAAATACACTGGCAGACAGATTAAGCAGAAACCTCATGGACCCACACGAGTGGAAACTGGAATCAAAGATTTTCAACATGTTGACAAACAAATGGGGGAGCCCAGATATAGACCTGTTTGCCTCCCCCCAGAAAAAACAATTGGACAAATTTTGCACAAGGACTCCCCACAAACAAGCTTGGAAAGTGGATGCTATGTCCTTCAGCTGGAAAAACCTATCAGTTTATGCCTTTCCTCCTCTGCCTCTCCTCTCCAAAGTACTGCTAAAGATCAAACAGGACAAACCAAGGACGGTATTGATTGCACCAGACTGGCCATGCCAACACTGGTACCCCCTCTTGCTCAATGTGTCACTGTTGGCCCCATGGCACCTGCCTCTGTCCCCTACCCTGTTGTCTCAGCAGGAGAACCAGATTCTGCACCCTCAGCTTCAAACCCTGAACCTAGCAGCCTAGCTAATTACCTAATCTCTCCCTTACCATCCCTCAGTAAACCAGTGATGGATATCATTTTAGAGGCAAGGAGGCCTAGTACTAGAAAATCTTATGTTGAAAAATGGAAAAAATTCTGTGCCTGGAACCAATCTCAAGGGATGAGCACAGCAGTGCCAAATTTACCGCAAATTTTACAATACCTAACTGAGATGCTTCACAAGGGCCTTTCCTTTTCCTCCATCAAAATTCACGCCTCAGCCATTTTAGCTCATTATAACACAGAACCTCCCCTCTTCTCTCATCCACTGCTCAAGCAGTTCCTCAGAGGGGCCAAACATTTAAGACCACCCAGGAGAGCCCCAACTCCAGCCTGGGACCTTAACTTTGTCTTGGAGAAACTCACTCTTCCTCCTTTCAAGCCAGCTACTACTGCAGATTTAAAATTTCTTTCTTGGAAAACAGCTTTCCTTTTAGCAATCACTTCAGCAAGAAGGGTATCTGAATTACCGGCCCTTATGGCAGTGGAGCGTTTCATCGTCTTTCATGCAGACAGAGTGTCCCTCAGAACCAGTCCCTCCTTCATGCCCAAGGTGGTATCCAGTGTGGCTCTTAATTAGTCCATTCATTTGCGAACCTTCTTTCCTAATCCACAGAACAAAGGGGAATGGATACTGCACTCCTTAGATGTGCACAGACAACTGAGATTCTACTTGGACAGGACTAAACCTCAAAGGAAATCTGAACAACTGCTGGTGGCATTTGCTGCAGGGACAGAGGAGAAGGCTATTTCAAAGCAAACCATTTAAAAATGGATATGCCATTGCATTCATTTCTGCTATAAGCATCATGGAAAACCTATCCCACAGAGGATCAGACCCCATTCAACCACGGTTGCATCTACATCTACAGCCTTTCTCAGAGGTGTTCCTACCAGGGACATTCCAGAAGCTGCTACCCAGAGTTCTGTATATACCTTCACCAAGCATTACCATTTGCCAATTTTCTCTAAATCTAGAGCTGGCTTTGCCACTGCAGTCTTGCAGGGTCTTATAGCTGGTCCTAATGCTATCTAACTTCCTCCTCCTGTCCTTAGCTTTGGGAATCTACCCAAATGTGATGACTGCTACAGTGAAACACGAAGAACATAGAACAGTGTACACTTACCATAAATGTAAATGTTCAAGTGTATTCACTGTTGCAGTCCTGGTTACCCTCCCTCCAGCCCCCTGATGTCTTTGGCTATACCTCAGTTCTTCTTTACTATGCTTAAAAGCTTTTTGTTGTATTTGCTTTTTTATTGGAGGTATATCCTTGTATATATGTTATATATGTTTTATTGCTTCCCATTAAGGGGACACCTGACATCTGGGGCAAGAAAAACTGATGTAATGGCATCGACTGCATGATTTATACCCCTGATGACCTGATGTCATGGAAGAAGAAACAGCAACCAACGCAGGACCCAAGACTTTGTTAATCAGGTCAACTGAAGGCTACTGCAAGCAGATAACCCAAATGTGATGACTGCAACAGTGAATGCACTCTTTAATTTAGGAATTTAGGACTCACTGGTGGTTTCAGCTAGGTGAACAAGCAATATACTGGCCACCACAGAGAGAGAGAGAGAGAGAGTGAGTGAGGAGT
Organism: Protopterus annectens; assembly: GCF_019279795.1. NCBI lineage: Eukaryota > Metazoa > Chordata > Ceratodontiformes > Protopteridae > Protopterus > Protopterus annectens. The sequence continues at coordinate 1,783,915,147 of NC_056744.1, read as the reverse complement.
TTTATTTCTAATAGATCTATACAACACCTAACAGCATAAGCTCATGGATTTCTTAGATCTCAGACAAAGCCCATATTCCCAGGAGGCTGAATGCTGGCACTTGATTTTTGGGTTCTTTCCATTTTTATTAGCTGAAGTTAGACTAATGTCTTAGTTGAATATTCCTTCTGTTAGAAAATTTTGGAGGACTGCTATAGAAAAAGACATTCTGCTGAGATCAAGTTATTTGTAGTATGTAGAGACTTATAACAATGCAAGACTCCAGTTTACAGGGATAGTCAAAGTGTTCAGGAAAATGTGCTGGAGTGAACACAAGGCAGAAGTTTTCTCCTTCTTTACTCAGTTTAGACTGATACAAGTGTGGTAACATAACCTTTCCAAACTGAAAAAGAAGAACTGGATGGTGGAAAGTAAGTGCCGGCAGTGCCTTCAGTCATCTGCTGATTATCTGCACATATTGTGTTTTTTGTTTGTCAACCTGCTCTGGGACGAGTTAATGGTAACAGCTAACTGGGTAAACTGGCATTTTCTGTCCCTGTTACCCTTTACTCATTTCTGATGGCTGGGGATGCCTCTCTGCATTTATTTCTGTTTCTGGAGGTGAAGTGCTGATTACATTTAGAGGTCTTACACACATAAGGGTATAGAGCCAAATTTTATAGTGACCCTGCTTGTATAAAAGCATTAAACAAAACATGTGCTCTAGGACTTTCCTCAAAACCTGTTGCAATTTAAAACGGTTGTTAATAATTTCATTCTTTTTATGTGGAACACTTCCCCGATGATATTTTGAATTGAGAATATGTCATTTATGTTGTGTATCATCTAGCAATGCTTTGACAATTTTTTTTAGCTCCACTCTTCAACTATTAGAGGAATGTGCTGCCTACTATCATATGTACATTTTAGTTTCCAATTCCTGGTAGTCGATTAGTCGATAGATTTTACATTTGTTAATATTTTGTTATTCATTTCCTGTTGTCAGTTGCTATATTGTACTTTGCCTGTAAATATTTGCTTTTTTTCCCCTCTAGATATCATTCGTGTCTATTCTGACAGCAACATTATGCAAGATGAATGTGTTAATGGAAATTAATAAGGGGGACGGGGTTGGCATAACGGCTAAGGCCTTGATAACAAGGTACAAAGTACATGGTTAGATTCAGACCTCTACTTATTGGCTAGGCTTGTAATAGTTTGCAGACTCATAGCCTAGTATCTACCTACAAAATCAAGTAAGTGTCAATTTTTTTTTTTTATTTTAATTTGAGGTATAGGACATATGAAATTCAACTATTTGTTTTCATATAATTGTTGGTGTTCTGGCTGAAGCTAGTTTTAGCAAAAACATAATAACAAAAAGACAAGAAAGTAGTCAGACTAAAGAAAGGCTTGTGATGATACAATAAGGAAAATCAGCTGTATGACTAGTTAAAAAAATATTTTTCAATGTTAATAAAAGCCAAGCCTATAGCCTTATTTGTTGTAATCCAGAAATGCTTTTGTATTACATAAAGAATAAAAGGGATAAAATATAATTAAAGAAGAAAATTAATTTGGTCTGAAACCTGATACCACATAGTAGAATTTGAAGAATTCTAGAAAGTTAATTTTTTGAAAATTGCACTGTCTTAACTAGTTTTGGGATTGTGAGAAAGGGAACGGCTCTAATTGCATCGTTAAATCCAGAAAATAATAATCATCATCATCATCGTCATCATAATAATAGTCTTTGAATCTACATTCATTAAAGTTGTTAGCAGATTTAAATAGGGCAATAAAAGCAGTAACCCAAATGTGTGCTGTGGGGAGGTTATACTCACAAAGGCACAACAACCCATGAGTATATTTTTATAGAAGTTGGTGTTGTAGTGTCACCATACCAAGCATACAATGGGGGTCTAGTAAACTGAACTGTGCATTGTGGAGTACTAATTCAGCTACAAAGCGAAGGAAGGTTTTAACCGAATGTCAACTACAACAAAGAACAAACAATGTTTGGCAAGATGCATTTATTACGCTGAATGAACATCAGTGATACAGAAAAAATGTATTAAATTTATTAGGCCCAGAACAGACTTTGCAGTTTCTGCAGTAAAGTTTTTTTGTGATATAACCCACATTTTATATTAAAAGAAAGAAACAGAGAAAGAAATCTGGGCTAGAATAATCACTTGAAAAGGTTAAGTGATAGACATTGTTTAAGTTTAAATTGTAAGATGTATTTTATTGAGACTCATTGACTAAGCAGGCCTACATTCTCAGGAGAATGGTTGTGAACTGTGTGAGCTCCAACTCCAGTAGATAACTGTGAAAATACTCCCATTACATGTCTTATTAACAGTGATAGACATTAACCACAAAAACAAAAAGCCATAAACAAGTGATCATATATAACAAAACAGGAATAGTAACAATCATGAGATAAAACTGTGCACTAGTCAGACGAAAAGCAGGAACAACATGTATAACTATGAAATGTTATTGAGAAACATGAATGGAAATAGGTCGTGCTACATTGTGAAGCTTTTTTAGATGAACTTAGGTTATAAGAGGAAAAGGAAATAAGCCAAAGATATCTAACGGGATAATTAGAGGCAGCTAGAAAGGAATGAAACATACTGTGGTTCTACGAGTAGTCAGGTCTGAACATATATAAGAACTTGCCGTCCTGTATTGGATTCCTGCAATCTTAATTTGTTTACTGTGTGATTCTGAGTTAATGAGGTCCATGTAGATCAACGCTTTACCCTCGTTAACACATTATTATAATTACAACAAGCATATAACATCTGAAGAATGAGGCAAAGCAAACTGGAGGATAAGGCAATGGTCTGAACAAGGCATTATTAATTAGCACTAAGGAAATATAACAGCCTAGTTATAAATATATACAGCATGAAGCTTCACACTGAGGGACAGTGTCAGAAGAAAGACATATGTATTTAGGAAACTTAGATTTGTGGAGGCTGCACAACCCCATGTGGGGGGCAGTGCTCACCATCCACCAAACTTATTTATATATACCAACTCTGAGATTGCCACACCTCAAAGTACAGGGAATATTCTGAGAAATGGCATCTCGGACTTAATATATCTAAATCAGATTTTTTGGCCATTCCGTCTCCGTTTCTTTAGACTTTCTGTAGCGGGTCCTGACATTTCAAATGGTTACCTTTAAAATTTCCTACATCAATCAGTTTATGCATCTAAAACATACAGACTACAGAGGAGAGGGACAGTGTCAAAGACAATATTTTGTTTGTTGCAATATATGTAATTTTTTGGAGCACAACAAATATGTTGCCACTGTCACAGATGTTATTTTTTTTTTCTTTATGTCTTATTTCAAGTAAAGACCAGCTCTTCACTTCAAAAATAATAAACCCAATGCTAAGTGAATATCCAAAGTATTTGAGGGGATAGATGATAAAGTAATTTAAGTTGCAATATAGAGAGCAATGCATCATGGATAAGGACATTGTGTAGATCTCGTATGTTATGGTTCAGTAAGGGAAGAGCACCCGGGGGATGGACAATGGAATGCCTAATACCACTGACCAAATTGTTAAAAGTTTATTCTTAATCTAAAGGAAAAAGGAGTCAAGGTGCAATATTTGAAGGAGACATTTCTGTTATCATTTGGCATCAGTAAGTCCAAGAGTAATGGGTCACACTACCAAGACATTTGCAATTTTATAACTAGATCTAGATCTAGATCTAAATCTATCTATTTATGGAAGCATAGCCTTCCATCAAACATGCACTTTTTGATCTACCGGTGATCGACACCTAACCATTGAAAATCATAAACATTGATCCACAAAGGATCAAAAACACAAAAGAACACAATGTTTTTCCCCTTGTGCAGGGCTGTGCCCTACATAATCCCTGATAATTATATATACCAACTCTGATATTGCATTACTGGGGGAAAGGACATATTCCCTGACTTCCACTGTACCAAGATCTCACAGTGAAAAAGCCAATACATTTTGATCAGCTGTACCATCTCTTCCAAATGTTAATGAACAGACTAGGGGACAAAAGGTTCTGCTCTGTGTTTTATATATGTATATATATATATATATATATATATATATATATATATATATATATGGGTCCCCTTCAAAACATCTAAAACCCATAACATCTAACTTCATAACATTGAGACCAGAACATCTAAAACCCAAAACATCTAAAACCCATAACATTGAATTTCATAACATCTAACAGTACAAATCACAAGAAAATAACACCCCCTCCACATATAACAACATATAATGACACCAAACTACCAAAGACACTTTTTACTACATTTCTGAAGGGGGCTTGATACAGTGGGATTAGGAAATTAACTTTTTCCCACTGTAGTGCGATCTTGGAGTTGGTATATTTAATTTACGGGGGAGTGCGCATGGGGGCTTGCCCCCCTGCAGAAATGTAGTAAAAAGTGTAATTGATAGTTTGGTGTCATTATATGTGGAGGGGATGTTGTTTTCTTGTGATCTGTAGTGTTAGATGTTATGAAATTCAATGTTATGGATTTTAGATGTTTTGGGTTTTAGATGTTCTGGTCTCAATGTTATGAAATTAGATGTTATGGGTTTTAGATGTTTCAAAGTAGACCCATATATATATATATATATATATATATATATATATATATATATATATATATAGATATAGATATATATATATATATATATATATATATATATTATAAAATGACCTGAGATGTACCTCCCTGGACTACATGAAAAGAGACATGGAAGAGCTCTCTGATCATGTAGCCCAAGCGGGTATGACCCTGACCCTGAGTAGCATCCTGCCCTCACCAAAAATGATACCTTAGTATAAAGAAAAAATTATCAATTTCAACAATTGGCTAAGCTTCTGGTGTCATTCAAAGGGGATCCAGTGTCTGTCAGCCTGGGATGACATGCTCAACAAGCCATGTTGTTTCACAAGAGATGGCTTGCACCTGTCACCCCTTGGCTTTCGAATACTGGCCAAGGCTCTTGCTGCCCCCATAGTGCCTTTTTAGGCAAGGCTCAAAATTCAAACCCACTACCGTAAACAGCACAAGTAAAAAAATGAGGGTTATGCTACTCAACGCCAGGAGTTTAAATCTCAAAATGCATGCGCTTGAAGCACTCCAAAGTATGGAGAACGTCGACATCTGTGCAGTAACTGAAACCTGGTTCAAGGCTTCAGAGAGCACTCCAGCACTACTGGGCTACAACTCATACCACACATTTCAGCCACAGAACATGGACCGAAACACAAAATGAGGGGTGTGTCCATATTCATCAAGGATACTCAGACCACCAGGTTAGTGGCACAGCATGATACCTCTGAGATCATCCATGTGCACCTAACATCAGGCAAACCTGCAATGCAAATTGTGGCCTGCTACAGATCACCCTCCATGACCCAGGACAACCACTCCGCCTTTCTGGAGACACTGGAAAACATGAAGGTCCTACTGAACACCCTGATATTGGGTGGTTTCAATTACCCTACCATTAACTGGGAAAACTACTTGAGTACAAATTCCCAGGCTCAGCACTTCCTGTAATTTATCAACTCAAATGCCCTGGATCAGTTGGTAAACTCCCCTACCAGAGGACACAACATATTGGACCTGGACATCACCAACATGGGAGACAGGTGTTCCGTACCGGAGGTCAACCCATCACAGGTTAGATCAGACCATAAACTAATCACCCTGGATGTCCACCCCCCACCACCACCCCTAACCAAGGAAACCACAGTGGAAAACTTTTCTAAAGCAAACTTAACCTTACTTAAGGCAGAGGTGGTAAATTTCACAGCCCCCATGCTAAAGGATACCACTGCCCAAGATGCAGAATCCTTTACAATTGCACTATATGAGCACCTACAAGGATGCATGGATCGTGCCATCCCTAGCATGACCAAGACTCACTCCCCTAAGAGAAGGAAACCAGTCTGGTGGACCCCTGCCAAAAACAGGTTATACAATAAAAGGAGGAAGCTGGTTCATAAAAAAAGCAAATCCCGAGAAGGAAAGACATCCCTGATCAGTATCAGTAGGAAACTAAGGTCCCTCATGAAATCATCCAAGGCTAACTTTGAAAGAAAAATAGCCAAGGATTTGAAAGATAACCACAAAGCCTTCTTTAGATATGTCAAGAATCTAAGTGGCAACTCGCAGATATGCTCTGAGCTAGTGCAAAATATCACAAAATATACTGAACCTACTGATATTGCCAACATCCTGGCAGATAGATTCAGTGCAAACTTCACCTCCCTCTCACCTTCAAAAGGGCCCACAACAATACTGGTAAAGTGTAGTGTCCTGGAAATCACAGAAGCACAGGTGAAAACAGCCCTTTCAAAAGCCAAAAACACAGCATCAGTGGGGCCAGATGGTGTCCCAGGCTGCGTCTTGCACGAACTACAGAACAAACTAACCCCCCACCTAAACACGCTGTTCAGCCTCAGCCTTTCTAGAGGCTACATGCCCATAGAATGGCGCACAACAATGGTTATTCTGCCCCACAAAGGAGGGGCCACAACTGACCCTGGTAACTATTGCCCCATAAGCCTGACTAGCCTGTTCTGCAAGGCTATGGAGCGCATCATCATGGAACTCATTAACAAAGACAATGGGAACCTACAAATACTTGACCCGACCCAGTTCGGCTTTGTTAAGGGCAGATCATGCCTACTAAACCTGGTCGACTTCTTTGAGACAGTCACCAAGGGCATAGAAGAGGGAAAGGTGGTTCACACAGCCTACCTTGATCTTACCAAGGCGTTTGACACCATTCCTGACTCAGGTATTATAGAAAAACTCACCAGCCTGAACATAAACCCCTACGTCACAAGATGGGTTGCCAACTGGCTTACAGATAGAACTCACACGGTAAGAATAGCGGGCTCCAGGTTCGACTCTAAACCAGTCACAAGTGGTGTCCTGCAAGGCTTGGTTCTTGGACCCCTACCGTTCGGCATATATTTCTCAGAAGTACAGGCAAATACAGGAGGACTATGGCTAACCAAGTTTGCTGATAACTGTAAACTGGGAGCCATAATTGACTCTCCGGCTGACACGGACATCCTTCAAAAAGGTCTTACTGAGACAGACACCCGGTGTCAAAGTCATGGCCTCAAGCTAAATTCCAAAAAAGGCATAGTCATCCCATTTGGGAAAAACAAAACACCCACGAATTACCACATAGGCGGCAGCCCCCTTAATACAGAAGAGGTAATAAGAGATCTGGGGACCCAGGTAGATAGTAATCTCTCCTTTGACAATCATATTGCCAAAGTGGTTAGGAAATCCTTCTATGTGGCCCATCTAATTACTAAGGGGTTTGCATCTAGAAATAAAGAGGTTATAGTGCCCCTCTACTCGTCACTCATCAGACAAATCATAGAGTACAATGCCCCATTTGGGATGTACCTCACAAGACACTTCCAATAGCTGGAAAGACCACAAAACACCTCACCAAGAGGATCACTGGCCTCAAACATATGTCCTATGCAGCCCAACTGAAAAAACTCTGGCTGTACTCAGTGGCATATCGCTTACTCAGAGGTGATCTCTGCCTGGCTTACAAAGCCATGTCCAACTCAGAATTGATGGACATGCTCCACCTAAAGAAATCCAAGTCACTGCAAGCCACACGCTCCAGTGAGCTAAACCTCACCACAACAATAAATAGAACCTGCTGGAGGGATAGATTCCTGTCACAGAGACTCCCCATGCTTTGGAACAAAAGTCCTAACTACATTAGGCAGAGCCCCTCACTAACACTCTTCATGAGAAGCCTTGACGAGTGAATGGGTAACAGAAAATACACCCCTGGGATCACTTCATTGGCTCTGCTTGCCAGAGGCTCAGTTAATCAATGGGGCAGCGAAAGCTGACATACTCTGGCTAGGCTTAAAAATGCCCTCGGGCAGATAACCTAGTACCTACCTATGAACCTATAAACCTGTATATATATATATATATATATATATATATATATATATATATATATATATATATATATACATATATATATATATATTGGTCTAGGACATTTCACTGAAACTCAAATGACCGAACACAAATCACTGAAAGCACAATTCACTGAAAACTCAATTCACTAAAACATATTTCACTGAAAGTTATATATGGCCTTTTCCCCACTATAGTGCGACCCTGGAATTAGTATATATATATATATATAGTAAGGGGGTGAGTGGGGGGCATAGCCCGCCACATATTTTAAGTATATATTATGTTTGGAAAAGAGTAATATATTGGAATTGCAAGTATCCATGTATATAGTTCAGAATTTTTTAAATATGTGGGGGGCACCACCCCTCACACCCCCCCTTACTATGTATACTACCTCCAGGGTTGCACTACAATGGGGAAAAGGCCATATATAACTTTCAGTGAAATGTGCATTCAGTAAAATGTGCTAGACCCATATATATATATATATATATATATATATATATATATATATATATGTGTGTGTGTGTGTGTGTGTGTGTGTGTGTGTATAAATATATATATATATATATATATATATATATATATATATATAAATATATAGGCATAGATATATAAATATATGGGTCCCATTCAGAAGCTCAACTTATCAGAAAGTTGATCCTCATATGGTTGAGACTATATGATTAACTTTTTAAAGTGCTGAAGCTGCTGAATGCAGATCGCAGTACAGTGGAGATCATGGAATTTACCCTTTTCCCAACTGCAGTGCGATTTTGGAGATGGTATATATAATATGCAGGGGGTGTGGGTGCGCATGGCAGATAGCTTTAAAACAGTGAAAAATTCCAGTAAATACTTAACAAACAGTAAAAATAGCAAAAAAGCTTTGTAAGCAGTGAAAATGGGAATACAATTCAATTTAACAGGCACAGTAATGCAGAGAATTGCAGTACAACAGTGTTGCTTAGTACAAGGTATATAAATACAGTATAAAAGTAGGTGGCAGGCAATAAAAAGTATAGTAAATAGTATAAATACGCAAAAAAAAAAAAAAAAAAAAAAGACAACTTTTTTTGGAAGTTCCATAGCCTCTAGTCATCTGATATCTCTGATCAGAGTTGTGGCTGGTAGTCCATTTCAGTTCAGCTTGGTACAAACAAGCAGACACCTGCACAGATGCAGGGTTTAAATACCAGAAGCTAAAACCTGAAAAAAAAACTCTAACAAAATTCAAAAGGACCAATGAGGATGCCTATTCCAAGCCCTAGACTGGTCTCCCTGTACCGTCAGGTCCCAATCAACACAATTCTCTCATAAAAGTGCAGATAGGCCCCTTCCAATACAAGATGGCCTGGAAAATGTGATCAGAACCAACAAACCACTACAAACAGTTACCGAAGCAGCAGGCCTGGATCTGGACTATGCTACAGCTACTAGCTACTCTAGTTTCAGCAGGAAACACTAAATAATATTTAACACAGCAGAAAAATGGCAGTGAGTCACTGACAAAATGTTTAAAACAGCAGAAAATCAGCCAAGAGGCTCTAAAGAATTATTTAAACAGTTAACAAGTCATTTAATTAAGTACTGCTTAGTGGGAAAACCAGAGCAGGCAGATCAGATAGCTTTAAAACAGTGAAAAAGCACCAGTAAATACTTGACAGTGTAAACAACAAAAAGCTTGCTAAACAGTGAAAACAGCAATAAAATTTGAATTTACTGGCACAGTATAGCAGGCAATTGCTGTATAACCTAAAATAATTAATTAATTTGAACACATAAAATAATTAAGTAATTTGATTCTGAGTAGACAAGCTGCTCCACCAATCACACACTTCCAGATATCACTATTATTGCTTTCATGAGTGATGAAGTCCCCACTACAAAATCCATAGGTGGCACCTATTTAGCATCTCATCTATGTTTCCTGTGATGCCAAGTGGTTTAAACAGCTGTTAGATGCATATGCAGAAACAACTTACAGTTTTCCTTTTTGCAACACATAGTTAAACTTAGGCGACCCTATCATTCACTGGCAGAAATTCCAACTGAATGCCACACACCTATGGGCTTGTAAGCACCGCCACCTGCCCGTTCCTTCTCTTCACAGTATCAGAGAAAGAGGAAAGACAGAGAAAGAGAGAGAGACAGGCAGACAGAATCCAATTGAGAAGTTTGGTCTAGGAACCACTGCTGTGTATATTGGTAAGGCCAACTAAATGCAGATGATACTATTAAATCTCCTGAACAGGTTCTGTCTCCTTCCCCAGCAGTCATGGGACATTCCATGTCTAAAGAGCCAGTTTGACAAAAACATAGAAGAGGACTTTTTGGGGAGCCCCAAACAGGTTCTGAGAAACTATCTCACAACTCAAGAAGAAAGTGGGATATTTCCCAGGCTATTTTCAGCAAAGGCAGAGAAATTCTGGTCTTAGGTGAAGAAATCGTTGAAAGGTGGAAGGAATACTTTGATGAACTTGAATGTAGTAGATATGTTCTTCTTTGAGGGGGCAGTTACAGGCGCATATGTTGGACCTTAATCAGTTTCATTAGGGGAGTTCACTGAACAGTTAAATAGTGTCACCGTGGCATGGCTCCGCAGTGGAAGACATCTAGTGCCACCGTGGCATGGCTCCACAGTGGAAGACATCTAGTGCCACCGTGGCATGGCTCCGCAGTGGAAGACATCTAGTGCCACCGTGGCATGGCTCCACAGTGGAAGACATCTAGTGCCACCGTGGCATGGCTCCGCAGTGGAAGACATCTAGTGCCACCGTGGCATGGCTCCGCAGTGGAAGACATCTAGTGCCACCGTGGCATGGCTCCACAGTGGAAGACATCTAGTGCCACCGTGGCATGGCTCCACAGTGGAAGACATCTAGTGCCACCGTGGCATGGCTCCGCAGTGGAAGACATCTGACTAGAAATGTTGAAAGCAGTAGACATTTTGTGTATGTGGTTGTTAACATGCCTTCTCAATTCTAGGTGGAAAGCCTGGACATTAACTTGTCAAAGCAGTCATGAAACTTTGTCAATACTATTTGCATGTGTTTTTTTGGACTTAGAAAAGGCATGGAATGCATTGTGGAAAGTGCTACACCAGCATGGAGCCAGAGGTTTAAAAGATATATAAACATGTATCTTGAAATGCATTGTGAGAAATGCTACACCCACATGGAGCCACAGGGTGCTGCTGCAGTCTGCCCTTCAGTTGCTCTAAGTAGTGAGAGCTGTGTTCACGTTCTTACTGCTGACTTAAATATATTCAAGGTGGGCAACAAACATCATCAGCGATGTGTGCTCTTTCCCAAATTTGTGTAATTTCTCAAGGGCAGGATATTATGACCCAGACCAGCTAGGGTCTAGACAGCACTTAGTTTGAAGACACGATAACAACGTGTTTGTTGTTTGCAGAAGATGCTGTCCTCTTAGCCTCCAATGGCTGTGACTTCAGTGGGGGGGGGGGGCAGCTGCCACAGTGGAGGAGTTTCATTATCTTGGATTCTGGTTCACAGGTGAAGGTAGAGGAGACTGGGTGACTGATAAGGAGATGAATACAAGAGTAATAGCAATGCAGGTGTTGTACAAAACTGTAGAGGTGAAGTGAAAAATCAGTCATAAGAAAAAGATCAAGACAAACTCAGCAATCTGCAAGGACCTCTGGGCATGATCGCTGCTGCTTCATTCTGAGAAGACTCAGTGGAAGTAGTTGTGGTACCTTGTCATGATACTTAGTAGGCAACTACCATGGAGGGTACACAACGGTACTTCCCACTGGGAGGAAGCCCAAAGACAGACCCAAATCATTTTGGAAGAAGTATATCTCTCAGCTTACCAAGGAATGCTTGAGGATTCCCACAGGATGAGGTAGTGACTATTTTTGGGGACAGAGAGGGCTAAATTACCCTATTTAGCTTGTTACCACCTTGACTATCAGTTTAAAAAGTGATGATGATGATGGTGGTGATGATGATGATGATGAGGATGATGGTGAGGATGATGGTGAGGATGATGATCATGGTGATGATGATGATGAGGATGAGGATGATGGTGAGGATGAGGATGATGATGGTGATGGTGATGACGCTGATGATGATGAGGATGATGGTGAGGATGATGATGATAATGGTGATGATGATGAGGATGATGGTGATGACGATGATGATGATTAGGATGATGGTGAGGATGAGGATGATGATGATGGTGATGACGATGAGGATGATGATGATGAGGATGATGGTGAGGATGAGGATGATTATGATGATGGTGATGACGATGATGATGATGATGAGGATGATGGTGAGGATGAGGATGACGATGGTGATGACGATGATGATGACAGTGATGAAGATGATGAGGATGATGGTGAGGATGAGGATGATGATGGTGATGATGATGATGATGATGATGAGGATGATGGTGAGGGTGAGGATGAAAATGATGATGGTGATGACGATGATGATAATGATGATGATGATGAGGATGATGGTGAGGATGAGGATGATGGTGAGGATGAGGATGGTGATGACGATGAGGATGATGGTGAGGATGAGGATGATGATGATGATGATGATGGTGATGACGATGATGATGACAATGATGATGATGATGAGTATGCTGCCTTACTGGTTCATGTGTTCATACTATTCAATTAATTGAGAAGATCATTGGAAGCCTATCCACTGTATATTACTTGCTGAGGTACCCACCCCTTTCCCACCAGGCCTGAGGGAGTAAGGCCAGGGATGAACTTGTGGTTACCCATCCAGTGACTTAGGTTAGAGTTAAAGATGGAGACACAGCTGCTCTGTTTGACATGGTGACTGGGATCATGATCCAAAGATGGGGGGTTCTGTGGGAGCGATATCTAACCTTCTAACAAGTCCTCTTAATACCTTTGGCAGATTTAGATCACTAAATGGATGTTAATGGTATTTGAAGTTTTATGAATGTGTAGAGGGTCTAACAATTTAGCAATGTTTGTGATTTTGCAGGCTAGGAAGACATCACTACAAAGAAGGAAGAGAGAGAAAATAAAGTGATAACGCTTGTAGTTGGCACATTTACCGTTATGAGCTCATAACCAAGATTCTTTTGGTAAGGAAATGCTGTTTTTTTTAGCTGGATGACATGACTGGTTAATGCATGTCAAAGGAGGTATTACATTTGAGTTTTGATCTAATAATGGTGGAATAAAGTGGGACTATAAATTCCCTGGTTGTGGAGAAAATTTCTCTTAGCAATTATTTATACCAACTAGAAGAAATTTCTGACAATGGTTATATGTGCTGGTTGAAGGTGAGCTCACTGTCCATGAATCGACCCTTGTCTCTAACTGTCCATGAATCGACCCTTGTCTCTAACTGTCCATGAATCGACCCTTGTCTCTAACTGTCCGTGAATCGACCCTTGTCTCTAACTGTCCGTGAATCGACCCTTGTCTCTAACTGTCCATGAATCGACCCTTGTCTCTAACTCTCCGTGAATCGACCCTTGTCTCTAACTGTCCATGAATCGACCCTTGTCTCTAACTGTCCATGAATCGACCCTTGTCTCTAACTGTCCGTGAATGCATTGTGGAAAGTGCTACACCAGCATGGAGCCAGAGGTTTAAAAGATATATAAACATGTATCTTGAAATGCATTGTGAGAAATGCTACACCCACATGGAGCCACAGGGTGCTGCTGCAGTCTGCCCTTCAGTTGCTCTAAGTAGTGAGAGCTGTGTTCACGTTCTTACTGCTGACTTAAATATATTCAAGGTGGGCAACAAACATCATCAGCAATGTGTGCTCTTTCCCAAATTTGTGTAATTTCTCAAGGGCAGGATATTATGACCCAGACCAGCTAGGGTCTAGACAGCACTTAGTTTGAAGACACGATAACAACGTGTTTGTTGTTTGCAGAAGATGCTGTCCTCTTAGCCTCCAATGGCTGTGACTTCAGTGGGGGGGGGGGCAGCTGCCACAGTGGAGGAGTTTCATTATCTTGGATTCTGGTTCACAGGTGAAGGTAGAGGAGACTGGGTGACTGATAAGGAGATGAATACAAGAGTAATAGCAATGCAGGTGTTGTACAAAACTGTAGAGGTGAAGTGAAAAATCAGTCATAAGAAAAAGATCAAGACAAACTCAGCAATCTGCAAGGACCTCTGGGCATGATCGCTGCTGCTTCATTCTGAGAAGACTCAGTGGAAGTAGTTGTGGTACCTTGTCATGATACTTAGTAGGCAACTACCATGGAGGGTACACAACGGTACTTCCCACTGGGAGGAAGCCCAAAGACAGACCCAAATCATTTTGGAAGAAGTATATCTCTCAGCTTACCAAGGAATGCTTGAGGATTCCCACAGGATGAGGTAGTGACTATTTTTGGGGACAGAGAGGGCTGAATTACCCTATTTAGCTTGTTACCACCTTGACTATCAGTTTAAAAAGTGATGATGATGATGATGGTGGTGATGATGATGAGGATGATGGTGAGGATGATGGTGAGGATGATGATCATGGTGATGATGATGATGATGATGAGGATGATGGTGAGGATGAGGATGATGATGGTGATGACGCTGATGATGATGAGGATGATGGTGAGGATGATGATGATAATGGTGATGATGATGAGGATGATGGTGATGACGATGATGATGATTAGGATGATGGTGAGGATGAGGATGATGATGATGGTGATGACGATGAGGATGATGATGAGGATGATGGTGAGGATGAGGATGATGATGATGATGGTGATGACAATGATGATGATAAGGATGATGGTGAGGATGAGGATGAGAATGATGATGGTGATGATTATGATGATGATGATGAGGATGATGGTGAGGATGAGGATGATTATGATGATGGTGATGACGATGATGATGATGATGAGGATGATGGTGAGGATGAGGATGACGATGGTGATGACGATGATGATGACAGTGATGAAGATGATGAGGATGATGGTGAGGATGAGGATGATGATGGTGATGATGATGATGATGATGATGAGGATGATGGTGAGGGTGAGGATGAAAATGATGATGGTGATGACGATGATGATAATGATGATGATGATGAGGATGATGGTGAGGATGAGGATGATGGTGAGGATGAGGATGGTGATGACGATGAGGATGATGGTGAGGATGAGGATGATGATGATGATGATGGTGATGACGACAATGATGATGATGATGAGTATGCTGCCTTACTGGTTCATGTGTTCATACTATTCAATTAATTGAGAAGATCATTGGAAGCCTATCCACTGTATATTACTTGCTGAGGTACCCACCCCTTTCCCACCAGGCCTGAGGGGGTAAGGCCAGGGATGAACTTGTGGTTACCCATCCAGTGACTTAGGTTAGAGTTAAAGATGGAGACACAGTTGCTCTGTTTGACATGGTGACTGGGATCATGATCCAAAGATGGGGGGGGGGTTCTGTGGGAGCGATATCTAACCTTCTAACAAGTCCTCTTAATACCTTTGGCAGATTTAGATCACTAAATGGATGTTAATGGTATTTGAAGTTTTATGAATGTGTAGAGGGTCTAACAATTTAGCAATGTTTGTGATTTTGCAGGCTAGGAAGACATCACTACAAAGAAGGAAGAGAGAGAAAATAAAGTGATAACATGGTTGGCACATTTACCGTTATGAGCTCATAACCAAGATTCTTTTGGTAAGGAAATGCTGTTTTTTTTAGCTGGATGACATGACTGGTTAATGCATGTCAAAGGAGGTATTACATTTGAGTTTTGATCTAATAATGGTGGAATAAAGTGGGACTATAAATTCCCTGGTTGTGGAGAAAATTTCTCTTAGCAATTATTTATACCAACTAGAAGAAATTTCTGACAATGGTTATATGTGCTGGTTGAAGGTGAGCTCACTGTCCATGAATCGACCCTTGTCTCTAACTGTCCATGAATCGACCCTTGTCTCTAACTGTCCATGAATCGACCCTTGTCTCTAACTGTCCGTGAATCGACCCTTGTCTCTAACTGTCCGTGAATCGACCCTTGTCTCTAACTGTCCATGAATCGACCCTTGTCTCTAACTGTCCGTGAATCGACCCTTGTCTCTAACTGTCCATGAATCGACCCTTGTCTCTAACTGTCCATGAATCGACCCTTGTCTCTAACTGTCCGTGAATCGACCCTTGTCTCTAACTGTCCATGAATCGACCCTTGTCTCTAACTGTCCGTGAATTGACCCTTGTCTCTAACTGTCCTTGAATCGACCCTTGTCTCTAACTGTCCGTGAATCGACCCTTGTCTCTAACTGTCCATGAATCGACCCTTGTCTCTAACAACATATATACTTTATACAAGTGTCATCATTATGATAGCTACATAAGTGTTCTTGCTTCCCAAAGAAAAGAGAGCTTTGCCACGCTGCTCCACATAACGCTGCCCCTGCCCCTAACCCTAATGTGCAGCTAACCTTCCAAAGACTCTTTCCATAACATTACCTTTACACAGGACAGCTCAGGCACTCACCATGTACACATATACACACAGCCACGCTGTATCTATCCCCTCACTTACCCTTACCCTTACCCTAAAGAACTCCTACACACACTAAACCTATCCCCTTACCTAACCTTTACCTTCTCCCTAAAGCACTCACACATGCACACAAACTCTCAGCCCCATTACTTTTCTGTGGCAACCAACCTGAAGTCACCCACAACAGCAGTCATGCAAATGTCCCTTTCCACAATGTGTGCAGGAGTTCACTTGCATAGCAGAAGCAAACATCAACCAAGTGAACTGGAACCAAATATATATATATATATATATATATATATATATATATATATATATATGTATATATATTTTTTATTTTATTTTATTTAACATTTGTTGACCGGGAAAGTCCGACTAGGTTCCACAGATCCTGTTTTCAGCAGAGGCCCAGGGAGAAATGCTCCAGAAGCATGTCTTTAGAATGTGGGAGGAAACCGGAGTACCCGGAGGAAACCCACGCGAACACAGGAAGAACATGCAAACTCCACACAGAAGGCACCCCAGCCGAGAATCGAACCGGAGAACCTCTTGCTGTGAGGTGACAGCATTAACCGCTGCACCACTGCGCCGTCCATGAGTTATATACACATATATATTACACACACACACACACACACACACACACACACACACACACACACACACACACACACGTGTAGATATATATCCATATCTATCTACCTATCTACCTATCTATCTGTCTATCTATCTATCTATCTATCTATCTATCTATCTATCTATCTATCTATCTATCCATCTGCCTATCTATCTATCTATCTATCTATCTATCTATCTATCTATCTATCTATCTATCTATCTATCTATCTATCTCATACCGCTCAGTCTCTAAGAGTAATAAATCTGGACGAAGCCAAAAATAATGGGGAGGCAAAGTGCAAAACAAAAATAGGAATACATTTGAAATGTTGCTCTTATAAACTTAAAATGTTTCTAGAATAACAGGCTTTGTGTTAGCATGCATTTATTTTCTAAAGAATATGAAGTCTGAAACTCAAATGTATGTCATTCTTGTGACTTTACTCCCCAACAATTTGCCAGACCAAAAATATAAGGCGAAAATCTGGACAGTTGAGAGGAATGATCTATCTATAAATATACCAATATGGCTATAGATGTATAGATAGATATATATAGGTAAGTATGCTTTCAGGCAATTGGCCAGTTAGTAGTGAAACACTTGTAGAATAGTAATCTGATGCTATGCAAATAGCATAATGGTTATGAAGTAGAAAGAGCTTAGTCTGAAGCTTTTGTACTCTTTTTTTTTTTGCTAAACACTACTTACACATACATTTAATTTACAGTCTGAGAATGTATGTTAAATGTATATCAGATCTGAGGATAGTTTTCACGTAAAGGACCTTAAGGAAATATTTTCTCTGGGTAATTCAGGAAGTGAAAAACATATCTTGCTAATTTATACTTTTTTGTCTGAATGAGAAAGTGTACCCTAAATCCTTTAATTGGAGCATTCTGTTAAGCTGCTTACTCAAATATCCTGTTCATAGACTTTTCTTACTGATATTCAAAGGCATTTCATCCAAGAATGACTTGGCAATTTGCCATTTCTCTTCCAGTTTCAGTTTAATTCTCTGTTTGCAATGGTTTCCAACTATATTACTAATTTCAGTGTTTAGTAGTTTACTATTTTTTGGCATGAGTTTGATAAATTTAAGTCATAAACAAACTAAAACAATGATTAATAGTCAAAGCTGATTTTTTACAAATAAAGGTTATAACACTGGAATTTACTTTTATTTATATCAGTATTTAATTAAAAAATATGCATTTAAGTTCCAGTTCTCATACACGTGCATAATACAGATTGAGTTGCTAAACATGCATTAAGTGAATGCTACGGAAGAATTATTTATAATTTTTATTAGATCACACTTTGTAAAAGTCATATTTCTGCTTGTGACATATGAGAAAAATGAATTAATTTGAATCTATTCAGAAGTAAGAGCATAGTGTTAAAAATAAACTTTAATCAGAAAGGTTACAACAGGAGACTTTTCAAACATATACAATGGGCCTATGTGATAGAAATGAGCATCACAGTTATTATGCTAAAAGAATGCATTTATAACTCGGTGCTTTTCAGGTTATGAAACATATTATATACTACTACCCAGAAAGGGGGTAAGAAGGCACAACTTGTTGAGGAATGCGGAGGTGCAAAACATCTCCAAGATGTGTGAACAAGACTTACACAGGATGAAACATCAAACACAGTAAAATGTGAGAAAATCACTTTTAACAGCCGTTTCACACATAAATCAAAGAATGTGCATGGAAACAGACATGTTATTAGCATTTAGGGAAAGCAAAGCAGTTCAGAAGCTGGAGTAGGGAAGTAAGACATGTGGTTGAATGCAGTCTGGCTAAATTTGGAAAATGGCACATAAGTTAAAAATTTAGGCAGAAGACAGATTTTCCAAAACAGGGTTTTGTCCTCATCCTCAGGTGCATGACCCCAGAGTTGACCTCTTCCTCCCTAATGTTATGAAGTCCTGTTCCTCTCCTTGGTAGCAGCAGGTCCTGCCATCCTCACTTATACCATGCAATCATGATACCCTCGTTAATCATCACACTCCCCTACCCTCCATGATAGTATAAAGTCCTGTTCCCTCCTTGACAGCAGCAGGTCCTTCCATCCTCACTAATACCATGTAATCATGATACCCGCCTTAATCATCACACCCCGCTACCCTCCATGATAGTATAAAGTCCTGTTCCCTCCTTGGTAGCAGCAGGTTCTGCCATCCTCACTTATACCATGCAATCATGATACCCTCCTTAATCATCACACCCCGCTACCCTCCATGATATTATAAAGTCCTGTTCCTCTCCTTGGTAGCAGCAGGTCCTGCCATCCTCACTTATACCATGCAATCATGATACCCCCCCCTTATTCATCACACCCCACTACCCTCCATGATAGTATAAAGTCCTGTTCCCTCCTTGGTAGCAGCAGGTTCTGCCATCCTCACTTATACCATGCAATCATGATACCCTCCTTAATCATCACACCCCACTACCCTCCATGATATTATAACATCCTGTTCCTCTCCTTGATATTACCATATCCTTCCCCCTTCCTTATATTACCACATTCTACCCCACCCTGATATCACCACATTCTGTTACTTTTCTGATATCATCAGGTCCTGTTCCTCTTTAATATCATCAGGTCCTATTCCCCTTCAGAATGTCACCAGGTCCTGCTTCCTCGGTGTCATCAGGTCCTATTCTCCTTCATAATGTCACCAGGTCCTGCTTCCC
Organism: Protopterus annectens; assembly: GCF_019279795.1. Lineage (NCBI taxonomy): Eukaryota > Metazoa > Chordata > Ceratodontiformes > Protopteridae > Protopterus > Protopterus annectens. Next base: position 1,783,895,308 of record NC_056744.1, on the reverse strand, counting down.
CAGTGTCATCAGGTCCAAACTCCCTCCTTGATGCCACCAGAACCTTCTCCCCTTCCTGATTTCACCAGGACCTGCTTCACAAGTTTCATCAGTTACTGGATTCCTTCTTGATACCACCAGAACCTTCTCTTTTCTCAATTTCACCTGGAACTGCTGCAATAATGTCATTGGGTCCTGATTTTCTCTCTTGACATCACCAGCACCTTCTCTTCTTCCTGATATTATTAGGTCCTTCCTCCTCCATGTTTCACCTGATCAGGTTTTGTTACCTTCCCATATACTCCCATATCCTACTAACATCAGGTTACCTTCCCATATACTCCCATATCCTACCCCCTCCCTGATATCACCAAGTTCCTTTCCTTTCCTCTCTGATAACATCAGGTTTTGTTACCTTCCCATATACTCCCATATCCTACCCCCTCCCTGATATCACCAAGTTCCTTTCCTTTCCTCTCTGATAACATCAGGTTTTGTTACCTTCCCATATACTCCCATATCCTACCCCCTCCCTGATATCACCAAGTTCCCCTTTCCTCTCTGATAACATCAGGTTTTGTTACCTTCCCATATACTCCCATATCCTACCCCCTCCCTGATATCACCAAGTTCCTTTCCTCTCTGATAACATCAGGTTTTGTTACCTTCCCATATACTCCCATATCCTACCCCTCCTGATACAAAAAAAACCCCCAAAACCCAAACCCCCCTTTTTCCACTTTTCCCCCCTTTTATTTTTTTTCCCTTTTTTACACTTCCCCAAAAATTTTCTTTTTAAATTTCTTTTTAAAATTTTTTCTTTTTTTACAATTTTTTTTTAACCACAAAAACTTCCCCCTTTTTTTTTTTTCAAACCCCCCCCTTTTAAAAAATTCCCTTTTTTTAAAAAAAAAAAATTTATATTTTTTTCCCCCTTTTAAAAAAAAATCCCTTTTTTAACAAAATTTTTAAAATTTCCCCTTTTTAAATTTTTTTCTTTTTACCCCAAAATTTCCCCCAAAAAAAAAATTCCCCCCCTTGAGGTATCTTTAAATAAAAACTTATTAAAACCCTTTTCCAAAATTTTAAACCCTTTCCCGGTACATTCAGAAATTTTTTATCATGCAATCAGATACCCCTTTTTAAAAACCCCATCCTCCTTTTTTCCCAAACCTTTTTTCCAAATAATTCCTCCAATTTTAATTTACATCCCGAATATTTTTGGCTTAAAAAAAATTTTTTTTTCCAAATGCCCATTTATTATTTTCCCCTGAATCCCTTTTCCTTGGGCAAACCCTTTTTAAAATTTCCCCCCCGATTTCACCATTTAAAATTTCAAAAATGATTGGAACCCCTTTTTCCGTCTAATTGCAGGGTCCATTTTTAAAAATAAGGGGGCCCTTTGGAATTTTTTTTTTCCAAAAATAAAAATTTTTTCCAAAAATTTAAAAATTTCCTGGGTTTCTTTTTTTTCTTTTAAATTTTTCCCTTTAATTTTCCCCCCCCAGTCTCCCTTTTGTAAAAGGTTTATTTAAAAATTTAAATTTTTAAAAACCTTTTTTTAAAATTTTTTTTTTAAAAAAAAATTTTTTAAATTTTGAATAAACAATTTTTTTTAAAAAATTTTTATTAAAGGGACCCCTTTTTTTTTTTCAAAATTTTTTTAAAAAATCCGTTTTTTAAAATTTTTTTTAAATTTTAAATTTACAAAAATCCCCCTCCCTTTTTTTAAAACCCCCTTTTTTTCCCCTAACACTCCCTTTTCAAGTTCCCCCTTTAAAAAAGGTTTTTTACATTTTAAACCCCCATAAACCCAATTTTTTTTTAAAAAATTTTTCCTTTAAAAAAAATTTTTAAAAAAGGGGTTTTAAAAAAAATTTTTTTTTTTGAAATTTGGTTTTTTTTTTTAATTTAAAACCCCAAAAAAAGGGGGGTTTTTTTTTTCGGTTTTTCCTTCCATTAATTTTTTTGGAAAAAAATTTTTTCCCCCTTTTTCCGTTTTTTCCTTCCCTTTTTAAAATTTTTTTAAAAATTTTTTTTTTGGGAAACCGGTTACCTTTTAAAAGAATTTTTTGAAAGAAAGAATTAATTTGTTTTTGGTAAACATAGGTTTTTTCCTTTTTAATGATTTCAAAGGGTTTTCAAACATAAAATCCATTTATAAAAACTAATTTTTATGCTAAAAATATTTATAAAATTCTTTTTGGTTATAAAAAAAATTTAACCCCCAAAAAAAACACAACTTGTTAGGGAAAAGGGGAAACCCCCTGGTTAAAAAGACTTCATGGTAAAATAAAACAGAAATTTAGAAAATCCCTTTTCAGGGTTTTCAAAAAAAAAATAAAAGAATTTTTGAAAAACAAATTGGTGGGGGAAAAAAAATGTGGGTTTAAGGTTTAAATTTGGAAATCAAATTTAAAAAATTTGGCAGAACAGATTTCAAAACAGTTTTGTCCTTACCCTGTACCCCAATTCCCTCCTAATTAAAATCCTTTTCCTCTTTTACATCAGGTTGACCTCCTTATCCATCTCTGTACCTTCCTTATTATTACATTTTACCCCCCATATATATAAAGTCCTTTCCTCCTTGATACACAGTCCTGCCTTTCCTTATACATGCATTGTTACCTTCCTTAATCATCACCTACCCTCCTGATATCACAAGTTCCTTTCCCCCTTTGATACATCTTTTTCCTAACCATCCCCATACCTCCTAATCACACCCCAAACCCCCCATAATTTTATAAATCCTTTCCCCTTTCCTTTATACACCCAAATCCTTTCCATCCTTATAACATCAATATTTACCTTTAATCACATACCACCTCCTGATATAAAGTTCCTTTCCTCCTCTGTACACAGGTTACCTCCTATACCATATCCATGAAAACCCCCTTTATTTTTATCACCCCACTACCTCCATGATATAAAAGTCCTGTTCCTCCTGTACACAGGTTCCATTTACTTATACCATCAATCATGATACCCTCCTTAATCATACACCCCACTACCCTCCCTGATATCACCAAGTTCCTTCCTTGATAACATATTTTTCCCTTCCATTTTACCCATTCCCACCCCTCCCTGATATCACCAACTTCTTTCTGATAACATCAGGTTTCTTCCCCCTTCATATCACCATTACCTCCTTCCTCCTGATCATCAGGTTTTTCCTTCATAATTTAATCCCTTCTAATCCAAATCCTCCCTTGAACATCAGAACCTTTCTTCCCTTCCTGATTTCACCAGCCCCCCTTTATCATCGTTTTGTTCCTTATTATACCCCAACCTTTCTTTCCAATTTTCCCTCTCTGATAAATCAGGTTGATTTTCCTCTTACTCCCAGCACCCCTCCCCGATATTAAATTTCCTTTCCCCTGTAACATCAGGTTTTGTTACCTTCCCATATACTCCCATATCATACCCCCTCCCTGATATCACCAAGTTCCCCTTTCCTCTCTGATAACATCAGGTTTTGTTACCTTCCCATATACTCCCATATCCTACCCCCTCCCTGATATCACCAAGTTCCCCTTTCCTCTCTGATAACATCAGGTTTTGTTACCTTTCCCCTATACCCCATATCCTACCCCCCCCTGATATCACCAAGTTCCTTTTCTCTCTGATAACATCAGGTTTTGTTACCTTCCCATATACTCCCATATCCTACCCCCTCCCTGATATCACCAAGTTCCCCTTTCCTCTCTGATAACATCCTGTTTTGTTACCTTCCCATATACTCCCATATCCTACCTCCCTGATATCACCAAGTTCCTTTCCTCTTGATAACATCAGGTTTTGTTACCTTCCCAATCCCCTATTCCCTCCCTGATATCCCAGTTCCTTTCCCTCTCTGATAACATCAGGTTTTTTCCTTCCTTACTCCCCTATCCTACCCTCCTGATATCCCAATTCCTTTCCTCTCTGATCACATTTTTTACTATATCTCCCATATTCCCTCCCTGATATCACCAAGTTCCTTTCCCCTCTGATAACATCAGGTTTGTTACCTTTCCCCTATACCCCATATCCCCTCCCCGATATCACCAATTCCCTTTCCCTCTCTGATAACATCAGGTTTTGTTTTCCCCTATACCCCATATCCTACCCTCCTGATATCACCAAGTTCCTTTCCTCTTCTGATAACATCAGGTTTTTACCCCTATACTCCCATATCCCCTCCCTGATATCACCGTTCCTTCCTCTCTGATAACATCAGGTTTTGTTACCTTCCCATATACTCCATATCCCCCCTCCCTGATATCACCTTCCTTTCCTTCTGATACATCGGGTTTTGTTACCTTCCATATACTCCCATATCCTACCCTCCTGATATCACCAAGTTCCCCTTTCCTCTCTGATAACATCAGGTTTTGTTACCTTCCCATATACTCCCATATCCTACCCCCTCCCTGATATCACCAAGTTCCTTTCCTCTCTGATAACATCAGGTTTTGTTACCTTCCCATATACTCCCATATCCTACCCCCTCCCTGATATCACCAAGTTCCTTTCCTCTCTGATAACATCAGGTTTTGTTACCTTCCCATATACTCCCATATCCTACCCCCTCCCTGATATCACCAAGTTCCTTTCCTCTCTGATAACATCAGGTTTTGTTACCTTCCCATATACTCCCATATCCACCCCCCCCCCCCCCCCCCCCCCCCCCCCCCCCCCGCCCCCCCCCCCCCCCCCCCCCCCCTTATATCCCCCCCCCAAGGGTTTTTTTCCCTTTTTCCTCCCCTGATAACATCAGGTTTTGTTTTACCCCTTTCCCATATAAACTCCCATTTTTTTCCCTTTCCCCCCCCTGATATCACCAACCCGTTC
>NC_056744.1:1783861824-1783889996 GCF_019279795.1 Protopterus annectens | reverse complement strand
CCCACATCAAGAGCCTAGTCCATAGTGATGGCCACTGCAACACAAGAGCTAGAAGTGGGACAGCTATGGGAGGCAGGCCCTACACATATCTGTGAGCAAAGGATGGCCAAATTGTATGAGCAGGCAAGCGAGCATGTCCAGGAAGTCACACAGACAGGATATGTACTCTTGTAGTTCATTAGGCAAGTCCTGCAAAACAGTTATCACCTTTGCAAAGACAGAAGTATTGCTGACCTCTGCCTCAATGATGGACCCGCATGTTCTCTTCATCACAGAAAAAAGAAATTTGGGAGGTGGTAAGCACCATGAATATCTATGGCCACGAACATGTCGACCACCTCTGTCACCCTCATATCTTGTGAAGCATGAAACCAACAACGAACGCTGTAACACAGGAGGATACATACCTTCCCAACTAGGTCTGTTGGCAAAAATATGCCCTTGATTGGAAATCTGTGTATCTTGTGTGGACTAAAAAAGCATTGTAGGTGCACCTGAATTCCACAACAGTTTGGGCTTATCCCTGTATTAAGTGCAAAGTGTATTTTGTTAACTGTAGGCCAGGAATGGCAGCTGCCCCCCTCCCCCATTCACAAGCTAGCATTTCTTGTAATCTTTGATTACATAACTCCTTAATATAAGTCATACACCCTTTTAGTAGTTGTTCCTGCCCCCAGCTAAGCCAAACACACTAAAGTTAACATAAGTACAAATACACAGCACAAGGTTTCTGAATCGGCTAAACAGCACATTGTAGGCAATAAAGATATTACTTTTGTTCTGTAAGGTCCTGCATATATTCTACATATATATTACATTTGCTAATAGACAAACAGCTACTGATTGTTTTTTGAGCTTTCTCACATCTATTCTCGCATCTCAGGTGTAGCCCCGCTAAGATTGCGCTCCCTTCGCTCTCCTCCCAACCCTATTTCCACCCACCCCCATATCATTTCATTTATACCTAACCATTAACACCCACTCTGCACCTTACTTCCCCTTCCTGTTCTCCACACAAACCAGAACTAACCCCTCCCCTCTCCCACACTACACTAGCAAACTATTACTTCTCCTTCCACTACCCACATTACTCCTACTCCCCTACTTAAACATCACCTAAGAAACACACTCACACATAGCTAACAGCAAAATAAACCTATTACTTACTCCCCGATCACCAATTTCAGTAATCTAGCACTCAATACTCTTACCCATTATGCCTTTCTCTATTACCCCCATTACTCATCCTTCACGCTCTCACCTCACTTAATATCCAGTTATCTCCTGTTCTCAAAGTTTCATACAATACCTCATACTAGGGATACCTCATCTCATCATTCATTTACTATTTTCACTTCTATCTCTTCTACTGAAACTCCTTTTCCTAAAATCAAAATCCCCCCCACCTACACCACTTACCATAAAAATAAAACAGTATTTTATCTTTAACTTTTACAAGTATAACTGCCACTACTACCCTAATGTTCTAGTTGCAGGAGATATTCATCCCAATCCAGGTCCCACTCAGCACAACTCCACTGATAATTATACTCCCACTAACCTATACACGTCTGCCCCCCCCCCAAACCAAAAAAACAAATCTTTTACTCAAACACTAGAAGTATATTAAACATTGGAGGGGATAAATGTATCTCCAAACACCATCATACTAGGTGACTTTAACTACCCTAATATAGACTGGGAACACTACTCAAGCCCGAACACTCTAACCCAAAGATTCCTGGAGTTCATAAACTCAAATGCCATGGAACAACTAGTCACCATCCCCACAAGAGGAGAAAACATACTTGATCTCATCATCACGAACATGGGATCAAAATGTTCAACACCGGAAGTATACCCCTCACTGGTGAGATCAGATCATAAACTAATCTGGCTGGAGGTCCTCATCCCGCCCCCACCTGAAACAAAAAAGACCACAGTGAAAACTTCTCAAAAGCCGATTTCACACTTCTAAAAACTAGTGTGGTCTCCTTTAAGGCCCCTGAGCCAGTGGTAAACATTACTCAAACCGCTGAATCACTTTCTACAAATGCCTTCTACCAGCACCTACAGGACTGCATGGATCAGGCAATCCCAAACAAAACTAAGACTCTCTGTACCAAAGGCAAGCGTCCAGTCTGGGTGGACCCCAGCCATAAACAAGCTCTACAACAAAAGGAGGAAGCTACTACAAGATAGAGCAAAATCCTTGAAAGGTAAGACACCTTTGATCATTATAAGTAAAAAACTAAGAGCTCTCATAAAATCATCCAAGGCAAATTTTGAGAGAAAAATCGCCAAGGACTCTAAAGAGAATCATAAGGCCTTCTTTAGCTATGTTAGAAACCTAGGAGGAAACTCCCAGATATGCTCAGAATTAGTTCAAAATGATGTGAAAATTACTGAACCTACACACATTGCCAACATACTGGCTGACAGGTTCAGTGCAAACTCTTCCCCCAAAAGGAGAGAGATATCTATTCCAGAGGATTGTAGCCCAAACATCTCCAACGCCCAGGTGAGAACTGCCTCACTAAGGCAAAAACACAGCATCCATGGGACGGATGGTGTCCCGGCTGTGTGCTTCATGAACTCAATGAGGAATTAAACCCACAGTTAGGACAGCTGTTTAATCTTAGCCTCACCTCAGGATACGTACCCAAGGAGTGGCGCACGGCGACTGTGGTCCCACTTCACAAGGGCGGTGCCTCCACAGACCCTGGAAATTACCGCCCCATTAGCTTGACAAGCCTTATCTGCAAAGCCATGGAGAGGATCATAATGGAACTCATAAATAAAGACATAGGGAACTTGCAGACTTTGGATCCAACTCAGTTTGGCTTTGTCAAAGGCAGATCCTGCCTCTTAAACTTGGTTGACTTTTTCGAGACAGTCACCAAGGCCATTGATGAGGAAAGGCAGTCCATACAGCCTACCTCGACCTGGCAAAGGCCTTCGACACAATACCCCACTCAGGTATCATCGAAAAACTCATCAGCTTGAATGTAAACCCATACATCACAAGATGGGTTGCAAACTGGCTAAAGGACAGAACCCACAGGGTCAGAGTTGCTGGAGCCATGTCAGACTCAAAGCCTGTCACAAGTGGTGTCCCACAGGGCTCAGTCCTGGGTCCACTCTTGTTCGGCATCTACTTTTCTGAAGTACAAGCAAACACAGGAGGGTTATGGCTGACAAAGTTTGCAGATGACTGCAAACTGGGCGCCATAGTCGAAAACACATCTGACACAGATATCCTCCAGAAGGGCCTCACAGAAATGGATAACTGGTGCCAGAGCCATGGCCTGAAGTTAAACGCCAAAAATGCATAGTCATACCCTTTGGGAAAAACAAGGCTACCCCTAGCTACCATATAGGTGGCAATCCACTGAGCACAGAAAAGTCATCAGAGATCTGGGGACCCAGGTTGACAGTAGCCTTTCGTTTGACACTCATGTTGCTAAAGTAGTTAGGAAAACCTTCTATATCACCCACCTGATCATGAAGGGATTCACATCTAGATCAAGGGAGGTCATCGTCCCCTGTACTCATCACTTATTAGACCTATGATTGAGTACAATGCCCGTTCGGAATGTATCTGACCAGACACCTGCTGCAGCTTGAAAGGCCCCAAAAGTTCCTCACCAAAAGGATAAAGGGTCTCAAAAATATGTCTTATGCTGCCCGACTGAAAGAACTCAGCTCTATTCAGTCTCATACCGCTTGCTCAGAGGTGACCTGTGCCTGACATATAAGGCCATGTCAAACCCAGATTTGATGAATATGCTTCACCTCAAAAAATCTAGATCCCTCAGAACCACAAGGGCGGGAGACTTAAACCTTGACACGGTTATAAATAGAACGTGCTGGAGGGACAGATTCATCACCCAGAGACTCCCTATGCTGTGGAACAAAATCCCGGTACATGTGAGGCAGAGCACCTCTCTGGTCTTGTTCAAGAGGAATCTTGACCAATGGATGGGAGATTGCAGATATACCCCAGGGATTACTTCAGCGTCACTGCTTGACAGAGGCACAGCAAAATGATAGGCATAGTTTTTATTCAAACTAAAGGGGTGGCGAAAGCCACATAACTATGGGCTAGGCTTATAAATGCCCTTGGGCAGATAGCCTAGTATGAACCTATGAACCTATGAACCTATAAGGTTAGTGAACTTCATGCTTGGATCTCAAGCCACACTCCTGATGTCATCACCCTAACCGAAACTTGGCTAAAACCCCAACACCATGACAAAGACTTTCTCCCTCCTGGCTATAGTACACTGCACCTTGACCACCAAAAGAAAAAGGGTGGTGGAGTTGTCATTGTTTACTCTAACCACCTTACTCTGACAACTCCCAATAAAACTATCCCATCCATTCTCCTGCTGAAATACTGACAGCTGACCTTGTACTTAACACCCATACCACCATCACAATAGTAGTAATCTACATTCCCCCGGGGGATAACTTACCCCTGCTGGAAAACATTCTCTCATACTTCTCTCAACATATTCCTAATGAAACCATTATTCTTGCTGATGTCAGTATTAATTGTTTAACTCTCTGTACCCCATATTCTTCCTTACACATCAACTTGTACGGCTTTACTCAATTTCTCATTGATGCCATCCATACCAGCAACTCTCATACACACAGCACCCTTATCAATTGGATTCTAGTCTCTCATCCCTCTAAATATCACAATCCTGAAACCCTTCCCAACACACTAAGTGATCACTCCCCAGTAAAAGTACTTAGATATATCCCTCACTTTACTAAACAGCATAGATTTATCACATGCCACAAGCTTACTAATTTCCACACTGACACCTTTAAATCTCTTCTCTCTAAAGTTAACTGGGATTTCCTTAGACAACTCCCCCTTGACGAGGCTGTCCTGTCTTTCAACTCCACCTTTCTCCGTATTCTTGACTCACTTGCCCCACTTCGCACAGTCCGTATTAAATCTAATCTATCTCCATGGCTATTAAATTCCACCTGCATCCTAATCAGAAATAGAGACAGATCATGGAAAACATGAACCAAAACAAACCTCCCTACTGACTTGCTAAAATACAAAGAACTTAGAAATCAGATCAAAAAGCATATTAATAAAGGTAAAAGAGACTTATACTATAATCCACCCTCAGCCTTAAAATCTAACCCCCAAACTTCTGGAACTCCTTAAACCACATACTACATTCTGGTGGTCCCTGCTCCCCCAATCTTTGTCCTGATAACACTCCCAAAGATACTGCCTACACCTTCAACACATATTTCATTGACTCTGTATCCAAACTATTTAATCCCAGTGCCAATTCATCTACCTTTAATAATATTTCAAACCACTCTCTATCAAATCCCTCTATACTCTCATCAAATTCTTTTTCCCTAAAACCTGTACCCACTAAATCCCTACTTTCTAAACTCAAACCTTGCTCAGCTTCTACTGACAACATTCCTTCCCTTTTCCTTCAGTTAGCTACTGACTCACTTGTTCTACCTGTATCTATCTTAATCAACTGCTCCATTTCAGAGTCCAAAGTCCCTTCCATATGGAAAAAATTCTTCACTATACCAATACATAAAGGAGGTAACTCCTCACACATCACTAATTATAGACCAGTGGCCATCCTCTCTCCTATCTCTAAAGTTCTAGAAAAATGCATACATAAACAACTTATGCATTACCTACTCTGAAAATCTGCTCACACCTACTCAACATGGCTTTAGACCAAAGCATAGTACTACTACTGCCCTACTATCATTCCTTAATACTGTATCCCTTGCCAGAGATAACAACAAACTTGTCTCCTACCTATTCTTAGATCTCTCTAAAGCTTTCGACACTGTCTCTCACCCTCTCCTTCTGCACAAACTAACCAACCTTAACTTCTCTCCTCCTACTGTTACATGGTTTTCCAGCCACCTCACTGACAGATCTGAAGCAGTGAAGTGGCAATCTGCACTCTCCCCTCCTCTCCCAGTTAAAATGGTTGTCCCTCAGGGTTCCATCCTTGGTCCCCTAATTTTTAACATCTTCATTAATCTTCTTTATTCTTCCTGTCCTCAGTCATCACTGGTCCAATATGCTGATGACTCTACTGTCATCACTATTGCTAACTCTCCCTCCGAACTCATCTCTACAACACAGACTTCCTTTAACTCAGAAGAAAACTTGCTCTCTGATAACCAGCTTATCCTTAACCCCCAAAAAAGAAGCTACTGCTTTTTCTTCCTAAAAACTACAACCACATTAAATCCACTTTCACAATCCTGTCCCTCAATAACACACACATCGAGGTGGAAACTAGCACTAAACTCCTTGGTGTCATCATTGACAACCAACTTAAATTCGATGTACATATTAACAATTGTATCAAGAAAACCCATCAGAAACTAGGGCTCCTCTATCGTAACAAAACGTTTCTCATCAGTGAAGCTAAAGTAACTCTCTTATGCCTACCTCCTGCCCAGTCTATTTTATGGCTCTCAAATTCTTACTTGCCTCAACTCCACACTCCTTGCCAAACTTGAATCTACCTACAACAAGATAGCCAAATTTGCAGCACATCAAAATTACAAGTCACATCACTGTCTCTCACTCAAACACCTTAACTGTCTTGAACTACCTCACCAGCTTCTTCTCCCTCGACTCTGGATCATCCACTCCATCCTTTATCAGCCTTCTTACTGTCCTACACTATCATCTGTCATAGGTTCATAGGTTCATAGGTTAGTACTAAGCTAACTGCCCTTGCAAGCCATTTTAAGCTTAGCCAACTATCACTTGAGAGACTCAAACCCTGCACCTTGTGTTTGTAAGGCAAACACCTTAACCATTAGGCCACCCTCCCAACCAAAGAAACAGTCTCTGCAAGGCTCAAACCCAGGACACCCTACACCATAACACAAGTGATTTACCACTAAGCCATGTCTATTCACCTGCCAGATCTCTCTGGAGCTCTAACCTAGATCTGCTACAAATCCACAAAGCTAAAACTAAGAAAGGATGTATTCTCTATAGCTATAATCCTTCCAAGGGATGCAACAAACTCCCATTAGAGATCAGGTCATTCAAGCAACTTAGTCAATTCAAGCTAGCCACTAAAGAATACCTATTAAACCAGTGGACCTGCCTCTGTATCCACTCCCCCTTAAACAGCTTACCAACCCTAACGGCACACCTCTATCTGCTCCCAACCTTTGTAACTTTCTCTAACTCTCTAGACCTTGTCTTACATTAACTTCTCTATCTAAAGCACATTACATAATTCTTATCTGCATAATGTAAGATTTTATGTCTGGTGACAAAACTATTGTTATTCCTTCTGAATGATGTCGGATTCTAAATCTGACAGACATAATGATTAGTTTACTGTAGAAAATCATTGTTTTTTATGTATATGTTGCTTTGAATATTTTCTGTAAACCAGTTGTTGATTATTTACTTATTTTTGTAAATTATAATCTGTAGAACATGTGGAGCTTTTCTCCCTGGGCCTCTGCTAAAAAAGGGCTACATAGCTCAGTCGGATACACCTGGTCAATAAATGTAAAATAAATAAATAAATAGATTTTGCAGTTACACAGATCATGTTCATGGACTGGCTAGGCTATCTAGATTCCACATTTCCTGTATCCAACAGAGACATACTGCTCCCTGAATATGCCATCTGTTCACCATCTTCAGTCAGTGTTAGACTCATCTCCAACATTAAACAGTGAGATATCCACAGGAGTCACCTACAAAGACACAAAAAATACAATATCCACAATAAGTAATACTGATCTCCTGTACTTCATTCCCAATATAGAGATAATGAGGACAGCAAACATGCTACAACTTGAAGAAATAGACGCCCACACAAAGTGTACACTGTTCTGAGTGAACAGACAGCACAAGCAGAACTCACACCTTTGTTCTCTTAATTTTAGTTCTCCTGTTATTTTTCTTGCAGCCTTAAATATCAAGAGGGGATTCATAAAGGTAACCGCAAAGTGTAGACTATCTGTACACTTAGTGTAATGTTTCTGAATGACTAGAAAACACAAACAATGTGGTCGAGTTGTTCTTGAATACAGATTGTGTGTGTACACTTAGTGTCCACATAGTGTAGGTGTTAATGAATCTGGCCTTGTGCAGGTGCTCATAGTGCTTGAAGCCTTGATGCTCCAACATAATAAAGAAAACTGACTGATATGCACTAACCTGCCCAATTCAGCAGTATGCAATTCTTACTCAAGTACTGAAATACACCTATGGCATCTCCACTAGAGACTCAGGGGGTATGTTGCAGTTCTGCACCTTTGTCCAGCACACCATCTTGGGATAGTGACAAGTCTGATTCCCCCCATGTAGAGAGGCAAGGAACTGCTGTGTCTCATTAATGATAGTTCATCCAATAGGCTGTCTCTTGTCACCATTCCCGCCCATGCAAGTTGGGCAGCATGCCTTTATGTATATCTCTTCATGTCAGTGGCCCAGTCTCTGGCCTGCTTATAGGATTAGCCTTGGTTACCAACAGCATTAATGCCTTCAAGTACATCTTGCCATACATAGTTGCAGCAGAGATGGTGTGAAATCTCCTGGCTGAACATTTGTCGGCCATAGAAATGGAGGACCCGCATAACACCTCATTCTTCTTGTTTGACAGCTTGCATGCATGATGCTTTGCAAAGAAAGATTAATAAACCATACGAGTACAAAAAAAAAAGAATTGCTTTTCATATGACTCCCATCTGCCTTTGCATACCTGTCTGTGTCATTCTGATGTCATCAGATATGTGTGTTAGATAGACTTACTGGTTTAAAAGAATAAATGTCACAGCTCCTGCCATTGCTCTGGTAATGCCCAGTGTCAAAAGGCTGAAAACAAAGGCTGAAACTATGCGAGAAGAGCAAGTCTTGAACATCGTCGCTCTTTTTCTTTAAATTTCTTTTTTTACATGGGGTAAGCCCGTCAGACCCTCTGAACTTACATATACCAATCCCAAGATCACCATACCATGGAGGAAAGGGAATATTCTGGGAAATGGCCATTTCAGTCTTAGTATACAAGTCCTCTTTCAGTCACCATGTTTTGTGACTCACTCTAGCGGTTTCCAACATTTTAAATGGTTACTCTGCTGTTCACCTTAGTTTTGTTTACGTGTTGTTATTGTCATTATATTTTGGATCACATAAGTCATAATAAAGTAGTAGTGCACTTCACATTTTATTTCACACAATTTCTCACAGTTTTTCCACCTCCTTTCTTTGCAGAAATCATTTCTTTTTAATTTATTTGAATCTGTTATATTTTCTCTGCCTTTATTTTGTGTTTATATGCAGCAGTTTCCATGGCAGTGCCAATGACTTTGCCTGGTTCCATCCCATCAGTGAAGCCACCCTGCATTTTTCGATCTTTTAAGCTTTTCGACTACTGTTTGTGCCTTTATTACTGTTTTATTGCCTTATTTTCCTGTGTTTGTGAGCTTATATTGTTGATTGCACTTGTGGGCTAAAGTATTGCTTAAAAGTAACTAACAGGCTAATACACTGAAGTATACCAGCCTTTGACAGCAATTTAGTCGAAAACAAAGCATTTACTGCATTTTTTCCTGTCTGTTTGAAAAAAAAAAAAAAAAATATTTCTCCTTTCCTAAACTTTACTTGCTAGTTGTTCCAGTGATCAGATTTTGCTGATCCCTGGGCTTTGTATTTGGTTTCTGTGTTTCTCCATTTTCTTGTGTGGCCGGAGGTAGTTTCTTTACTCACCAGTGGGAGTGGGGAGTACTGAGCTGCTTGTTTGTCCTCAGAGGAGTGGTTAGAAGCAGCAACTTGTAATTTGTTGGCCATTTTGGGTCATTTCCTGTTTTTTCCAGCCCCCTGCTATAAAGCACGCGTTAGCGCGCTTTAGCGCGATTTAGCGCGGAGCTGCTACCGTTGCACACTAGGGCAGTGCCGGTTAAGCAGATTTAAACTATTAGGGCTACCTAAAGTTCACTCTTCAAATTTTCCCTTAAAACTACCTTCCTCAAAGTGTACTACTGTTCTATTTAGTGTATCCTCCAACTATAAATTATCTCTACTTGACTCCCAAGTAGACTATTCTCTATCCGTATAGCTAAGCACTTGCTCCTACAGTACTTATCACCTCGATACAGCACTCTTGTTATAGAAAGTACCCTAAAAAAAGCAGACCCCATTTCTCGGTCACCCACATCCCCAAAACCTTTTTTTAAGTTTTTCTGTCTATTCCTTCTAGCATGTCGAGGGATCAGTTGCTAATATCCTCTCCTGCTCAGCTGGTGAACCTGGGATTATTGAGGCAATGTTACAATTGCCTCATGTACATAGACAACCCTCTCCTCCTCCCACAAAACACAAGTACATGTGAGAGATGCAACTATACGGCCAAACTGGAGGCTGAGCTCTCTCAACATAGGACTGGCAAGACCAGACAGGAGGAGAAGGTAACCACACACACTATAGACCCAGTCTCACATAATACCATCACAACCTCAAATCATACACATAAACACACAAAGACATACTCGGAGGCTCTGATCAAAAAATTTACCAAAACAGCAGAGGCCACCAAAGCAGACACCCAAACAACTACCACCTCAGAACACAACACCTGCATCACATAGACCACACAGTCAGAGTGTCAAGCAGTCACAGCCCTTAAGGCCAAACACTATGCCAGACACACTAGTCATTGGTGACTCCATAGTCAGACACACTGACGTCCCACTCACCAGACTGAGTAAGGAGAGGGTCACAGTAAGCTGCCTGTCGGGTGCTAGAATCCGCCACATAACGCATGCACTCAGGTCTCTCAACAGCAGGTACAAGTACGACTCAATCATTGTCCACGCTGGTGTAAACGACCTGAGACGCACGTCGCTGGACTACATGAAAAGAGACATAGAGGAGCTCTCTGATTATGTAGCCCAGGCAGGTATGACCCTGACCTTGAGCAGTATCCTACCTTCACCAAGAATGATGCCACAATACAGAGATAAGATGATCAGTTTTAACAATTGGCTTAAACTCTGGTGTCATTCAAAGGGGATCCAATGTCTGTCTGCCTGGGATGACATGCTGGACAAGCCACGCTGCTTCGCAAGGGACGGCTTGCACTTGTCACCCTGGGATTCCGGATTTTGGCAAAGGCTCTTGCCACCCCATAGTGCCTTTTTAGGCAAGGCTCAAATTCTAAACCTACCACCCTAGAACAAAACAAAGAAAAAACTAAGGGTAATGCTGCTCAATACCAGAAGTCTCAACCTCAAGATGCACTCGAGGCCCTTCTCAGTATGGAGAACATCGATGTCTGTGCTGTGACAGAAACCTGGTTCAAGGCTCCTGAGAGCACCCCAGCACTATCAGGTTTTACCTCATATCATGCATTCCGGCCACAAAACCCGGACAGTACCAAGAAAGGAGGAGGGGTATCCATATTCATCAAGGACACCCACACCTCAAGATTGGTGGCATCGCATGATGCATCGGAAACCATCCAGGTGCAATTAACCATAGGCAAGACTGCTATGCAAATTGTAGCATGTTACAGGCCACCCTCGCAAACTCAGGAACCTCACATGGCCTTCCTGAAAACACTGGAGGGGATAAATGTATCTCCGAACACCATCATACTAGGTGACTTCAACTACCCTAATATAGACTGGGAACACTACTCAAGCCCAAACACTCTAGCCCAAACGTTCCTGGAATTCATAAACTCAAATGCCATGGAACAACTAGTCACCATCCCCACAAGAGGAGAGAACATACTTGATCTCATCATCACGAACATGGGAGCACAATGTTCAACGCCAGAAGTATACCCTTCACTGGTGAGATCTGATCACAAACTAATCTCGCTGGAGGTCCTCATCCCGCCCCACCCGAAATGAAAAAGACCACAGTAAAGAACTTCTCGAAAGCCGACTTCACACTTCTAAAGACTAGTGTGGTCTCCTTTAAGGCCCCTGAGCCGGCGGTTAACATTACTCAAACCGCTGAATCACTTACAAATGCCTTCTACCAGCACCTACAGGGCTGCATGGATCAGGCAATCCCAAGCAAAACAAAGACTCTTTGTACCAAAGGCAAGCGTCCAGTCTGGTGGACCTCAGCCATAAACAAACTCTACAATAAAAGGAGAAAGCTACTACAAGATAGAGCAAAATCCTTAAAAGGTAAGACACCGCTGATCACTATAAGTAAAAAGCTAAGAGCTCTCATAAAATCATCCAAAGCTAATTTTGAGAAAAAAAATAGCTAAGGACTCTAAAGACAACCATAAAGCATTCTTTAGCTATGTCAGAAACCTAGGAGGAAACTCCCAGATATGCTCAGAATTAGTTCAAAATGATGTGAAGATTACTGATCCTACAGACATTGCCAACATACTGGCTGACAGGTTCAGTGCAAACTTCTCCCCACCCTCCCTGCCTAAAGAAGAGATATCTATACCAAATTATTGTAGCCCCCCAAACATCTCCAATGCTCAGGTGAGAACTGCTCTCTCCAAGGCAAAGAACACAGCATCCATGGGACCTGATGGTGTCCCCAGCTGTGTGCTCCATGAACTCAATGAGGAATTAAACCCACAGTTAGGACAGCTGTTTAATCTTAGTCTCACCTCCGGATACGTACTCCAGGAGTGGCGCAGCGACTGTGGTCCCACTCCACAAAGGCGGTGCCTCCACCGACCCTGGAAATTACCGTCCCATTAGCTTGACAAGCCTGATCTGCAAAGCCATGGAAAGGATCATAATGGATCTCATAAATAAAGACATAGGGAATTTGCAGACTTTGGATCCAACCCAGTTTGGCTTTGTCAAAGGCAGATCATGCCTTTAAACTTGGTTGACTTTTTGAAACAGTCACCAAGGCCATTGATGAGGGAAAGGCAGTCCATACAGCCTACCTAGACCTGGCAAGGCTTTTGATACAATACCCCACTCGGGTATCATTGAAAAACTCATCAACTTAAATGTAAACCCATACATTACAAGATGGGTTGCAAACTGGCTGAGTGACAGAACCCACAGGGTCAGAGTTGCTGGCGCCATGTCAGACTCTAAGCCTGTCACAAGTGGTGTCCCACAGGGCTCAGTCCTGGGCCCACTCTTGTTTGGCATCTACTTTTCTGAAGTACAAGCAAACACAGGAGGGTTATGGCTGACAAAGTTCGCAGATGACTGCAAACTGGGCCAGTTGAGAACACATCCGACACAGATATCCTTCAGAAGGGTCTCACAGAAACGGATAACTGGTGCCAGAGCCATGGCCTCAAGTTAAATGCCAAGAAATGCATAGTCATACCCTTCGGGAAAAATAAGGTTACCCCTAGCTACCATATAGGTGGCAATCCCCTGAACACAGAAGAAGTTATTAGGGACCTGGGATCATATTGCTAAAGTAGTTAGGAAGACCTTCTACATTGCCCACCTTATGAAGGGATTCACATCTAGATCAAGGGAAGTCATAGTCTCCCTATACTCATCACTCATCAGACCAATGATCGAGTACAATGCCCCATTTGGAATGTATCTGACCCGACACTTGCAGCAGCTGGAGAGGCCACAAAAGTTCCTCACCAAAAGGATAAAGGGTCTCAAAAATCTGTCTTATGCTGCACGACTGAAAGAACTCCAGTTATATTCAGCTGTGTACCGCTTACTCAGAGGTGACCTATGCCTGACATACAAGGCCATGTCAAACCCAGATTTGATGAATATGCTTCATCTCAAAAAATCTAAATCCCTCAGAGCAACAAGGGCGGGTGACTTAAACCTCGACACAGTTATTAATAGGACGTGCTGGAGGGATAGATTCATCACCCAAAGACTCCCTATGCTGTGGAACAAAATCCCGGTTTATGTGAGGCAGAGCACCTCGCTGGCCTTGTTCAAGAGGAATCTTGACCAATGGATGGGAGATCGCAGATACACCCCAGGGGTTACCTCAGTGTCACTGCTCGACAGAGGCACAGCTAAATAATGGGCATAGTTTCTCCAAACTAAGGGGTGGCATAAGCCACAAAACTATGGCTAGGCTTATAAATGCCCTCGGGCAGATAGCCTAGTATGAACATATGAACCTATGAACCTACTACATCTGCTCCAGGTAAGAGTGATGTGCCAACAGCTATGTCTGGTTCCACCCCATCAGGGAGCCCATCCTGCTACTACATCTGCTCCAGGTAAGAGTGACATGCCAACGGCTACACCTGGTCCCACCCCATCAGTGAGCCCACCCTGCTACTACATCTGCCCCAGGTATGAGTGATCAGCATTCCTTCTCTGCCCTGGTGGTGCTTCACAGGCTGGTAGTAATGCTGTTCCCACTAGTGGCTCTACCACAGGTGGTAATTCTGCCAGCCGCAGGCAGCTGGTGGAGGTGGTAGGGAGTTGATGGACTTGCATATGAATGCCCTCATTGACTATCTGGAAAACTCCTCCCTGCCCAAAACTGATGGCACTGTCTTATTACACCACCTCATTAATCAAGTATAGTCCTTGTTTCATCTACTTTATTCATCTGTTGTGACTATGCAGGTATAATTAATCATACTTGTTGTTTTATCCATTCTTTTCATCTGTTGTGATTATACAGATATAATTAATCAATTATACTTGTTGTTTTATCCATTCTTTTCATCTGTTGTAACTACAGATATAACATGGTACTTAAAACACTAGCTAAGGGTTCACTTCACGTAAAGTGGAGACAATAATTTTCTAGGATTAAAAACTCCTAATCACTTTATAGAATATTTTAAGACTCATTAATTTAGAGAATATTTTTGAACTGCTATGTGTTAACTCCTTTGTTAGGGGAACAAAGTAACTCCATGCATTTGCAGCCACAAGATAATAGCATAGTAGTTGTGCTTATTGGGCTATTAACGGCAGTGGTTATCTTTGTGGTTATGCTATGTGCTACTGGTGTGGTACTTTTTTGAATTAAGTAGTGAAGTCCTAATTTATTGTTATTTTATTTTAATGCTAATTTGAATTAGCTATTGGGTACATCAGGCAGAGTTTTCTTTTTCCCCTCCAGCATTAATAATCCCTTTCTGGTGTTTGTCTCCACCTATTTTAACAGGTTTGGAAGGCAACCTAATATTAAAATGTGCTGTGCTGATTTCCAAGTAGTTGCATGTATGTATGTGTGTGCCTTTTGTGAAGGTTGGGCGCTGGGCTGGCAACTTGACATCGTAAAAACTCCACTGCCAATCAATCAGCAGACCAGTGATCTGCTGTGGCGACCCCTATCCGGGAAAAGCTGAAAGACTGAAAATCTTTACAGAGCTTCAGGGTTGCAACTAGGTAGTTGCATGACATTCTTTTGCATTTTTCTGCCTTGCCTGACCTATTTGGAACCCGCTGATATCTTGGTGGCATCTCAAAGTAAGTGCTAAGTCTTTATTGTGTCCTCTAAAAATTATCTACTGTTCTTCAGTGCTAGTGCCATTTTGACGTGCTTGTGATTGTTGAAATTATTCCACCATATATTTTACAAGAGTTCTTGTTCACTAAATGACTGCAATGCCTGCTTTTGAGTATTAGTGCTAGTTACTGCTTCCCTCACATTCCTGCTAACTCTCATGATTAAATGTTTGCAGAGTAATGAGCCAGTAACATTACCTAAATGGTGTGTGACAGTACTCTTGGTTAAAAGGCAGTTAATGTTATTTAAGCTGTTGAAAAGAAATGCACCCTGCCTCCTTTACATTTTTCTGTGTAATAGTACTTACCAGTAGCTCACTAAAGCCTCAGCTCAGACGGCTGACTGATTGTTTTTCATGTGCTGTCTAAAGTAGGATTTGTTTCTGAGGTGTTGC
The DNA here is from genome assembly GCF_019279795.1 of Protopterus annectens. Lineage (NCBI taxonomy): Eukaryota > Metazoa > Chordata > Ceratodontiformes > Protopteridae > Protopterus > Protopterus annectens. The sequence goes on along the minus strand of NC_056744.1, from coordinate 1,783,874,142 downwards.
TATGGTTTCAAGACTACTTGACCAAAAGCTGTTCCAGTTGCATAGAGAGACAGAAAAAGACAGAGATAGAGAGAGAGAGAGAGAGAGAGAGAGAGAGAGAGAGAGAGAGAGAGAGAGAGAGAGAAAGAGATAAAGCCCTGACTTCTGCCCAGCCAACCCAGGTTTGATTACCAGCTCAGGTGACTGATGGAGTAGAAGGGAGGAATGGACTTTACCATCCCTGAGAGAGAGGACTATCCTGTGGGCATCTCATGCAATGATCCCTGCTTGGGATGTTGAGCTGGGAGGCATTTTCCAAAAGTGTGAAGGGTGGTGAAATGGCTGAGCTGCCACAGACGTGGGGTGATACACCACACTTTTCAACTGCACAACCACCCCCTTGGATGCAACCACAGGGATCTGCAAGGATTGAGGTAAGGGAGAAACAGGGGTACACGATAAAGTATGAAACCCCCTCCAAGCTTGAAGAACATCAATGGCCTCCCTAGGACATTCTTAAGATCCTTTTCTGGCCCCAGATCAAATTCAGGAATTGGACCTTGGATTGATTGGAGTGACTGCATATTCAGCAAATGATGTGAGGCAGTGGGATAACTGTCAGAGTGAAACAAGGGGAGAAAATGAACTAAAAAAAAAAGATTTCATGGCCAGCAGGACCTTTAATATATATAGTACAAACAGCTCTTCAGTAAGCTGTAATACCAGCCTGGGAAATCCTTCAAGGATTTGTTTTAGGTCCACTGCTCTTCTTGTTGTTTACTAATGACCTGCCCTGGGATTTACCAGCGCTGGACTGCTTTTTGTATCCATGCAATGTTGTTATTACCAGCCATGGGAAACATCAAGTGAAATTTCAATAATCTACAGCCAGGCTTTGAATTACCCTGGAGCAGGTTTATAAAAGAGAAACACATTGTAGGCACCGGCAAAATGACAGCCACGCTGTTCAGCACAGCCCTCTCCCCTTATTATATAGGGTCCAGATCAAGATACTGTACATGGGCTACTACACAAAAGCATCTTGGTGGACAGCTAGATACTTCACAATCCCTCACTACTCATGCAAAAACTCAGGTCAGCAAAGTATTAGTTCAGCTGAAAGCTGCTTACTCTTTGTCTAACATGCTCACTACTGAGGCTAGCCCTTCATCATCAGTAATGTGCTTATTCTTAGGACTGGGTATGACCTACACTTACTAGCCAAGAACTCATCAACAAACTCTTTGCTATTACATACTACTGAAAATAAAATATTCTGCTTTATTAACCTAGTATCAAAGACCACCATTGCAGTGCAATAAAGAAGGCACGATGGCTGACTAGTGTAGCCAGACCAGAACTGCTACTTCATATCCTTAATTACAAACTTGTTACTGGAAGGTATTTCTCCCTTTTGAAAAACAAATTACTTAACAAGGAGTTTAACTATAACCTCAGAAGTTATGGAACATCTCTTTTAGCTAGGCCACCATTTAGATTAAATATGATCAAAGAAGCCTTTATCAAAATGGTCTTTGAATGCTGTTACAAATTAACTGATGACATAAAACATCTAGATAAGCTGACTAGTTTCAAACAAAAACTCAAAGATTATTTGAAAGAACAGTCTAATCGCAAATGAAAAACATGGGTGGAGCATGCTATTAACAAGCACAGAATGACTGTTTTGATTCTTAGGTACTATAGCATTAAGTGAATATGTTTTCCTGTGGCTTAGTGGATTGCTGTATTCTTCCAACCAATATCTGGCAAAGTTTTCAATCATTTCAACTATTGCCAATGGCTTTCCTAATTCCTGTACATTCTATGTCTGTACCTTTGTAAATGCTTTGTTAAAATCTGATGTACTTGATAACAGGAATTGTGTGTACTCTGTTGATATTGTTACTTGTCTAAACATTGTATGGTCTGGCTTGCCATTTTCACCGAGGTCATGGCTGAAAATGAACTTAAGTCCAGTTCAGTTACATGGTTAACAAATGAAAAATAGATAAATAAATAAATAAATAAATAAAGGCATTCTGATAAAGGTGGAAATTATACTGTCTGGCCACCCACTGGAGGCGACATAGGCAGGGTGGTTGTTTGACTGAACGGCCCTATCCCCAATACCAGTGATCCTCCCCTTTTGAGTCCACGCCCTTCTCTGTTTTAGTTCAGTCCTCCCTCACCCATCTATTTCATTTGTCTGAAGTCTCTAAATACAATGTCCCCCCTCCCTCAGTGTGGCAGCTCCTCCCATTGTCAGTAGTGTCTCTATTACATGTTTTTGTGTTTGCTACTGTTACCTACCTTCAACCTCTTACCATAGCTTCACTTTCCTTTGCATCTTTCCCCACATTTCTCTCTTGGTAAAAAGAAAATTGGCACCTGTCTCACTTAAAATAAAAGTAAAATTACTCTCCCTCCTATCCATCATATTTATTCCTTAGCTATTTCTCCTGTGTGACCCCTTTTTTCCTACTGTCCTGTAGTCTCATTTCCACCAGTTTTTCTGTTCAGAAATAGCTTTCAAATATGCAGTGACCCCTTTAAAGATACTGTCCATTTTTCTCATCTCATCTTATTCACTTAATTGCGAGAGTGAATGCGCTGAAGTGCATACGCCCTCTACACCTGGCGCTACTGGTCATCACATTACATAGCCACTACTACAGTTTCTGTCCCTCTCTGGTGGTTATATTCTAGGAACAAGCTGGATTGCTAGTTATCTACAGTTTGAGATCCAAGTTCAAATGTTGCTAATCAGTAATGAGCTCTGAGCTGCATCATTTCCAGGTGATAAACAGTGGGAGGCTCACTGCCATCATGATATATTTCTGAATCCCATCCTGTGTTGTGTGTGTGTGTGTGTGTGTACAAAATTATCTTGGCAGTTATTCAGTTACTGTTGGTAAAATAACACTGGAATGCACTGGGCTGAAAATAAGTTTGGCAAAATTCTGGGAAGCCAGTGAGCAAATCTCTGCTCTGCAGTTGTTTAGAGTAAAGCTTGCTTGGGGGTGGAAAGTGTTGGCCATAACCTGAAGCAGTAGTACACATTTACCTTACACTCTAAAGGCTAATGTCCACTGTATATTAATTAGTTCAGTGGTGGTAATTGTGAGACCATAACCTCTGTTTGCTATATATTGATTAATATCAGCAACACATATTTTTAAAGTGTGTACAGTCACAGTGTAGTTTCTTTTTTAATACATTTTATTGATTTTATATTAGTCATATAACCTCAGGACAATAGCTTAAGAAAATATACTAAGGATATATGAGTCCTGCAAGATTTTGCATTTCACAATAGTTTCATTATGAGGGTGTCATAGTATACATACACATATTTCAACCAATGAGAATGCAGCAGGACAATACAGACAACTGTCATTGCACGGACAATAGCTCTAAGCAGAAGAGGGGCTATTACAGTGGGCCTTGATACAACTAAGTATTAAAAAAGGGGTGATGTTTTCAGTGAAGTAAATGGAGTGTAAGCAGGGAAGATCAAACTCAGTTTGTCATTGATGAGTGGATTATGTAACGTAGATATGGAATGGTGTCGAAGTGCTTCATGGTTCAATGTAAAAACAGATTACATTTCTTTTGCAGAAAGAGAGAAATGAATGTGGTTATGCACAAGATATTTTTAATATTATCAGATAAAAGGGAACTTCCAGTCCCAATCTCTACGATCTGAAGAAGATACCGAAAGCGCTTATCGTTTGGAATACAGAGGGACTGTTTTATTCTATACCAAGATTTTAACTCAACATGAAGATTTTAATAATTGTTTCTACAATAAAAGGATTTTAACTGTCACTAAAGCCAGAAACTCATATTTGAACTGTTTGAACTGTTTGATTGGTTAAGTTGTAATTACAGTTTGCTACTGTTTTACAGCAGCTACTACATCTTCAGTATGTATACTTTGTATATCAGACTTGAAAGATTGGACACCTTGAAACCATCATTTCGCTACAGTGTAACTGCATTCAGAGCGTGGATATCTTGTTCTGAAAAGAAGAAATGAAGATAGATATCTTGGCTCAAAGTCCACTTGAATACCACATTAGGCACAACAGAATAATTAGTTCTCAAAGAAACCTTACCTTTGTGGAAAATGAAATAAGGTTGACCCTTCACAAGAGCTTGTAACTCATATACTCTTCCTGTAGAAGTCAGAGAAATCAACAAAACTGTTTTCCATGTTAAGGACCTCAGATCAAACTGATACACTGTTTCAAATGGAGCAAGAATATTTTTTTCCCACAACAAAGTTGAGATTCCAAGGATGAGCCACTTGTTTTAAGACCCTGTCTCCCACCAGGACACAAGTGCTCTTCAGCAATTACATTCTGCTTGCTGAGCACACTCAAGCAAATCTGCAGTCTGCGGCTACCACTCCACCCATACAGTATAAGAAGGAATCAGTACTGCAAACTAAACAAGGATATACATTTTTAGCCTCAAGAGCAGGAGCACACTCAAGCAAATCTGCAGTCTGCAGCTACCACTCCACCCATACAGTATAAAAAGGAATCAGTACTGCAAAACTGAACAAGGATATACATTTTGAGCCTCAAGAGCAGGAACACACTTAAACAAATCTGCAGTCTGCGGCTACTATTCAACCCATACAGTATAAGAAGGAATCAGTACTGCAAACTAAACAAGGATATACATTTTGAGCCTCAAGAGCAGGGTTAGTCCACCCAGGCATTCTACTTGTATGTTTTATGAGAGTAAAGCTATTACATTAGCAGTATTTCTTAGTAGTTCTCAGCGTGCTAATAAAACTGACTGTTATAGCCTTGTGTCCCCCCCAGCTAGTACAGTAATCCTAACTGTCCAATAGACAGTATACATTTAATTCAGATCCCTGTGACTAAATTAACCATCAAGCAGCCCTCTCAGTGCTTTCTGCCTTAGTTTGTATCACGTGGAGACCCACCTGTTTATTTATAGGTTCATAGGCAAGTACTAGGCTATCTGCCCATGGGCATTTATAAGCCTAACCACAGAGTGATGGCTTTCGCCTCCCCATTAGATTAGTAACCTAAGCCTCTGTCAACAGGGCTCCTGAAGTGATCCCAGGGTAGAACGTACAATTACCCATCCACTCATCAAGATTTCTCTTGAAGAGTGTCAGAGAGGAGCTCTGTCGAATATGGATTGGGATTCTATTCCGGAGTGAGGGGAGTCGCTGGGACAGGAATCTATCCCTCCAGCATGTCCTGTTTATTGTTGTACATAGGTTCAAGTCACTAGAACAAGTGGTTCTGAGGGATCTCGTTTTTTTTGAGGTGAAGCATGTCCATTAGATCAGGATTTGACATGGCCCTATAGGTCAGGCATAGGTCACCTCTGAGCAGACAGTAAGTGACTGAGAAGAGCTGGAGCTTTTTTAGTCGTGCTTCATAGGGTAATTGTTTAAGGCCCTTAATCCTCTTAGTGAGGTACTTCTGTGGTTTTTCTAGTTGTTGAAGGTGTCTAGTGAGGTACATCCCAAATGGGGCATTGTACTCTATTATGGGCCTAATGAGTGAGGAGTAAAGGGGCACAATCACCTCCTTGGATCTGGATGAGAAACCCTTTGTGATCAGGTGTGCCACATAGAAGGATTTCCTGACCGTTTTGGCTATGTGGTTATCAAAGGAGAGCATGGTATCTACTTGGGTACCCAGGTCCCTAATTACTTCTTCTGTACTTAGTGGATTCCCATCTATGTGGTAGTTTGTAGGTACTTTGTTTTTCCCAAATGGGATTACTATGCATTTTTTGGCATTTAGCTTGAGGCCATGACTTTGACACCAGGTGTTTGTCTCTGTGAGACCCTTTTGCAGGATGTCTGTGTCAGCTGGAGAGTCGATTATTGCACCCAATTTACAGTCATCTGCGAACTTGGTTAGCCACAGTCCCTCCGCCTTTGCCTGTACTTTGGAGAAATATATACCAAACAGGAGAGGTCCCAGGACTGAGCCCTGTGGGACTCCGCTTGTGACTGGTTTAGAGTCAGACATGGCACCTGCCACTCTTACTGTGTGGGTTCTGTCTGAGAGCCAATTGGCAACCCATCTCGTGACATAGGGGTTAATATTTAAGCTGGTGAGTTTGTCTATGATTGCTGTGTGTGGGATGGTGTCGAACGCCTTAGCGAGGTCCAGATATGCTGTGTGGACCACCTTCCCTTCATCTATGGCCTTGGTGACTGTTTCAAAGAAGTTGACCAAGTTCAGGAGGCAGGATCTGCCTTTAACAAAGCCAAACTGGGTGGGGTCCAGTGTCTGGAGGTTCCCAATGTCCCTGTTAATGAGCTCCATGATAATGTGTTCCATGGCTTTGCAGACCAAGCTAGTCAAGCTCATAGGGTGATAGATCCCAGGGTCAGTTGTGGCACCACCTTTGTGGAGTCGTACGACTGTTGATGTATGCCATTCTTTGGGTACATAGCCTGTAGAGAGGCTGAGTTTGAATAGTAATTTGAGATGGGGGGTTAGTTCATTTTGAAGCTCGTGTAAGACATAACCTGGTACAGCATCTGGTCCCACTGATGCTGTGTTTTTGGCCTTTGCAAGGACTGTCTTTACTTGTGTGTCTGAGATATCTGGAGCACCACATTCTTCTGGGATGGGTGCTAGCCCCTTTGGTGGAGGGGGGGGTGAAGTTTGCACTGAACTTGTCAGCCAGGATGTTGGCAATGTCGGTTCAGTGTATTTATGGCCATTATGCACTAGCATGGAGCATATCTGAGAGTTTGCCCCTAGACTCTTGACATAGTTAAAGAAGGCCTTGTGGTTATCCTTAGAGTCACTGGCTATTTTTCTTTCAAAGTTGGCCTTGGATGATTTAATGAGGGAGCACAGTTTTTTACTGATGTTAATCAGAAATGCCTTCTTATTTTTGGATTTTGTTCTATCTTGCAGGAGTTTCCTCCTTCTGTTGTAAAGTTTATTTATGGCCGGGGTCCACCAGACTGGCTTCCTCTTTTTTGAGGAGTTGGTCTTGGTTTTACTTGGGATGGCTCGATCCATGCATTCTTGAAGGTGTTCATAGAATGCACTTGTAAAGGATTCTGCCAATGGGTCATCATTTTCCATTTGATTGGGAGCTTTGAAACTTCCCACCTTGGTCTTGAGGAGTGTGAAGTTGGCTTGAGAAGTTTTTTACCTTGATTTCCTTGACTGGGGGGGGGTCGGGATGTGGATGTCCAGTGTGATTAGTTTGTGATCTGATCTTACCAATGATGAGTTTACCTCAGGTGTGGAACATAGGTTCCCCATGTTGGTGATGACCAGGTCCAGTATGTTGTCACCTCTTGTGGGAGTGGTGACCAGCTGTTCAAGGGCGTTTGAGTTTATAAACTCAAGGAAGCATTGGGCTAGGGCGTTTGAGCTTGAGTAGTTTTCCCAGTCAATGTTTGGATAGTTGAAGTCACCCAGTAGTATGGTGTTGGGTAGAATCTTCATACTTTCTAATGTTCTCAGGAATGCTGCGTGAGGGTCCTGAGACAAGGTGGGAGATCTGTAGCAAGCTATAAATTGCACTTGGATGGTCTCAGATTCCATGTGTTGTGCTACTAACCTGGAGGTGTGGGTGTTCTTGATGAATATGGACACACACCCTCCTTTTGTGTTCTGGTCCTGGTTTTGGGACCTAAAGGTATGGTAGGAGTTATAGCCTGGTAGTGCTGGGGTGCTCTCTGGAGCCTTGAACCAGGTTTCTGTCACTGCACATACATCGATTTCTTCCATACTAAGGAGAGCCCTGAGTGCGTGCATTTTGAGGTTTAGAATTTGCATCTCTATACATTCCCCTTCATTGCTAATGTATCCCCCTACTCTAATCTGTGCACAAACTGGTTACTAATCAGCAAGTCAATGTGAAGACACACTCCCAACCTTAATAAACTTTGCTGTCTCTTCTCTCCTTCACTTTACAGGTAGTTTAAATTATTACTTACCCCCTCTGAGGCCTTCACTGATTTCCACTGATTGCCTCTCTGTTTTTTTTTTTTGCATTCCACCTGGTTTACACCCCTTGTGCTATCTCCCTCCCCCAATACTAAGTCTATATTAGACTCCTACTGAGCATGGAGCTATCTTTAAATTTCTAGTCTCCCACCAGGACACAAGTGCTCTTCAGCAATTACATTCTGCTTGCTGGTAAGCCATTAAACCTTAGGAATTTGTTTAAAGTTTTCAGATTTGTAAAGTAATAATTACTTTTTTCTCTTGTCTTGGTGGGCTCTGCCCCGCTCTGTTAGCCCTCACTAACGCTTGGGCTCTCTCCGCTCCCCTGCCCTGCCCCCTATTCCCTCCCACCCTCACTATCTCTACATTTATAGTAATCACAGCCACACCCACAGCTCACCCTCACATCACCTCCACCAATCACAGCTCCTCAAGTCATATCACATTATACCACACTAACTTGCTCCACACAAAATACTCCCAATCACTCTCATTCCCACTAGGCATTTTTTACATCACCCACACTACTTCCCCATCCACATATAGTGCAATCCTATAATTCCTATTCAGACTCCCCACCAAGAACCAGCTTAAACTTCATAACCATGACTATCACACAACTAAGTCTAGTCTGTCTTCTCATAATTCTTTACAACACCACAAATTATCACTCTAGTAATATCCCTAAACTTAGTAGCACAACACTACATTATGCACTCTCATATACAGACACCACACATTATAATAATATCTGCCCGCAATTGTTCAAGAACTACATAACGGACCAATTCAGAACTAAACACATATGCTCTCATTCCTACTCCAAAAAAAACACAATGGTTTCTCACACTCCTCACCAAGATCCAACATCTGTATCACTATTTTAACAGCAGGCTCACCATAAGTGAGGATATCCACCACAACCCAGGCCCAAATCCATCCTGTCCAACACAAACTGCTCCAACACAAATGTCAGAACATAACACCTCCACTTTCTTCATCCCTGAGCAAATCAGCAGCAAAACCAACCATCTTTTAATGCTAAATATTAATATTAGAAGTATCAAAAATAAAATACCTGAACTCCAGGCCACAATGGCACACTACTCCCCAGACATCGTTGCTTTAACAGAAACCTGGCTAAATAAAAACATAGCTAACTCAGAAGTTCTCCCTACCGGCTACAATATCATTAGACAAGACAGGCCACTTCTTAAAGGGGGTGGAACTGCCTTACTGTACAAGTCCAACTTAACTGTCTGTCAATTACCATACTCCTACCCCTCCCCCAATAATTGGGACATACTTATCTCACAACTTCAACTTCACCCTAAAAAGGTCATCACCACAATTGTGATCTATATTCCACCTGGTAATACACCTGCTAGCCTTGAAGACTTCTTATCCTGGTGTTCTTCCACATACTCACAAGAAACCCTTATTCTGGGGGACTTCAACCTAGACTGGTTCACCTGTATATCAGAACCACCAATTAATCTAATAAATCTCCATGGCTACCAGCAGCTAGTCCAAATTCCAACTAGATGTGATAAAAAATCTAAAAGGGAATCCATACTTGACTGGGTCCTAACTAACAACCCCACATTGTACCCTCACACAGGCAGTCTCCCAGACACCTTAAGTGACCACAACATAATATACTTTATACGTAGTAGAACAAGCATATGCAAAACCACTAACTATACAGCCACTAAAAACACGAAAACATTTTATCCCGAGGTCCTCAACACTTTACTCTGTAACTGTGACTGGACCCCCCTAAAAACCCTCCCACTTGACCAGGCTGTAGCATATTTCAACAAAACATTTCTACAACACCTAGACACTGTCGCTCCATTGTGCAAAATCAAGGTTAGAACCTCTACAAACCCCTGGCTCAGTAAAGAAACCAAACAAATCCTCAAGTCCAGAGACACTGCCTGGCTTTACTATCAAAAAAACAAAGAAACACAAAGCCTAACTAAGTACCAAGAACTGCAACCATGCAAAAAATGCATTAGGCCGGACAAAAAATCCTACTACACAACATTACAAACTAAATACCAACACAACCCGCAAAAATTTAGGAATAATATAAACCATCTACTAGAATTCATCCAAAAGGCTACCCCCAAACCAACCACCCCTGACACTAAAGTTCCCATTGAAACACAATTCAATTCCCACTTTGTGAACTCAATTCTATCCTTAGTATCGCAGGACAGTTCCTTCCTCACCATCCCCCCCAACACAAACAACACTAATACAAGCTTTACCCTCAAAACAGTTTCCACCACTTCAATCAAAAGCATGCTCTCCAAACTAAAACCTCATCAACAGCAGCCAACCTACTCCCCAGCTATTTCTTGAAACTCACAGCAGATGCTATTGCTATCCCAATCTCCACTCTTATAAACAGATCAATTGTTGAAAGCTATGTGCCCAAACTCTGGAAAATATCCTATGTTACACCCATACATAAAGGTGGGACCTCCACTGAACTTAATAACTACAGACCCATTGCTATACTCTCCCCCTGGCCAAAATCCTAGAAAAATGCATCAATACCCAGATGCTAAACTATCTTCTAGACAGCAACATCCTGTCACTTACTCAGCATGGTTTCAGACCTGCCCATAGTACCACTACAGCCCTCCTCTGCTTCACAGACACAGAAAACCATCTCAAAAATGAAGGCCTACAGGTGTCACTCTTTTTTTAGATATGTCCAAAGCATTTGACACAGTCTCACACCAAATCCTGCTAAACAAACTAAACCAATATCGCCTATCAAATTCCACTCTTACCTGGTTGCAAAGCTACTTAACTGACAGGTACCAAGCTATGAAATGGGAAAATTCTCTCTCTCCTCAGCTGCCCATATCTATAGGATTCCCACAGGGTTCTATCTTAGGACCACTACTATTCACAGTCTTCACAAATGACCTCTATACCTCCACACAGCATGCATATATCATTCAGCATGCAGATGACACTACCTTAATCTGTGCTGCACAAAACATTCCCACCCTCCTGCAAACAACTCAACTAGCATTCTCTGATGTTGAAAACTACCTTACCAAAGCCCACCTTATCTGCAATTCAAAGAAAACTCAGCTTATGATTATAACCAGTTCTAACAAAAACACTGCTAACAATCAGTTTACTATCTACTCCATAAATGCTACTCGAATCACTCCAGTGGCACAGGCTAAGCTATTTGGAATAACCATAGACTCCCACCTAAAATTTGATAGTCATCTCAACTTAACTATTAAAAAAGTACATGCCAAACTGGGATCACTCTACTGTATCAAACCATTTCTTACCAACAACAGAAGATCAGCCATTGCTCGCTCTCAACTTCTATCCACCCTACTCTATGCATCTCCCATTCTGACTAATCTCAACAAAACTGAACTAAGCAAAATGGAAGCCTGCTATAACAGAATTGCCCGCTTTGCTGCAAATTGCTCATATAGAACTCATCACTGTACTGCTTTGAGACAGCTCCACTGGCTTGAACTGCCCAACCTCCTAACCTGCAATCAGCTCTGCCTCTGTCATTCTATCTATTACCTCCCCAATAAGTGTCCTGCCCTCAAAAACCTAGTACAACATCACTCAGCCAAAAGGCCTCTTAGATCATCAAGCAAACTACTACTAGAAGTCACCAACAGCTACAATAGCTTTGGAGATGCGCTATATAGTAGTTCAGTGGCTAAAAAATGGAACTCTGTCCCTGATAGCATTCAAAACACATCATCCATAGCCTCCTTTAAAGACCTCATCAGGCAACATCTCAAGCAAAGTTGGCAGTGCCATGACTGCTCCCCAGGCTAGTGAAAGGAACACATACTAAATCAAGAGTACTTGATAATAGTTTTCAATCTTACTCACAAACACTGGCTAATCTACAATGTATGTACTGTACCTGTGTACTATGTATGTATTCTACCTATGTTCCAAATTTCAGCTGTACACCACAAATCTATTAATTACCCTTATTTTTAAATTAATATTTTTTTGTTTGTTCTCTCCACTGTGCCACATACCACTGTAAAAACATGTCTTTTGTAATCTGTGTGGATATTGATCATGTCTAACTAAATGTATCTGTAATTTTTCTTTGTGGAGCTTTTCTCCCTGGGCCTCTGCTGAAAAAGGCCCTTTTCGGCTCAGTCAGACATCCCTGGTTAACAAATGTAAAATAAATACATAAATCTGCCCCAAATCTTCTTCACCAGAGTGTCTGCTTTTCTGCACATGTGCCTGATCCACCATAATCTGTTCACTTTGACCTTCTCTGTAATTGGAGCTAGTGTGTGTGTGTGTGTGTGTGTGTGTGTGTGTGTGT